>NC_092342.1:144227500-144827500 GCF_046630445.1 Rutidosis leptorrhynchoides
ATGAGCGAAAAATACAAATATTACGCTAAAACGATTAAAAAGGGACAAAATATAAAAATATACAAAAAGTTGTAAAAAGTTACAAATTTTTATAAAAATATTATTTTTATATTATTTTATAAAAGCATTAATTTTTATATATTAAAACTAATTATAATTAATTATACTAATTAAATTAAAACTTAAACTAAATTATAATAATAATTACACTAATTAGGGTTAAAATAATAATAATAATAATTAATTACTCCTAATTAAATGCAGATTAGGGTTTCTGTAGGTGTCAGAGTGGCTCCGCGAGTCGCGGTATTCGAGGCAGCAAACTCCGCGAGTCGCGGGGTTCCAGAATTCAACTCAGGTACAGTTTTGAAATTCGACGTTTTTTTTTGTTTTATATTTTCTGTTTTATAATCTAAAATTTTTATATAATAAAAACTTATATTTTAAAAACTAGAATAAAAATAGAACTACTTTATAATTTTATAAATAAAAATCTTAAAGCTAGATTTATATATATATATATATGTATTTATATGTTTTAAATAAAAACAAAATACTTAAATAAAACTTATATAAAAATAAAGAAACTTTATAAAACTTAAATATTTAACAAAATCTTAAAAATACTTATATTTTTGTTTTTCTTTTTATATTTTCGAATATTTAAAACGTATTTTTATAAAAACGAATTTTAATAAAAGTAAACTAATTTTTTTTTTCTTTATATTAGCGTTGCGCTTCCGGCGTTTAAGAGTTCCCCGGCAGCGGTGCCAAAAATAACTTGATGTGCGCAGCGGGGTGTACGAAATACTATTAAATTTTAGCAGGAAAATACTATTAAATACGATACAATTTTACACAAGATATTTATTTATTTAGAGAATGTATATACTTAAACCTTGCTACAACACTTATAGGCAGTGTACCTAATCGTACAGTAGTGTAGTTTTTAGTAAGTCCGGTTCGTTCCACAGGGAAAATCTTTAAACAAAGCTTAACGCTATATTAGTTTACTTTTATAAAAATACAAATATATATATATAAGTAATATTATTATTATAAAGGGGGGGTTTTACCGTTTAATGACCGGTTTGTCGATTTTAAAACTTTAGTCGCAGTTAAAACCAAATGTAAAATATTAAAAATAAATACAAGACTTAAATTAAAGCGTAAAGTAAATAACGATAATGAAATTGCGAATAATAAAAGTGCGATAAAATAAACTTGCGATAATTAAAAAGTACGATAATTAAAAGTGCAATTAAATACAATAACAATAAAAATGCGATAATTAGAAGTGCAATTAAATATAAAATAAAGGAAATTAAATATGAAATAAAAGAATTATGCTTATTTAAACTTCCGTAATCATGATGTTTGACGTGTTGATTTTAGTTTTATGCCCATGGGTTAATTGTCCTTTGTCCTGGATTATTTAATATGTCCGTCTGGTTTTTGTCCATAACAGTCCATCAGTCATAAATATAAAGTGCGAGTGTCCTCGTCAAATTATCCTTATACCCGAAGTTAAATATTCCAACTAATTGGGGACTTAAACTGTAACAAGATTTTAATACTTTGTTTAATAATTACACCAGGATGTCGACTGAGTGTAACCCAAGGTTTTAATATTTTGTTATCAATTATACCAAGTGTCCTTGTACATAATTTCACCCCTGTTTTAATTATTCTAGTGGCTATTAATCCATTCCCGTGTCCGGTTAAATGAACGATTATTCGTACATATAAATACCCCACCCATCGTGTCCGATCGAGTGTATATGGTAATTTATAGGGACGCCCAATTGTAAATCTTTATATTAACATTAACAAACTATCATTTAGTTAAACAAATATAAAGCCCATTAATAGCCCATAGTCTAATTTCCACAAGTGTCGTTCTTTTGTCCAAACCCCAATTATGGTACAAAGCTCAATTACCCAATTTTAGTAATTAGCCCAACATCATGATTACTTCGGATTAAATAAGCATAATAATAACTTAGTTACGAGACATTAAATTAAAAAGGTTGAACATAACTTACAATGATTAAAAATAGCGTAGCGTTACACGGACAGAATTTCGACTTACACCTTTACAACATTTGCTAACATACCCTTATTATTAGGATTTAAAATTAAAATTAAAATTAAAATATAAATTATATATAAATATATATATATTTACGTATATATTGAGAGAGATAGATTATGGATTGTGAAAAATGATTAGAATTCGGTTGGCTTTATAGGGAATTGAGTTCAGGGATACTCCGCGACTCGCGGCAATTTTTGCCTTCAAACTCCGCGAGTCGCGGAGTTTGAAAATACAGCTCACCAACTTTGGAGTCTTTTTGCCGACGGATTTTTATTATTTATATAATATATAAATAATTATAAGAATTATTTAAATATTCTATTATATTTATGTGCATAGTTGACTTGTAATTTTTAGTCCGTTGCGTCGAGCGTTGAGAGTTGACTCATGTCCCGGTTCCGGATTTTCGAACGTCCTTGCGTACAATTTAATATCTTGTACTTTGCGTTTTGAATCTTGTACTCTTGTAATTTCGAGACGTTTCTTATCAATAATTGGAACCTCTTTGATTGTATTTTGTACTTTTGAGCTTTTTGGTCGTTTGCGTCTTCAATTCGTCGAATCTGTCTTTTGTCTTCACCTTTTATTATTTAAACGAATATCACTTTTAAATAGAACAATTGCAACTAAAAGCTTGTCTTTCTTGAGGAATAATGCTATGAAATATATGTTCGTTTTTAGCATTATCAATACCCGGCCACCAAAAGTGTTTCTTGAGATCTTTATACATCTTCCCCACTCCGGGATGTATTGAATATCTGGTTTTATGTGCTTCTTTTAGTACCATTTCTCTCACATCTCCAAACCTTGGTACCCAAATTCTATCAGCCCTATATCGGGTTCTGTCTTCCCGAATATTAAGATGTTTCTCTGATCCTTTGGGTATCTCATTCTTCAACTTTCCTTCTTTTACAACTCCCTGTTGCGCCTCTTTTATTTGAGTAGTAAGGTTAGTACGAATAATTATATTCATAGCTTTTACCCGTATAGGTTCTCTGTCCTTTCTACTCAAAGCGTCGGCTACCATATTCGCCTTCCCCGGGTGGTATTGAATCTCAAAATCATAATCATTCAACAGTTCAATCCACCTGCGTTGTCTCATATTCAGTTGCTTCTGATTAAATATATATGTTGGAGACTTTTGTGGTCGGTATATATAATACTTTTGACCCCATATAAATAATGCCTCCAAGTCTTTAATGCAAAAACAACAGCACCCAATTCCAAATCGTGAGTTGTATAATTTTGCTCATGAATCTTCAATTGTCTAGACGCATAAGCAATCACCTTCGTTCGTTGCATTAATACACAACCGAGACCTTGCTTTGATGCGTCACAATGAATCACAAAATCATCATTCCCTTCAGGCAATGACAATATAGGTGTCGTAGTTAGCTTTTTCTTCAATAACTGAAACGCCTTCTCTTGTTCATCCTTCCATTCAAATTTCTTCCCTAATGCAGTCAAGGGTTTTGCTATTTTGGAGAAATATTGGATGAATCTTCTGTAGTAACCAGCCAGTCCTAAAAATTGACGTATATGCTTCAGAGTTTTTGGGGTTTCCCACTTTTCAACGGTTTCGATCTTTGCCGGGTCCACCTGGATACCTTCTTTGTTCACTATGTGACCGAGGAATTGAACTTCTTCCAACCAAAATGCACACTTTGAAAACTTAGCGTACAGTTTTTCTTTCCTCAATACTTCTAGCACTTTTCTCAAATGTTCTTCGTGCTCTTGATCATTCTTTGAGTAAATAGGTATGTCATCAATGAAAACAATGAAAAACTTGTCAAGATATGGCCCACATGAAATGTCCCGTTCTTATTGATTAAAAACGTTCCATATTAATCAATTTCGTTGCGAGGTTTTGACCTCTATATGAGACATTTTTCAAAGACTGCATTCATTTTTAAAACAAACCATAACCTTTATTTCATAAATAAAGGTTTAAAAAGCTTTACGTAGATTATCAAATAATGATAATCTAAAATATCCTGTTTACACACGACCATTACATAATGGTTTACAATACAAATATGTTACATCGAAATCAGTTTTTACACAATATCATACAAACATGGACTCCAAATCTTGTCCTTATTTTAGCATGCAACAGCGGAAGCTCTTAGTATTCACCTGAGAATAAACATGCTTTAAACGTCAACAAAAATGTTGGTGAGTTATAGGTTTAACCTATATATATCAAATCGTAACAATAGACCACAAGATTTCATATTTCAATACACATCCCATACATAGAGATAAAAATCATTCATATGATGAACACCTGGTAACCGACATTAACAAGATGCATATATAAGAATATCCCCATCATTCCGGGACACCCTTCGGATATGATATAAATTTCGAAGTACTAAAGCATCCGGTATTCTGGATGGGGTTTGTTAGGCCCAATAGATCTATCTTTAGGATTCGCGTCAATTAGGGTGTCTGTTCCCTAATTCTTAGATTACCAGACTTAATAAAAAGGGGCATATTCGATTTTGATAATTCAACCATAGAATGTAGTTTCACGTACTTGTGTCTATTTTGTAAATCATTTATAAAACCTGCATGTATTCTCATCCCAAAAATATTAGATTTTAAAAGTGGGACTATAACTCACTTTCACAGATTTTTACTTCGTCGGGAAGTAAGACTTGGCCACTGGTTGATTCACGAACCTATAACAATATATACATATATATCAAAGTATGTTCAAAATATATTTACAACACTTTTAATATATTTTGATGTTTTAAGTTTATTAAGTCAGCTGTCCTCGTTAGTAACCTACAACTAGTTGTCCACAGTTAGATGTACAGAAATAAATCAATAAATATTATCTTGAATCAATCCACGACCCAGTGTATACGTATCTCAGTATTGATCACAACTCAAACTATATATATTTTGGAATCAACCTCAACCCTGTATAGCCAACTCCAACATTCACATATAGAGTGTCTATGGTTGTTCTGAAATATATATAGATGTGTCGACATGATAGGTCGATGAAGGTTTTCGTATGCCCGAGAGACATATTTAATTAATGTGGCTAATATGTTATGATCCAAGTCGGGTCATACCCAATAACAAGCTTACCGACACCTTAATCATATTTGATCTTAATGAATGGATCATTAAATCAATACGCGACACTTGGATTTTTGAAAATCGGTTTTCTAAAATATTATTACTTGAGATAAATTATTTGGATAATTTATAAATTAAGGACTTAATTGGTTATAAGGATAAACAATACATTGTGTTATATTTTATAAAAGATTTATAAAATAAATATGTATGTAACTTAACAAGTCATGTTTTTTTTTGTATACAAGTTTTATAAAAATAAAAGGGTTATTTTATATAAAACCCATGTGAAGTGGAATGCAGATTTTGGGACTCCAAGACAAGCATCCCATGCTTGTTTTGTTACTTTTAACATAACACAAGTATTAAGGTACATGGTTATCAAGTCCTTGACTCAAGAGAGAATACATAATACATCCATACATGCAAAAACACTCTCTTTTTCAAACTTGCTGCATTCTGGCCGAATTTTGGAGCTAGAATAGAGAGTCCTTGAGCTTGTTTGGAAGCTTATCTTCAAGTGTCAATAAATCCTAACCATAGTATTAGGTGTTGGGTAAAAGTTTGGGGTATTATCTCTTGAGGTTTCATAGTTTTGAGGCTCCATTCACCATCATCTTTCTAGTTGCTGCTGATCAGAATTTTGGGTGCAAATATAAGGATTTTAAGCTTGGTTAATTAGCTAGTTAAGTGTCTAAATCTTAACTAACTTAAAGGGTGGTGTTGGTTCATCAAAGGATTAGGGTATTGCACACTTGAGGGTTCATTTTAAAGCTCCATTCTTCAATATCTTCATCATCACTTACAAGCTTGGAGTAGGTATAAACTCTTTACTTGCTTGTACTTTGTAAGCATACTACATAACTTGATCCTAATTGGGATTTAACTTTAATTGGTTAAAGATTAACAAGTTTAAATGGTAATAACAACATGCTTCCTCTTTAATTTGATTCTTAAAAGGTTTTATGTATCATGAAACTTGTTAAATCCCAACAATGGTATCTAGAGCCGAAGTTGTTGAAATATGCTTCGAGATGTTTTTTAAACCCGCTAGATTTTTGCATTTTATGAACATGCATGACAGTAGAATGCAAAAATTTTCGGTTTTGGGTGGGTGTATGTTTTGGCCGAATTTGGGAGACCCAAAAGTGGGTTTGGGTTCTTCCATTTTGGTCATATTTTGGTTGTATGTAAATGTTCACAATCTAAGCCTTGACCTTGTGTTTGGTTGCATGCTTATTTGGTTGATTAATTATTCATTTGGTATGTAATATTAATTATTCTTTTGGCATGTAATTTATTCATTCATTTGTTATGTAATTTATTTTATATTTGGTATGTAAAATAGATTAGGTTGTATTTCATTTTCTAGAGAAAAATGTATTAGGATATATTTTTTGTAAAGAGAATGAAGATGCACAAGATGGAGCAAAGGAAGAACACATGCATTTGGATGCAAGATTAAGTGGGAGATTTGAAATCTCCTACTTTATGTTATAACCCTTACCGGTGGCATTTGTTTTCGGCTAAACAAATGTCTACCAAATTGGCTTGATTGTGAACATATTTGTTTTGCATGCATGGTTGTTTATTGTATGATTGTAAATTGCATGTTTGTATGCTACAAGTTAATCACACAAGTAAAACAACAAGCAAAATGGCAATTTAATTGGTTAAATTAAACATTATTAACAACATGTAAAACGACAATTTAAATGGTTAAATTGAAATGACAAAAGGACATTAATAAACGGTTATTAAGAACACATAATAAATGGTTATTAAAACACATATAAAATGGTTTATATCAAATCATGTAATTGGCTTAATTACAAGACATGAAAATGGATTTTCATACAAACCATACACTAAATGCATGTTGGTATATGGTGTAAAAGTTTTCTCAAACTAGAATTAATGAAAACTTAAAATCACTTATTAACAAGGCAAAAAGTTAAACGCCATCCTTTTGTGTAACACTTAAAAATATTAGGGAACTCATAATGGGATAAAGGTCACCTAACCGTTATGAGCAAACTAATATGATTAAGGTAAATTTGGCACACTTGTGGGATAAAAGTCACCTAACTACTTGTATGTTAGATTTACACGTTTACACAAGTAGGATGACTTGATTTGGGAATCATGAACTTAGGGTCACCGAAGCATGAGGAACAAATAGGCATTGATGGGATAAATATGCCATGCAAAAGGTTTGCTTGATTCCATAACTTAAAAGTTGCAAAAGGATTGCAATTGTCATACAATGACTACCTAGCTAAATCAAATGACGGGATAAAGGTCACCTAACCGAAATTTGGTTTACCGTTGGTTTCTAAAATTTAATAAATATCAATTGGATTTAAAGGGTATTGATTGTTAAATTAAAATTGATACTTAAACAACTTTGTTAAATTTTGTAGATGGCCGCCAATAACAACAACATTCCAAACGCACCAATCAACTTTAACAACCTATCGTTGAGGTCAATCCTCGAAAAAGAAAACTCAACCATACGAACTTCATGGATTGGTTCCGCAATCTAAGAATTGTCCTCAAACTTGAGGATAGGGCGTATGTGTTGGAAGACCCCATTCCCAATCAACCGGACGAGGATGATACGGAAGGCATGGCCTATTGGGAGAAATATTGCACCGATTCGTTGCAAGTTTCTTGCCTCATGCTTGGGACTATAATACCCGAACTCCAAAAGGACTTCGAGCATCATAGTGCATATGACATGATCACACAGTTGAAGGAGATGTTCCTTCAACAAGCTCGTGTCGAGCGCTTTGAAACAGTCCGAGCGCTTCATGCATGTCGGATGGACGACTCCCAATCCGTTTCATCTTATGTCCTTAAGATGAAAAGCCTTATTGATCGAGCAAACCGTCTAAATTGCAACGTGTCTAATGAATTAGCCACAGACCTTATTCTCAACTCATTGTCAAAAGGTTTGACACATTTGTAATGAATTACAAGATGAATGGTTGGGATAAAAGCATTGGTGAATTACATGCCATGCTTAAGACGGCCGAAGCGAGCATGGGTAAAAGGGCTTCACCCATGTATATGATCAATGAAGGCGGGTCCAAAAACAATAACACTTCTAAGCCGAAGGCGGCTAAGAGGAAAGGACCCGCCTACCAAGGCAAGGGCAAGGGAAAGGGGAAGATGGTTACCCCAACCAATAACAATAAGAAGCAAAAGGTTGCCGGAAATGCTAATCCCAAGGAAGATCCGTGCTTTGGTTGCGGTGAAATGGGTCACTGGAAACGCAATTGCCCGGTCTACCTAAAAGAGTTGAAAGAAAAGAGGGATGCAGGGCAAATCTCAGGTAATGTATATATGGTATACATTGAGCTTAGTATTACTTCTTCTAATACATGGGTATTAGACACAGGATGTGGAACTCAAATTTGCAATTCTTTGCAGGGGTTCAAAAGAAGTGATCAAGAAGCGGGAACAACAAGTCTCTTCATGGGAAATGGAGCAAGGGTGCAAGTGAAAGCTCAAGGAGACTTTGTTTTGAAGCTACCAAGTGGTTTGGAGCTTATTTTGAAAAATGTTTTGTATGCACCCGATTTATCTCGAAACATTATTTCTGTATCCCGTTTGAAACAATATGGTTTTAATCTTAATTTCATTAATGATGATATCCATGTTTCTTTAGATAATGTGTTCTATTTTAAGGCTTCGCCTTCGAATGGTATTTATGAATTGGTTCATGATGACACATCATACAATAGCTCAATGTTCCATGCAAACACCAAGAAACTCAAAAGGGATTTGAGTGATTCCTACTTATGGCATTGTCGCCTTGGTCACATAAACAAGAATCGAATGCATACACTTCAAAAGAATGGCATTTTGAAATCAAATGAACTAGACTCGTTTGATGTATGTGAATCTTGTTTACAAGGCAAAATGACTAAAGCACCTTTCAAAGGGACCTATGAAAGGGCTAAGGACTTATTGGGATTAATACATTCGGATGTATGTGGACCCTTTAAGCCCATAACTAGGAACGGTGAAAGATACTTCGTTACTTTCATTGATGACTTCAGTCGTTTCGGATATGTCTACTTATTAAGACACAAGGACGAAACTTTTGAAGCATTCAAGGAATATCAAAACGAAGTACAAAATCAACTCAATAAGACAATCAAGGTACTTCATACCGATAGAGGAGGTGAATACCTAAGCGATGCTTTCCAAGATCATCTTAAAAGTTGTGGGATTATCTCGCAACTTACTCCTCCTGGAACACCCCAACTTAATGGAGTTTTCGAAAGGAGGAACCGAACCCTAATGGATATGGTTCGATCTATGATGGCTAGAAGCTCATTACCTCTATCATTTTGGGGTTATTGTCTATGCTCCGCGGCTCGTATTTTAAATATGGCCCCAACCAAGAAATTGGAACGAACTCCTCATGAGATGTGGTTTGGAAAACCTCCATCTCTATCATACTTAAAGGTATGGGGATGTGAAGCTTATCCTAAGCGTTTCGTCCCTAATAAGTTGAATGCTCGATCCACGAAGTGTATCTTCATAGGATATCCCAAGGATGATATGGGATATTATTTCTATGATCCTTCCGAGCAGAATGTATTTGTTGCTCGGAAGGCGGAATTCCTTGAAACTAAGTTCCTAATGGAAGGTAATAGTGAAAGGAAGATAGATCTTGAAGAGGTTCAAGATCAAGTAGATGATACACAATTGGTTGACACTAGCACTCAACATGAAAATGTTGAGAATGATCAAATGGATGATCAAAGTATACAAGACGTTCGCAAATCTGGTAGGATTAGTAATCCTCCTGAGAGATATGGGTTTCTCATGGATGATTGCTATATGGTTGATTTGGATGAACCAATAAACTACCAAGATGCTTTATTAAGGATTGATAAAGATAAATGGCAGGAAGCCATGAACGCTGAGATGCAATCCATGTATGACAACCAAGTTTGGGAACTAGTTGTATAACCTGCTAGCTCCAAGTTAGTTGATTGTAAATGGATTTTCAAGATGAAAACCGACATGCATGGAAACTTAAATACATATAAAGCCAGACTTGTAGCAAAAGGTTTCACTCAAACTCAAGGGGTTGACTATGATGAAACCTTTTCGCCTGTGGCAATGCTAAAGTCTATTAGGATATTATTTGCCATTGCTGCTCATTATGATTATGAAATTTGGCAAATGGATGTTAAAACCGCTTTTCTAAATGGATATCTTGAGGAAGATGTCTATTTGGTTCAGCCTGAAGGTTTTGTCGATCCGAAACATCCTAACAAAGTATGTAAGTTAAAGAAATCAATCTACGGATTGAAACAAGCATCTAGAATGTGGAATCATCGTTTTAATGAGGAAGCCAAGAAATTTGGCTTCATTAAAAATGATGATGAAGCTTGTGTATACAAGAAAGCTAGTGGGAGCACTATCATGTTCCTTGTATTATATGTGGATGATATATTGTTATTTGGAAACGATATTCTGACAATGCAAGGTGTTAAGACTTGGCTGAAAAGCTGCTTCTCCATTAAGGATCTTGAAGAAGCACAATACATTTTGGGGATTAGGATCTACAGGGATAGATCCAAGAAATTGATAGGTTTGAATCAAAGTGCATACATTGAAAAGATCTTGAAAAGGTTCAAGATGGAGAACTCTAAGAAAGGTTTGGTACCTATTCAAAGAGGAACGCTCCTTAGTTCATCTCAGTGTCCCACCACAAAAGATGAACAGGAAAGAATGAAGAAAGTCCCATATGCATCTGCTATTGGGTCAATCATGTATGCAATGATATGCACTAGATCGGATGTGTCATGCGCTCTTAGCCTGACAAGTAGATACCAGAATAACCCAGGAAACAGTCATTGGATTACTGTTAAAGGTATATTGAAATACCTTAGGAGGACTAAGGATATGTTTCTAATATATGGGTCTGGTGAGGAGGAGCTCGCTGTGAAAGGTTACGTGGACGCGAGTTTCCAAACTGATCGTGATGATTCTCGATCACAATCCGGTTATGTCTTCACATTAAATGGAGGTGCGGTCTCTTGGAAGAGTTCAAAATAGGATGTTGTTGCATTATCCACTACAGAGTCAGAGTACATTGCCGCCTCATTGGCAGCTCAGGAAGCTGCATGGATGAAGAAATTCATCGACGACTTAGGAGTAGTCCCTTCCATTCAGGACCCTCTTGAGATTTTTTGTGACAACGAGGGTGCGATTGCTCAAATCAAGGAACCTCGTGCTCACCAAAAGACCCGTCACATTGAGCGGAGATTCAACTACATAAGGGATGAAGTTGAAAAGGGAAAGATATGTATTCGCAAAGTTCACACAGATCTTAATATAGCGGATCCACTTACGAAGCTCTTACATGGAGCAAAACATGCAGGACATGTTTGTGCATTAGGGCTTCGATATTCTACTGATTGGTCATGATCTGTTTTAAGTATTGTAACGGAACGAAATTTGTTCAAACTCATTAATATAATTATGGTGTTAATTTATTAATCATGAGTCAGGTTCCTATTTTGCATATTTTATCCATGAATAAGCTATTATTCTAAATTCCGTAGTCGATCACATTTGTGGGAGCAAGTGTGAGGTTTAGACTATTATGAACTTGGATTGGTATACATTCACGGAATGAATGTGGGGCAAGGTTGCAACCAAGGTTCATAGATATTTGTGGGATACAAATATTGGAAGACCCGCCCTCAAGATTTACTGAATGGAGCCTTTGTGGTTGATCACGTGTAATCTTGAGTAAAGGCTAATATCATTGTATCCTCTGACCTGAGATACATATTGGGTTCGGATATTTATCGAGTATTGTGCCTTGATTCTTTCCTTCGCTATTCTGAAATATGGTAGTTCATAAGGAAGAGCTCAGGTATAATGCAAGGTATATATTTAGGACGTATGTAGTCAAGATGGAATTTGTCCCTCTTATTCGTTGAGAGTCAGATGTCTAAGGCCTGATAAAGTTAAATCTAAAAGAGAGTGATCACTCTGTATCTTTTGGATTTAACATGACATCTAGGACGAAAGGATGTGATGAAAGATTCACCTATTCATATTCGATATGGGACCTCGAAAGGGATGATGTTATTGAATGGCACAAAGTCATAACATATTGGGGGTGATGGATGGTCGTTAGGTGGTATCCATCACTTGCATTAATTTCTTATGTTTCTCGTGCAAGTGGGAGATTGAAGGTTTTTGTATGCCCGAGAGACATATTTAATTAATGTGACTAATATGTTATGATTCAAGTCGGGTCATACCCAATAACAAGCTTACCGACACCTTAATCGTATTTGATCTTAATGAATGGATCATTAAATCAATACGCGACACTTGGATTTTTAAAAATCGGTTTTCTAAAATATTATTACTTGAGATAAATTATTTGGATAATTTGTAAATTAAGGACTTAATTGTTTATAAGGATAAACAATACATTGTGTTATATTTTATAAAAGATTTATAAAATAAATATGTATGTAACTTAACAAGTCATGTTTTTTTTTTGTATACAAGTTTTATAAAAATAAAAGGGTTATTTTATATAAAACCCATGTGAAGTGGAATGCAGATTTTGGGACTCCAAGACAAGCATCCCATGCTTGTTTTGTTACTTTTAACATAACACAAGTATTAAGGTACATGGGTATCAAGTCCTTGACTCAAGAGAGAATACATAATACATCCATACATGCAAAAACACTCTATTTTTCAAACTTGCTGCATTCTGGCCGAATTTTGGAGCTAGAATAGAGAGTCCTTGAGCTTTTTTGGAAGCTTATCTTCAAGTGTCAATAAATCCTAACCATAGTATTAGGTGTTGGGTAAAAGTTTGGGGTATTATCTCTTGAGGTTTCATAGTTTTGAGGCTCCATTCACCATCATCTTTCTAGTTGCTGCTGATCAGAATTTTAGGTGCAAATATAAGGGTTTTAAGCTTGGTTAATTAGCTAGTTAAGTGTCTAAATCTTAACTAACTTAAAGGGTGGCGTTGGTTCATCAAAGGATTAGGGTATTGCACACTTGAGGGTTCATTTTAAAGCTCCATTCTTCAACATCTTCATCATCACTTACAAGCTTGGAGTAGGTATAAACTCTTTAGTTGCTTGTACTTTGTAAGCATACTTCATAACTTGATCCTAATTGGGATTTAACTTTAATTGGTTAAAGATTAACAAGTTTAAATGGTAATAACAACATGCTTCCGCTTTAATTTGATTCTTAAAAGGTTTTATGTATCATGAAACTTGTTAAATCCCAACAGTTAAAACATTGTATACGTGTCTATGGTATCTCAAGATTACATAATATACAATACAAGTTGATTAAGTTATGGTTGGAATAGATTTGTTACCAATTTTCACGTAGCTAAAATGAGAAAAATTATCCAATCTTGTATTACCCATAACTTCTTCATTTTAAATCCGTTTTGAGTGAATTAAATTGCTATGGTTTCATATTGAACTCTATTTTATGAATCTAAACAGAAAAATTATAGGTTTATAGTTGGAAAAATAAGTTACAAGTCGTTTTTGTAAAGGTAGTCATTTCAGTCGAAAGAACGACGTCTAGATGGCCATTTTAGAAAACATACTTCCACTTTGAGTTTAACCATAATTTTTGGATATAGTTTCATGTTCATAATAAAAATCATTTTCTCAGAATAACAATTTTTAAATCAAAGTTTATCATAGTTTTTAATTAACTAACCCAAAACAGCCCGCGGTGTTACTACGACGGCGTAAATCCGGTTTTGCGGTGTTTTTCCTGTTTCCAGGTTTTAAATCATTAAGTTAGCATATCATATAGATATAGAACATGTGTTTAGTTGATTTTAAAAGTCAATTTAGAAGGATTAACTTTTATTTGCGAACAAGTTTATAATTAACTAAACTATGTTTTAGTGATTACAAGTTTAAACCTTCGAATAAGATAGCTTTATATGTATGAATAGAATGATGTTATGAACATCATTACTACCTCAAGTTCCTTGGATAAACCTACTGGAAATGAGAAAAATAGATCTAGCTTCAAAGGATCCTTGGATGGCTTGAAAGTTCTTGAAGCAGAATCATGACACGAAAACAATTTCAAGTAAGATTTCCACTCGAAATAAGATTGTTATAGTTATAGAAATTGAATTAAAGTTTGAATATGATTATTACCTTGTATTAGAAAGATAACCTACTGTAAGTAACAAAGGTTTCTTGATCTTGGATGATTACTTGGAATGGATTTAGAAAACTTGGAAGTAAACTTGCAATCTTGGAAGTATTCTTGATTTTATGAAACTAGAACTTTTGGAATTTATGAAGAACACTTAGAACTTGAAGATAGAACTTGAGAGAGATCAATTAGATGAAGAAAATTGAAGAATGAAAGTATTTTTAGGTGTTTTTGGTCGTTGGTGTATGGATTAGATATAAAGGATATGTAATTTTGTTTTCATGTAAATAAGTCATGAATGATTACTCATATTTTTGTAATTTTATGAGATATTTTATGCTAGTTGCCAAATGATGGTTCCCACATGTGTTAGGTGACTCACATGGGCTGTTAAGAGCTGATCATTGGAGTGTATATACCAATAGTACATACATCTAAAAGCTGTGTATTGTACGAGTACGAATACAGGTGCATACGAGTAGAATTGTTGATGAAACTGAATGAGGATGTAATTGTAAGCATTTTTGTTAAGTAGAAGTATTTTGATAAGTGTCTTGAAGTCTTTCAAAAGTGTATTAATACATATTAAAACACTACATGTATATACAATTTAACTGAGTCGTTAAGTCATCGTTAGTCGTTACATGTAAATGTTGTTTTGAAACCTTTAGGTTAACGATCTTGTTGAATGTTGTTAACCCATTATTTATTATAAAAAATGAGATGTTAAATTGTTATATTATCTTGATATTATGATATATAATATATCTTAGTATGATATCTATACAGTTAAATGTCGTTACAACGATAATCGTTACATATATGTCTCGTTTCGAAATCATTAAGTTAGTAGTCTTATTTTTACATATGTATTTCATTGTTAATACACTTAATAATATATTTACTTATCATTTAACATAATTAACCAAGTGTATCAATATCTTAATATGATTCATATGTACCTAGTAAGACGTTGTTATAACGATAATCGTTATATATGTCGTTTTCGAGTTTCTTAAATTAATAGTCTCATTTTTATGTATATAATGTAGTGACCCGAACTTTTCCATGTTAATATAAATTAATTAAGATTGATATTTACATGACTAAATATTTCCAACATGTTAAGCAATCAAACTTGTTAAGACTTGATTAATTGAAATATGTTTCATATAGACAATTGACCACCCAAGTTGACCGGTGATTCACGAACGTTAAAACTTGTAAAACCTATACGATGAAATATATATGGTTATATATATAGTTAACATGTTTTTATTATAATTATGTATCTCATTAGGTATTTTAACAATGAGTTATATACATAAAAATGAGACTATTAATTTAAGAAACTCGAAAACGATATATATAACGATTATCGTTATAACAACGTCTTACTAGGTACATATGAATCATATTAAGATATTGATACACTTGGTTAATTATGTTAAATGATAAGTAAATATATTATTAAGTGTATTAACAATGAAATACATATGTAAAAATAAGACTACTAACTTAATGATTTCGAAACGAGACATATATGTAACGATTATCGTTGTAACGACATTTAACGGTATATACATCATACTGAGATATATTATATATCATAATATCATGATAATATAACAATTTAACATCTCATTTGTTATAATAAACAATGGGTTAACAACATTCAACAAGATCGTTAACCTAAAGGTTTCAAAACAACATTTACATGTAACGACTAACGATGACTTAACGACTCAGTTAAAATGTATATACATGTAGTGTTTTAATATGTATTTATACACTTTTGAAAGACTTCAATACACTTATCAAAATACTTCTACTTAACAAAAATGCTTACAATTACATCCTCGTTCAGTTTCATCAACAATTCTACTCGTATGCACCCGTATTCGTACTCGTACAATACACAGCTTTTAGATGTATGTACTATTGGTATATACACTCCAATGATCAGCTCTTAGCAGCCCATGTGAGTCACCTAACACATGTGGGAACCATCATTTGGCAACTAGCATGAAATATCTCATAAAATTACAAAAATATGAGTAATCATTCATGACTTATTTACATGAAAACAAAATTACATATCCTTTATATCTAATCCATACACCAACGACCAAAAACACCTACAAATACTTTCATTCTTCAATTTTCTTCATCTAATTGATCTCTCTCAAGTTCTATCTTCAAGTTCTAAGTGTTCTTCATAAATTCCAAAAGTTCTAGTTTCATAAAATCAAGAATACTTTCAAGTTTGCTAGCTCACTTCCAATCTTGTAAGGTGATCATCCAACCTCAAGAAATCTTTGTTTCTTACAGTAGGTTATCATTCTAATACAAGGTAATAATCATATTCAAACTTTGGTTCAATTTCTATAACTATAACAATCTTATTTCAAGTGATGATCTTACTTGAACTTGTTTTCGTGTCATGATTTTGCTTCAAGAACTTTGAGCCATCCAAGGATCCATTGAAGCTAGATCCATTTTTCTCTTTTCCAGTAGGTTCATCCAAGGAACTTAAGGTAGTAATGATGTTCATAACATCATTCGATTCATACATATAAAGCTATCTTATTCGAAGGTTTAAACTTGTAATCACTAGAACATAGTTTAGTTAATTCTAAACTTGTTCGCAAACAAAAGTTAATCCTTCTAACTTGACTTTTAAAATCAACTAAACACATGTTCTATATCTATATGATATGCTAACTTAATGATTTAAAACCTGGAAACACGAAAAACACCGTAAAATCGGATTTACGCCGTCGTAGTAACACCGCGGGCTGTTTTGGGTTAGTTAATTAAAAACTATGATAAACTTTGATTTAAAAGTTGTTATTCTGAGAAAATGATTTTTATTATGAACATGAAACTATATCCAAAAATTATGGTTAAACTCAAAGTGGAAGTATGTTTTCTAAAATGGTCATCTAGACGTCGTTCTTTCGACTGAAATGACTACCTTTACAAAAACGACTTGTAACTTATTTTTCCGACTAGAAACCTATACTTTTTTTGTTTAGATTCATAAAATAGAGTTCAATATGAAACCATAGCAATTTGATTCACTCAAAACGGATTTAAAATGAAGAAGTTATGGGTAAAACAAGATTGGATAATTTTTCTCATTTTAGCTACGTGAAAATTGGTAACAAATCTATTCCAACCATAACTTAATCAACTTGTATTGTATATTATGTTTTCTTGAGATACCATAGACACGTATACAATGTTTCGACCTATCATGTCGACACATCTATATATATTTCGGAACAACCATAGACACTCTATATGTGAATGTTGGAGTTAGCTATACAGGGTTGAGGTTGATTCCAAAATATATATAGTTTGAGTTGTGATCAATACTGAGATACGTATACACTGGGTCGTGGATTGATTCAAGATAATATTTATCGATTTATTTCTGTACATCTAACTGTGGACAACTAGTTGTAGGTTACTAACGAGGACAGCTGACTTAATAAACTTAAAACATCAAAATATATTAAAAGTGTTGTAAATATATTTAAATATATCTTGAACATACTTTGATATATATGTATATATTGTTATAGGTTCGTGAATCAACCAGTGGCCAAGTTTTACTTTCCGACGAAGTAAAAATCTGTGAAAGTGAGTTATAGTCCCACTTTTAAAATCTAATATTTTTGGGATGAGAATACATGCAGGTTTTATAAATGATTTACAAAATAGACACAAGTACGTGAAACTACATTCTATGGTTGAATTATCGAAATCGAATATGCCCCTTTTTATTAAGTCTGGTAATCTAAGAATTAGGGAACAGACACCCTAATTGACGCGAATCCTAAAGATAGATCTATTGGGCCCAACAAGCCCCATCCAAAGTATCGGATGCTTTAGTACTTCGAAATTTATATCATATCCGAAGGGTGTCCCGGAATGATGGGGATATTCTTATATATGCATCTTGTTAATGTCGGTTACCAGGTGTTCACCATATGAATGATTTTTATCTCTATGTATGGGATGTGTATTGAAATATGAAATCTTGTGGTCTATTATTATGATTTGATATATATAGGTTAAACCTATAACTCACCAACATTTTTGTTGACGTTTTAAGCATGTTTATTCTCAGGTGATTATTAAGAGCTTCCGCTGTCGCATACTAAAATAAGGACGAGATTTGGAGTCCATGCTTGTATGATATTGTGTAAAAACTGCATTCATGAAACTTATTTTGTTGTAACATATTTGTATTGTAAACCATTATGTAATGGTCGTGTGTAAACAGGATATTTTAGATTATCATTATTTGATAATCTACGTAAAGCTTTTTAAAACCTTTATCTATGAAATAAAGGTTATGGTTTGTTTTAAAAATGAATGCAGTCTTTGAAAAATGTCTCATATAGAGGTCAAAACCTCGCAACGAAATCAATTAATATGGAACGTTTTTAATCAATAAGAACGGGACATTTCAGTTGGTATCCGAGCGTTGGTCTTAGAGAACCAGAAAATTTGCATTAGTGTGTCTTATCGAGTTTGTTAGGATGCATTAGTGAGTCTGGACTTCGACCGTGTTTTCTTTAAAAATGATTGCTTAACATTTTTGTTGGAAACTATATATTTTTAACATATGAATATTATGTGATATATTAATCTCTTAACGTGTTTGATATTATGTGATAGATGTCTACCTCTAGAACAAGTCCCATTGACTCACCTAATAATAATGAAGAGTCAAATGTAAATTGGAATGATTTGTGGACTGATTCACAAGTTCCTGAAGAGGAACCGGAAGAAGAGTCGGAACCGGAAGAAGAATCGGAACCGGAAGAAGAATCGGAACCGGATGAAGAAATAGAACCGGTGGGGGAAATAATAAAACGGTTAAGTAAAAGAAAATCCTCAACCAACCGACCAAAGTTAATTATGGTCAATGGTGTTTCCGCCAAGGAAGCAAAATATTGGGAGGATTACCAATTCTCCGATGAATCGGATTCCGACGAGAATTCCGATGATGTTATAGAAATTACCCCAACTGAATTTAAAAAGGCAAAAGAAAATAATAAGGGAAAGGGCATAAAAATAGAGAAATCTAATTCCAACCCCGATGAACTTTATATGTATCGTCAACCCCCGAAGTCCTTAAGTTGTAACAATGACCCGGGAACCTCTAAACCACCAGGTTTTTCTAAACCAATGTGGACAACGACGGCTCGTATTAGGGGAACATCGTATATCCCTAGAAACTTGGCAAAACGAACCAAAACCGAAGAAGAAGAAACGAGCGAGTCGGAATAAGATAGTTGTATTCGTGTGGTGTAATATATGGAATATAGTGTTCTTATGCTTTATGATATATGTAAAAAATTGCTTGTATTAATAAGTATTTTTTTTATGAATCTAACTCTTGTCTATTTTACAGTTTAAAAACACAAAATGGATAGACAACCCAATATTTTAAGAGACCTACCCGGAGACATGATTGATGAAATCTTGTCTAGAGTCGGCCAGAATTCTTCGGCACAACTATTTAAGGCGAGATCAGTTTGTAAGACATTCGAAGAACGTTCCAAGAATGTCTTGGTTTATAAGAGACTTTCGTTTGAAAGATGGGGGATATCACATTGGGAAACCCATAAGTTACGATGTGTTTACTTTGACGCATATATTGCGGGGAACCCAAATGCTATTTTACGCAACGGGTTAAGAAATTATTTTGACTCAATATATCCGAATATTGGACTTCGTGATTTAGAAAAAGCGGCTAACATGCAACATAAAGAAGCATGTTATGCTTACGGATTAGTAATGTTCGCTTCTCACCAAAGTGAGAACAAGAACATCGGGCTACAACTATTAAACAAAACGTTTCCACAAGTGACGGAGTCGGTAATTGGGGTAAGAAATGAGGTTTTTAGATTATTACGGGACTGTTGGACATTACGTAACCCTCGTCCCTTTGATGACGTTACAACACGCTGTCTTATCAACGGCCATAACGGTTATGTTGCACAAGACCAAGGATGGGAAGTAGTCCTAGTAAAACCAGAATGCATGACTTGTTTCTGGACGTATGAATTACGTGTCTTTATTGCCTTTGCTGAACGACTTGTGTACTAGCTAGAATTGTCTTCACAACTATCTTGTATCAAAGTTATTGTGTGCTATATTTCATGCTTTATGTAAAATAAGCGGTATTGTAAGTTTGTAAAATATTGTATAAAAGTTTGAACGCAAAATATTATTATAATCAGTTTTTCATATAGAATTGTAGTAGTTGAATTGTATATTAGCTACTAAGTATGAACTTAACGGGTAGGTACTACCCGAATTTAAACTTATAAAACGCTAATATGAAGAAAAAGCTTTTATAAATGAGTTCATATTATGCTACAAAATACTATTAACTACTCTTAATATTCTGTATGATTAACTTGTTCCATTTAACTATTTTGAAGGAAATGGCACCGACTACTCGACACACCGTGAATATGAATGAAGAGGAATTCCGTACTTTTCTAGCTTCAAACATAGCCGCAGTACAGGCTGCGCTACATACCAACAATAACCTTGGATCTAGCAGTACAGGAAATCGTGTAGGATGCACCTACAAAGAATTCACTGCCTGCAAACCTTTGGAATTTGATGGAACCGAAGGACCGATCGGATTGAAACGGTGGACCGAGAAGGTTGAATCGGTGTTTGCCATAAGTAAGTGTACTGAAGAGGACAAAGTGAAGTACGCTACGCATACCTTCACAGGTTCTGCGTTAACATGGTGGAATACCTATCTAGAGCAAGTGGGACAAGATGATGCGTACGCACTACCGTGGTCAGCATTCAAGCACTTGATGAACGAGAAGTACCGTCCCAGAACCGAGGTCAATAAGCTCAAGACAGAACTTAGAGGGTTACGAACCCAAGGATTTGATATTACCACGTACGAAAGACGATTCACAGAATTGTGCCTATTGTGTCCGGGAGCATTCGAAGATGAGGAAGAGAAGATCGACGCGTTTGTGAAAGGATTACCGGAAAGAATCCAAGAAGATATAAGTTCACACGAGCCCGCCTCCATACAACAGGCATGTAGAATGGCTCACAAACTAGTGAACCAGATTGAAGAAAGAATTAAAGAACAGACTGCTGAAGAGGCCAATGTGAAGCAAGTCAAAAGAAAGTGGGAGGAAAACGGTGATAAGAATCACCAATACAACAACAACAGCAATTACAACAATAATCGCAACAATTATCCCAACAATCGCAACATCAATCGCAACTACAACAAACGGCCCAATAACAACAACAACAACAACAGCAACTACAACAATCATCCCAACAACAATAATAACCGCAACAACAACAACAATCAGAAGCAACTATGCCAAAGGTGTGAAAAGAATCACTCGGGGTTCTGCACCAAATTTTGCAACAAGTGTAAAAGAAATGGTCATAGCGCGGCGAAGTGTGAGGTCTACGGACCAGGGGTTAATAGAACGAAAGGAACAAATGGTGTCGGAACGAGTAATGGCGGAGCAAGTAGTGTCGGAGCAAGTTATGCCAATGTAGTTTGTTATAAATGTGGAAAACCAGGCCACATTATTAGAAATTGCCCGAACCAGGATTACACGAATGGACAAGGCCGTGGAAGAGTTTTCAATATTAATGCGGTAGCGGCACAGGAAGACCCGGAGCTTGTTACGGGTACGTTTCTTATTGACAATAAATCTGCTTACGTTTTATTTGATTCGGGTGCGGATAGAAGCTATATGAGTAGAGATTTTTGTGCTAAATTAAGTTGTCCATTGACGCCTTTGGATAGTAAATTTTTACTCGAATTAGCAAATGGTAAATTAATTTCAGCAGATAATATATGTCGGAATCGAGAAATTAAACTGGTTAGCGAAACATTTAAGATTGATTTGATACCAGTAGAGTTAGGGAGTTTTGATGTGATAATCGGTATGGACTGGTTGAAAGAAGTGAAAGCGGAGATCGTTTGTTACAAAAATGCAATTCGCATTATACGAGAAAAAGGAAAACCCTTAATGGTGTACGGAGAAAAGGGCAACACGAAGCTACATCTTATTAGTAATTTGAAGGCACAAAAACTAATAAGAAAAGGTTGCTATGCTGTTCTAGCACACGTCGAGAAAGTACAAACTGAAGAAAAGAGCATCAATGATGTTCCCATTGCAAAAGAATTTCCCGATGTATTTCCGAAAGAATTACCGGGATTACCCCCACATCGATCCGTTGAATTTCAAATAGATCTTGTACCAGGAGCTGCACCAATAGCTCGTGCTCCTTACAGACTCGCACCCAGCGAGATGAAAGAACTGCAAAGCCAATTACAAGAACTTTTAGAGCGTGGTTTCATTCGACCAAGCACATCACCGTGGGGAGCTCCTGTTTTGTTTGTCAAGAAGAAAGATGGTACATTCAGGTTGTGTATCGACTACCGAGACTTGAACAAACTTACCATCAAGAACCGCTACCCACTACCGAGAATCGACGACTTATTTGATCAACTACAAGGCTCGTCTGTTTATTCAAAGATTGACTTACGTTCCGGGTATCATCAAATGCGGGTGAAAGAAGATGATATTCCAAAAACTGCTTTCAGAACACGTTACGGTCATTACGAGTTTATGGTCATGCCGTTTGGTTTAACTAATGCACCAGCTGTGTTCATGGACCTTATGAACCGAGTGTGTGGACCATACCTTGACAAGTTTGTCATTGTTTTCATTGATGACATACTTATTTACTCAAAGAATGACCAAGAACACGGTGAACATTTGAGAAAGGTGTTAGAAGTATTGAGGAAGGAAGAATTGTACGCTAAGTTTTCAAAGTGTGCATTTTGGTTGGAAGAAGTTCAATTCCTCGGTCACATAGTGAACAAAGAAGGTATTAAGGTGGATCCGGCAAAGATAGAAACTGTTGAAAAGTGGGAAACCCCGAAAACTCCGAAACACATACGCCAGTTTTTAGGACTAGCTGGTTACTACAGAAGGTTCATCCAAGACTTTTCCAGAATAGCAAAACCCTTGACTGCATTAACGCATAAAGGGAAGAAATTTGAATGGAATGATGAACAAGAGAAAGCGTTTCAGTTATTGAAGAAAAAGCTAACTACGGCACCTATATTGTCATTGCCTGAAGGGAATGATGATTTTGTGATTTATTGTGACGCATCAAAGCAAGGTCTCGGTTGTGTATTAATGCAACGAACGAAGGTGATTGCTTATGCGTCTAGACAATTGAAGATTCACGAACAAAATTATACGACGCATGATTTGGAATTAGGCGCGGTTGTTTTTGCATTAAAGACTTGGAGGCACTACTTATATGGGGTCAAAAGTATTATATATACCGACCACAAAAGTCTTCAACACATATTTAATCAGAAACAACTGAATATGAGGCAGCGTAGGTGGATTGAATTATTGAATGATTACGACTTTGAGATTCGTTACCACCCGGGGAAGGCAAATGTGGTAGCCGATGCCTTGAGCAGGAAGGACAGAGAACCCATTCGAGTAAAATCTATGAATATAATGATTCATAATAACCTTACTACTCAAATAAAGGAGGCGCAACAAGGAGTTTTAAAAGAGGGAAATTTAAAGGATGAAATACCCAAAGGATCGGAGAAGCATCTTAATATTCGGGAAGACGGAACCCGGTATAGGGCTGAAAGGATTTGGGTACCAAAATTTGGAGATATGAGAGAAATGGTACTTAGAGAAGCTCATAAAACTAGATACTCAATACATCCTGGAACGGGGAAGATGTACAAGGATCTCAAGAAACATTTTTGGTGGCCGGGTATGAAAGCCGATGTTGCTAAATACGTAGGAGAATGTTTGACGTGTTCTAAGGTCAAAGCTGAGCATCAGAAACCATCAGGTCTACTTCAACAACCCGAAATCCCAGAATGGAAATGGGAAAACATTACCATGGATTTCATCACTAAATTGCCAAGGACTGCAAGTGGTTTTGATACTATTTGGGTAATAGTTGATCGTCTCACCAAATCAGCACACTTCCTACCAATAAGAGAAGATGACAAGATGGAGAAGTTAGCACGACTGTATTTGAAGGAAGTCGTCTCCAGACATGGAATACCAATCTCTATTATCTCTGATAGGGATGGCAGATTTATTTCAAGATTCTGGCAGACATTACAGCAAGCATTAGGAACTCGTCTAGACATGAGTACTGCCTATCATCCACAAACTGATGGGCAGAGCGAAAGGACGATACAAACGCTTGAAGACATGCTACGAGCATGTGTTATTGATTTCGGAAACAGTTGGGATCGACATCTACCGTTAGCAGAATTTTCCTACAACAACAGCTACCATTCAAGCATTGAGATGGCGCCGTTTGAAGCACTTTATGGTAGAAAGTGCAGGTCTCCGATTTGTTGGAGTGAGGTGGGGGATAGACAGATTACGGGTCCGGAGATTATACAAGAAACTACCGAGAAGATCATCCAAATTCAACAACGGTTGAAAACCGCCCAAAGTCGACAAAAGAGCTACGCTGACATTAAAAGAAAAGACATAGAATTTGAAATTGGAGAGATGGTCATGCTTAAAGTTGCACCTTGGAAAGGCGTTGTTCGATTTGGTAAACGAGGGAAATTAAATCCAAGGTATATTGGACCATTCAAGATTATTGATCGTGTCGGACCAGTAGCTTACCGACTTGAGTTACCTCAACAACTCGCGGCTGTACATAACACTTTCCACGTCTCGAATTTGAAGAAATGTTTTGCTAAAGAAGATCTCACTATTCCGTTAAATGAAATCCAAATCAACGAAAAACTTCAATTCATCGAAGAACCCGTCGAAATAATGGATCGTGAGGTTAAAAGACTTAAGCAAAACAAGATACCAATTGTTAAGGTTCGATGGAATGCTCGTAGAGGACCCGAGTTCACCTGGGAGCGTGAAGATCAGATGAAGAAGAAATACCCGCATCTATTTCCAGAAGATTCGTCAACACCTTCAACAGCTTAAAATTTCGGGACGAAATTTATTTAACGGGTAGGTACTGTAGTGACCCGAACTTTTCCATGTTAATATAAATTAATTAAGATTGATATTTACATGACTAAATATTTCCAACATGTTAAGCAATCAAACTTGTTAAGACTTGATTAATTGAAATATGTTTCATATAGACAATTGACCACCCAAGTTGACCGGTGATTCACGAACGTTAAAACTTGTAAAACCTATACGATGAAATATATATGGTTATATATATAGTTAACATGTTTTTATTATAATTATGTATCTCATTAGGTATTTTAACAATGAGTTATATACATAAAAATGAGACTATTAATTTAAGAAACTCGAAAACGATATATATAACGATTATCGTTATAACAACGTCTTACTAGGTACATATGAATCATATTAAGATATTGATACACTTGGTTAATTATGTTAAATGATAAGTAAATATATTATTAAGTGTATTAACAATGAAACACATATGTAAAAATAAGACTACTAACTTAATGATTTCGAAACGAGACATATATGTAACGATTATCGTTGTAACGACATTTAACGGTATATACATCATACTGAGATATATTATATATCATAATATCATGATAATATAACAATTTAACATCTCATTTGTTATAATAAACAATGGGTTAACAACATTCAACAAGATCGTTAACCTAAAGGTTTCAAAACAACATTTACATGTAACGACTAACGATGACTTAACGACTCAGTTAAAATGTATATACATGTAGTGTTTTAATATGTATTTATACACTTTTGAAAGACTTCAATACACTTATCAAAATACTTCTACTTAACAAAAATGCTTACAATTACATCCTCGTTCAGTTTCATCAACAATTCTACTCGTATGCACCCGTATTCGTACTCGTACAATACACAGCTTTTAGATGTATGTACTATTGGTATATACACTCCAATGATCAGCTCTTAGAAGCCCATGTGAGTCACCTAACACATGTGGGAACCATCATTTGGCAACTAGCATGAAATATCTCATAAAATTACAAAAATATGAGTAATCATTCATGACTTATTTACATGAAAACAAAATTACATATCCTTTATATCTAATCCATACACCAACGACCAAAAACACCTACAAACACTTTCATTCTTCAATTTTCTTCATCTAATTGATCTCTCTCAAGTTCTATCTTCAAGTTCTAAGTGTTCTTCATAAATTCCAAAAGTTCTAGTTTCATAAAATCAAGAATACTTTCAAGTTTGCTAGCTCACTTCCAATCTTGTAAGGTGATCATCCAACCTCAAGAAATCTTTGTTTCTTACAGTAGGTTATCATTCTAATACAAGGTAATAATCATATTCAAACTTTGGTTCAATTTCTATAACTATAACAATCTTATTTCAAGTGATGATCTTACTTGAACTTGTTTTCGTGTCATGATTTTGCTTCAAGAACTTTGAGCCATCCAAGGATCCATTGAAGCTAGATCCATTTTTCTCTTTTCCAGTAGGTTCATCCAAGGAACTTAAGGTAGTAATGATGTTCATAACATCATTCGATTCATACATATAAAGCTATCTTATTCGAAGGTTTAAACTTGTAATCACTAGAACATAGTTTAGTTAATTCTAAACTTGTTCGCAAACAAAAGTTAATCCTTCTAACTTGACTTTTAAAATCAACTAAACACATGTTCTATATCTATATGATATGCTAACTTAATGATTTAAAACCTGGAAACACGAAAAACACCGTAAAATCGGATTTACGCCGTCGTAGTAACACCGCGGGCTGTTTTGGGTTAGTTAATTAAAAACTATGATAAACTTTGATTTAAAAGTTGTTATTCTGAGAAAATGATTTTTATTATGAACATGAAACTATATCCAAAAATTATGGTTAAACTCAAAGTGGAAGTATGTTTTCTAAAATGGTCATCTAGACGTCGTTCTTTCGACTGAAATGACTACCTTTACAAAAACGACTTGTAACTTATTTTTCCGACTAGAAACCTATACTTTTTTTGTTTAGATTCATAAAATAGAGTTCAATATGAAACCATAGCAATTTGATTCACTCAAAACGGATTTAAAATGAAGAAGTTATGGGTAAAACAAGATTGGATAATTTTTCTCATTTTAGCTACGTGAAAATTGGTAACAAATCTATTCCAACCATAACTTAATCAACTTGTATTGTATATTATGTTTTCTTGAGATACCATAGACACGTATACAATGTTTCGACCTATCATGTCGACACATCTATATATATTTCGGAACAACCATAGACACTCTATATGTGAATGTTGGAGTTAGCTATACAGGGTTGAGGTTGATTCCAAAATATATATAGTTTGAGTTGTGATCAATACTGAGATACGTATACACTGGGTCGTGGATTGATTCAAGATAATATTTATCGATTTATTTCTGTACATCTAACTGTGGACAACTAGTTGTAGGTTACTAACGAGGACAGCTGACTTAATAAACTTAAAACATCAAAATATATTAAAAGTGTTGTAAATATATTTAAATATATCTTGAACATACTTTGATATATATGTATATATTGTTATAGGTTCGTGAATCAACCAGTGGCCAAGTTTTACTTTCCGACGAAGTAAAAATCTGTGAAAGTGAGTTATAGTCCCACTTTTAAAATCTAATATTTTTGGGATGAGAATACATGCAGGTTTTATAAATGATTTACAAAATAGACACAAGTACGTGAAACTACATTCTATGGTTGAATTATCGAAATCGAATATGCCCCTTTGTATTAAGTCTGGTAATCTAAGAATTAGGGAACAGACACCCTAATTGACGCGAATCCTAAAGATAGATCTATTGGGCCCAACAAGCCCCATCCAAAGTACCGGATGCTTTAGTACTTCGAAATTTATATCATATCCGAAGGGTGTCCCGGAATGATGGGGATATTCTTATATATGCATCTTGTTAATGTCGGTTACCAGGTGTTCACCATATGAATGATTTTTATCTCTATGTATGGGATGTGTATTGAAATATGAAATCTTGTGGTCTATTATTATGATTTGATATATATATAGGTTAAACCTATAACTCACCAACATTTTTGTTGACGTTTTAAGCATGTTTATTCTCAGGTGATTATTAAGAGCTTCCGCTGTCGCATACTAAAATAAGGACGAGATTTGGAGTCCATGCTTGTATGATATTGTGTAAAAACTGCATTCATGAAACTTATTTTGTTGTAACATATTTGTATTGTAAACCATTATGTAATGGTCGTGTGTAAACAGGATATTTTAGATTATCATTATTTGATAATCTACGTAAAGCTTTTTAAAACCTTTATCTATGAAATAAAGGTTATGGTTTGTTTTAAAAATGAATGCAGTCTTTGAAAAATGTCTCATATAGAGGTCAAAACCTCGCAACGAAATCAATTAATATGGAACGTTTTTAATCAATAAGAACGGGACATTTCATATAACTCATTGTTAAAATACCTAATGAGATACATACTTATAATAAAATAATGTTAACTATATATATAATCATATATATGTCATCGTATAGTTTTTACAAGTTTTAACGTTCGTGAATCACCGGTCAACTTGGGTGGTCAATTGTCTATATGAAACCTATTTCAATTAATCAAGTCTTAACAAGTTTGATTGCTTAACATGTTGGAAACACTTAATCATGTAAATAACAATTTCATTTAATATATATATATATATATATATATAAACATGGAAAAGTTCGGGTCACTACAGTACCTACCCGTTAAATAAATTTCGTCCCGAAATTTTAAGCAGTTGGAGGTGTTGATGTATCTTCTGGAAATAAATGCGGGTATTTCTTCTTCATCTGATCTTCAAGCTCCTAGGTGAACTCGGGTCCTCTACGATCATTCCATCGAACCTTAACAATCGGTATCTTATTTTGTTTAAGTCTCTTAACCTCACGATCCATTATTTCGACGGGTTCTTCAATGAATTGAAGTTTTTCATTGATTTGGATTTCGTCCAACGGAATAGTGAGATCTTCTTTAGCAAAACATTTCTTCAAATTTGAGATGTGGAAAGTGTTATGTACAGCCGCGAGTTGTTGAGGTAGCTCCAGTTGGTAAGCTACTGGTCCGACACGATCTATAATCTTGAATGGTCCAATGTACCTTGGATTTAGTTTCCCCCGTTTACCAAATCGAACAACGCCTTTCCAAGGTGAAACCTTAAGCATGACCATTTCTCCAATTTCAAACTCTATATCTTTTCTTTTACTGTCTGCGTAGCTCTTTTGTCGACTCTGGGCGGTTTTCAATCTTTGTTGAATTTGGATGATTTTCTCGGTAGTTTCTTGTATTATCTCCGGACCCGTAATCTGTCTATCCCCCACTTCACTCCAACAAATCAGAGACCTGCACTTTCTACCATAAAGTGCTTCAAACGGCGCCATCTCAATGCTTGAATGGTAGCTGTTGTTGTAGGAAAATTCTGCTAACAGTAGATGTCGATCCCAACTGTTTCCGAAATCAATAACACAAGCTCATAGCATGTCTTCAAGCGTTTGTATCGTCCTTTCACTCTACCCATCAGTTTGTAGATGATAGGCAGTACTCATGTCTAGACGAGTTCCCAATGCTTGCTGTAATGTCTGCCAGAATCTTGAAATAAATCTGCCATCCCTATCAGAGATAATAGAGATTGGTATTCCATGTCTGGAGACGACTTCCTTCAAATACAGTCGTGCTAACTTCTCCATCTTGTCATCTTCTCTTATTGGTAGGAAGTGTGCTGACTTGGTGAGACGATCAAGTATTACCCAAATAGTATCATAACCACTTGCAGTCCTTGGCAATTTAGTAATGAAATCCATGGCAATGTTTTCCTATTTCCATTCCGGGATTTCAAGTTGTTGTAGTAGACCTGATGGTTTCTGATGTTCAGCTTTGACCTTAGAACACGTCAAACATTCTCCTACATATTTAGCAATATCGGCTTTCATACCTGGCCACCAAAAATGTATCTTAAGATCCTTGTACATCTTCCCCGTTCCAGGATGTATTGAGTATCTGGTTTTATGAGCTTCTCTAAGTACCATTTCTCTCATATCTCCAAATTTTGGTACCCAAATTCTTTCAGCCCTATACCGGGTTCCGTCTTCCTGAATATTAAGATGCTTCTCCGATCCTTTGGGTATTTCATCCTTTAAATTTCCCTCTTTTAAAACTCCTTGTTGCGCCTCCTTTATTTGAGTAGTAAGGTTAGTGTGAATCATTATATTCATAGATTTTACTCGAATGGGTTCTCTGTCCTTTCTGCTCAAGGCGTCGGCTACCACATTTGCCTTCCCCAGGTGGTAACGAATCTCAAAGTCGTAATCATTCAACAATTCAATCCACCTACGCTGCCTCATATTCAGTTGTTTCTGATTAAATATGTGTTGAAGACTTTTGTGGTCGGTATATATAATACTTTTGACCCCATATAAGTAGTGCCTCCAAGTCTTTAATGCAAAAACAACCGCGCCTAATTCCAAATCATGCGTCGTATAATTTTGCTCGTGAATCTTCAATTGTCTAGACGCATAAGCAATCACCTTCGTCCGTTGCATTAATTCACAACCGAGACCTTGCTTTGATGCGTCACAATAAATCACAAAATCATCATTCCCTTCAGGCAATGACAATATAGGTGCTGTAGTTAGCTTTTTCTTCAATAATTGAAACGCCTTCTCTTGTTCATCCTTCCATTCAAATTTCTTCCCTTTATGCGTTAATGTAGTCAAGGGTTTTGCTATTTTGGAGAAATCTTGGATGAATCTTCTGTAGTAACCAGCCAATCCTAAAAATTGACGTATATGCTTCGGAGTTTTTGGGGTTTCCCACTTTTCAACGGTTTCGATCTTTGCCGGTTCCACCTGGATACCTTCTTTGTTTACTATGTGACCGAGGAATTGAACTTCTTCCAACCAAAATGCACACTTTGAAAACTTAGCGTACAGTTTTTCTTTCCTCAATACTTCTAGCACTTTTCTCAAATGTTCTTCGTGCTCTTGATTATTATTTGAGTAAATAAGTATGTCATCGATGAAAACAATGACAAACTTGTCAAGATATGGCCCACACACTCGGTTCATAAGGTCCATGAACACAGCTGGTGCGTTAGTCAATCCAAACGGCATAACCATAAACTCGTAATGACCATAACGCGTCCTAAAAGCAGTTTTTGGAATATCATCCTCCTTTACTCGCATTTGATGATATCCAGAACGTAAATCGATCTTCGAATAAACCGACGAGCCTTGTAGTTGATCAAATAAGTTGTCAATTCTCGGCAGTGGATAACGGTTTTTGATGGAAAGTTTGTTCAACTCTCTGTAGTCAATACACAACCTAAATGTACCATCCTTCTTCTTGACAAACAAAACAGGAGCTCCCCATTGTGATGTGCTTGGTCGAATGAAACCACGTTCTAATAGTTCTTGCAGTTGGCTTTGCAGTTCTTTCATCTCGCTGGGTGCGAGTCTATAAGGAGCACGAGCTATTGGTGCAGCTCCTGGTACAAGATCTATTTGAAATTCAACAGATCGATGTGGAGGTAGTCCCGGTAATTCTTTCGGAAATACATCGGGAAATTCTTTTGCGACGGGAACATCATTGATGCTCTTTTCTTCAGTTTGTACTTTCTCGACGTGTGCTAGAACAGCATAGCAACCTTTTCTTATTAGTTTTTGTGCCTTCAAATTACTAATAAGATGTAGCTTCATAATGCCCTTTTCTCAGTACACCATTAAGGGTTCTCCTTCTTCTCGTACGATGCGAATTGCATTTTTATAACATACGATCTCTGCTTTCACCTTCTTTAGCCAGTCCATGCCAACTATTACATCAAAACTCCCTAACTTTACTGGTATCAAATCAATCTTAAATATTTCGCTACCCAGTTTAATTTCTCGATTCCGACATATATTATCTGCTGAAATTAATTTACCGTTTACTAATTCGAGTAAAAATTTACTATCCAACGGTGTCAATGGACAACTTAATTTAGCACAAAAATCTCTACTCATATAGCTTCTATTCGTACCCGAATCAAATAAAACGTAAGCAGATTTATTGTCAATAAGAAACGTACCCGTAACAAGCTCCGGGTCTTCCTGTGCCTCTGCCGCATTAATATTAAAAACTCTTCCGCGGCCTTGTCCATTCGTGTTCTCCTGGTTCGGGCAATTTCTAATAATGTGGCCCAGTTTTCCACATTTATAACAAACTACATTGGCATAACTTGCTCCGACACTACTTGCTCCGCCATTACTCGTTCCGACACCATTTGTTCCTTTCGTTCTGTTAACCCCTGGTCCGTAGACCTCACACTTCGCCGCGCTATGACCATTTCTTTTACACTTGTTGCAAAATTTGGTGCAGAACCCCGAGTGATACTTTTCACACCTTTGGCATAGCTGCTTCTGATTGTTGTTGTTGTTGTTGCGGTTGTTATTGTTGTTAGGATGATTGTTGTAGTTGCTGTTGTTGTTGTTGTTGTTGTTGTTGTTGTTGTGGTTATTGTTGGGCCGTTTGTTGTAGTTGAGATTGATGTTGCGATTGTTGGGATAATTGTTGCGATTATTATTGTAATTGCTGTTGTTGTTGTATTGGTGATTCTTATCACTGTTTTCCTCCCACTTTCTTTTGACTTGCTTCACATTGGCCTCTTCAGCCGTCTGTTCTTTAATTCTTTCCTCAATCTGGTTCACTAGTTTGTGAGCCATTCTACATGCCTGTTGTATGGAGGCGGGCTCGTGTGAACTTATATCTTCTTGGATTCTTTCCGGTAATCCTTTCACAAACGCGTCGATCTTCTCTTCCTCATCTTCAAACGCTCCCGGACACAATAGGCACAATTCTGTGAATCGTCTTTCGTACGTGGTAATATCAAATCCTTAGGTTCGTAACCCTCTAAGTTCTGTCTTGAGCTTATTGACCTCGGTTTTGGGACGGTACTTCTCGTTCATCAAGTGCTTGAATGCTGACCACGGTAGTGCGTACGCATCATCTTGTCCCACTTGCTCTAGATAGGTATTCCACCATGTTAACGCAGAACCTGTGAAGGTATGCATAGCGTACTTCACTTTGTCCTCTTCAGTCCACTTACTTATGGCAAACACCGATTCGACCTTCTCGGTCCACCGTTTCAATCCGATTGGTCCTTCAGTTCCATCAAATTCCAAAGGTTTGCAGGCAGTGAATTCTTTGTAGGTGCATCCTACACAATTTCCTGTACTGCTAGATCCAAGGTTATTGTTGGTATGTAGCGCAGCCTGTACTGCGGCTATGTTTAAAGCTAGAAAAGTACGGAATTCCTCTTCATTCATATTCACGGTGTGTCGAGTAGTCGGTGCCATTTCCTTCAAAATAGTCAAATGGAACAAGTTAATCATACAGAATATTAAGAGTAGTTAATAGTATTTCGTAGCATAATATGAACTCATTTATAAAAGCTTTTTCTTCATATTAGCGTTTTATAAGTTTAAATTCGGGTAGTACCTACCCGTTAAGTTTGTACTTAGTAGCTAATATACAATTCAACTACTACAATTCTATATGAAAAACTGATTATAATAATATTTCGCGTTCAAAGTTTTATACAATATTTTACAAACTTACAATACTGCTTATTTTATATAAAGCATGAAATATAGCACACAATAACTTTGATACAAGATAGTTGTGAAGATAATTCTAGCTAGTACACAGGTTGTTCAGCAAAGGCAATAAAGACACGTAATTCATACGTCCAGAAACAAGTCATGCATTCTGGTTTTACTAGGACTACTTCCCATCCTTGGTCTTGTGAAAAATAACCGTTATGGCCGTTGATAAGACAGTGTGTTGTAACGTCGTCAAAGAGACGAGGGTTACGTAATGACCAACAGTCTCGTAATAACCTAAAAACCTCATTTCTTACCCCAATTACTGACTCCGCCACTTGTGGGAACGTTTTGTTTAATAGTTGTAGCTCGATGTTCTTTTTCTCACTTTGGTGAGAAGCGAACATTACTAACCCGTAAGCATAGCATGCTTCTTTATGTTGCATGTTATCCGCTTTTTCTAAATCATGAAGTCCTATATTCGGATACATTGAGTCAAAATAATTTCTTAACCCGTTGCGTAAAATAGCATTTGGGTTCCCCGCAATATATGCGTCAAAGTAAACACATCGTAACTTATGGGTTTCCCAATGTGATATCCCCTATCTTTCAAACGAAAGTATCTTATAAACCAAGACATTCTTGGAACGTTCTTCGAATGTCTTACAAACTGATTTCGCCGTAAATAGTTGTGCCGAAGAATTCTGACCGACTCTAGACAAGATTTCATCAATCATGTCTCCGGGTAGGTCTCTTAAAATATTGGGTTGTCTATCCATTTTGTGTTTTTATACTGTAAAATAGACAAGAGTTAGATTCATAAAAAAAATACTTATTAATACAAGCAATTTTTAACATATATCATAAAGCATAAGCACACTATATTACATATATTACACCACACGAATACAACTATCTTATTTCGACTCGCTCGTTTCTTCTTCTTCAGTTTTGGTTCGTTTTGCCAAGTTTCTAGGGATATATGATGTTCCCCTAATACGAGCTGTCGTTTTCCACAACGGTTTAGAAAAACCTGGTGGTTTAGAGGTTCCCGGGTCATTGTTACAACTTAAGGGCTTCGGGGGTTGACGAAACATATAAAGTTCATCGGGGTTGGAATTAGATTTCTCTATTTTTATGCCCTTTCCCTTATTATTTTCTTTTGCCTTTTTAAATTCAGTTGGGGTAATTTCTATAACATCATCGGAATTCTCGTCGAAATCCGATTCATCGGAGAATTGGTAATCCTCCCAATATTTTGCTTCCTTGGCGGAAACACCATTGACCATAATTAACCTTGGTCGGTTGGTTGAGGATTTTCTTTTACTTAACCGTTTTATTATTTCCCCCACCGGTTCTATTTCCTCCTCCGGTTCCTCCTCTTCCGGTTCTGATTCTTCTTCCGATTCTGATTCTTCTTCCGGTTCTTCTTCGGGAACTTGTGAATCAGTCCAATATATATTCGACTCTTCGTTATTATTAGGTGAGTCAATGGGATTTGTGCTAGAGGTAGACATCTATCACACAATATCAAACATGTTAAGAGATTAATATATCACATAATATATACATGTTAATAATATATAGTTTCCAACAAAAAAGTTAAGCAATCATTTTTAAAGAAAACACGGTCGAAGTCCAGACTCACTAATGCATCCTAACAAACTCGATAAGACACACTAATGCAAATTTCTAGTTCTCTAAGACCAACGCTCGGATACCAACTGAAATGTCCCGTTCTTATTGATTAAAAACGTTCCATATTAATTGATTTCGTTGCGAGGTTTTGACCTCTATATGAGACGTTTTTCAAAGACTGCATTCATTTTTAAAACAAATCATAACCTTTATTTCATAAATAAAGGTTTAAAAAGCTTTACGTAGATTATCAAATAATGATAATCTATAATATCCTGTTTACACACGACCATTACATAATGGTTTACAATACAAATATGTTACATCGAAATCAGTTTTTACACAATATCATACAAACATGGACTCCAAATCTTGTCCTTATTTTAGTATGCAACAGCGGAAGCTCTTAGTATTCACCTGAGAATAAACATGCTTTAAACGTCAACAAAAATGTTGGTGAGTTATAGGTTTAACCTATATATATCAAATCGTAACAATAGACCACAAGATTTCATATTTCAATACACATCCCATACATAGAGATAAAAATCATTCATATGATGAACACCTGGTAACCGACATTAACAAGATGCATATATAAGAATATCCCCATCATTCCGGGACACCCTTCGGATATGATATAAATTTCGAAGTACTAAAGCATCCAGGATTCTGGATGGGGTTTGTTAGGCCCAATAGATCTATCTTTAGGATTCGCGTCAATTAGGGTGTCTGTTCCCTAATTCTTAGATTACCAGACTTAATAAAAAGGGGCATATTCGATTTTGATAATTCAACCATAGAATGTAGTTTCACGTACTTGTGTCTATTTTGTAAATCATTTATAAAACCTGCATGTATTCTCATCCCAAAAATATTAGATTTTAAAAGTGGGACTATAACTCACTTTCACATATTTTTACTTCGTCGGGAAGTAAGACTTGGCCACTGGTTGATTCACGAACCTATAACAATATATACATATATATCAAAGTATGTTCAAAATATATTTACAACACTTTTAATATATTTTGATGTTTTAAGTTTATTAAGTCAGCTGTCGTCGTTAGTAACCTACAACTAGTTGTCTATAGTTAGATGTACAGAAATAAATCGATAAATATTATCTTAAATCAATCCACGACCCAGTGTATATGTATCTCAGTATTGATCACAACTCAAACTATATATATTTTGGAATCAACCTCAACCATGCATAGCTAACTCCAACATTCACATATAGAGTGTCTATGGTTGTTCCGAAATATATATATAGATGTGTCGACATGATAGGTTGAAACATTGTATACGTGTCTATGGTATCTCAAGATTACATAATATACAATACAAGTTGATTAAGTTATGGTTGGAATAGATTTGTTACCAATTTTCACGTAGCTAAAATGAGAAAAATAATCCAATCTTGTTTTACCCATAACTTCTTCATTTTAAATCCGTTTTGAGTGAATCAAATTGCTATGGTTTCATATTGAACTCTATTTTATGAATCTAAACAGAAAAAGTATAGGTTTATAGTCAGAAAAATAAGTTACAAGTCATTTTTGTAAAGGTAGTCATTTCAGTCGAAAGAACGACGTCTAGATGACCATTTTAGAAAACATACTTCCACTTTGAGTTTAACCATAATTTTTGGATATAGTTTCATGTTCATAATAAAAATCATTTTCCCAGAATAACAACTTTTAAATCAAAGTTTATCATAGTTTTTAATTAACTAACCCAAAAGAGCCCGCGGTGTTACTACGACGACGTAAATCCGGTTTTATGGTGTTTTTCGTGTTTCCAGGTTTTAAATCATTAAGTTAGCATATCATATAGATATAGAATATGTGTTTAGTTGATTTTAAAAGTCAAGTTAGAAGGATTAACTTTTATTTGCGAACAAGTTTAGAATTAACTAAACTATGTTCTAGTGATTACAAGTTTAAACCTTCGAATAAGATAGCTTTATATGTATGAATAGAATGATGTTATGAACATCATTACTACCTAAAGTTCCTTGGATAAACCTACTAGAAATGAGAAAAATAGATCTAGCTTCAAAGGATCCTTGGATGGCTTGAAAGTTCTTGAAGCAGAATCATGACACGAAAACAATTTCAAGTAAGATTTCCACTCGAAATAAGATTGTTATAGTTATAGAAATTGAATTAAAGTTTGAATATGATTATTACCTTGTATTAGAAAGATAACCTACTGTAGGTAACAAAGGTTTCTTGATCTTGGATGATTACTTGGAATGGATTTAGAAAACTTGGAAGTAAACTTGCAATCTTGGAAGTATTCTTGATTTTATGAAACTAGAACTTTTGGAATTTATGAAGAACACTTAGAACTTGAAGATAGAACTTGAGAGAGAGATCAATTAGATGAATAAAATTGAAGAATGAAAGTGTTTGTAGGTGTTTTTGGTCATTGGTGTATGGATTAGATATAAAGGATATGTAATTTTGTTTTCATGTAAATAAGTCATGAATGATTACTCATATTTTTGTAAATTTATGAGATATTTTATGCTAGTTGCCAAATGATGGTTCCTACATGAGTTAGGTGACTCACATGGGCTGCTTAGAGCTGATCATTGGAGTGTATATACCAATAGTACATACATCTAAAAGCTGTGTATTGTACGAGTACGAATACGGGTGCATACGAGTAGAATTGTTGATGAAACTGAACGAGGATGTAATTGTAAGCATTTTTGTTAAGTAGAAGTATTTTGATAAGTGTCTTTAAGTCTTTCAAAAGTGTATGAATACATATTAAAACACTACATGTATATACATTTTAACTGAGTTGTTAAGTCATCGTTAGTCATTACATGTAAATGTTGTTTTGAAACCTTTAGGTTAACGATCTTCTTGAATGTTGTTAACCCATTATTTATTATAACAAATGAGATGTTAAATTGTTATATTATCTTGATATTATGATATATAATATATCTTAGTATGATATATATACAGTTAAATGTCGTTACAACGATAATCGTTACATATATCTCTCGTTTCGAAATCATTAAGTTAGTAGTCTTATTTTTACATATGTATTTCATTGTTAATACACTTAATAATATATTTACTTATCATTTAACATAATTAACCAAGTGTATCAATATCTTAATATGATTCATATGTACCTAGTAAGACGTTGTTATAACGATAATCGTTATATATATATCGTTTTCGAGTTTCTTAAATTAATAGTCTCATTTTTATGTATATAACTCATTGTTAAAATACCTAATGAGATACATACTTATAATAAAATAATGTTAACTATATATATAACCATATATATGTCATCGTATAGTTTTTACAAGTTTTAACGTTCGTGAATCACCGGTCAACTTGGGTGGTCAATTGTCTATATGAAACCTATTTCAATTAATCAAGTCTTAACAAGTTTGATTGGTTAACATGTTGGAAACACTTAATCATGTAAATAACAATTTCATTTAATATATATATAAACATGGAAAAGTTCGGGTCACTACACCACACACTCGGTTCATAAGGTCCATGAACACAGCTGGTGCATTAGTCAATCCAAACGGCATAACCATAAACTCGTAATGACCATAACGCGTCCTAAAAGAAGTTTTTGGAATATCATCCTCCTTTACTCGCATTTGATGATATCCAGAACGTAAATCGATTTTCTAATAAACAGACGAGCCTTGTAGTTGATCAAATAAGTCGTCAATTCTCGGCAGTGGATAACGGTTTTTGATGGTAAGTTTATTCAACTCTCTGTAGTCAATACACAACCTAAATGTACCATCCTTCTTCTTGACAAACAAAATAGGAGCTCCCCATGGTGATGTGCTTGGTCGAATGAAACCACGTTCTAATAGTTCTTGCAGTTGGCTTTGCAGTTCTTTCATCTCGCTGGGTGCGAGTCTGTAAGGAGCACGAGCTATTGGTGTAGCTCCTGGTACAAGATCTATTTGAAATTCAATAGATCGATGTGGAGGTAGTCCCGGTAATTCTTTCAGAAATACATCGGGAAATTCTTTTGCGATGGGAACATCATTGATGCTCTTTTCTTCAGTTTATACTTTCTCGACGTATGCTAGAACAGCATAGCAACTTTTTCTTATTAGTTTTTGTGCCTTCAAATTACTAATAAGATGTAGCTTCGTGTTGCCCTTTTCTCCGTACACCATTAAGGGTTCTCCTTCTTCTCGTACAATGCGAATTGCATTTTTGTAACATACGATCTCTGCTTTCATCTCCTTCAGCCAGTGCATGCTAACTATTACATCAAAACTCCCTAACTCTACTGGTATCAAATCAATCTTAAATATTTCGCTACCCAGTTTAATTTCTCGATTCCGGCATATATACTCTGCTGAAATTAATTTACCGTTTGCTAATTCGAGTAAAAATTTACTATCCAACGGTGTCTATGGACAACTTAATTTAGCATAAAAATCTCTACTCATATAGCTTCTATCCGCACCCGAATCAAATAAAACATAAGCAGATTTGTTGTCAATAAGAAACGTACCCGTAACAAGCTCCGGGTCTTCCTGTGCCTATGCCGCATTAATATTGAAAACTTTTCCGCGGCCTTGTCCATTCGTGTTCTCCTGGTTCGGGCAATTTCTAATAATGTGGCCCGGTTTCCCACATTTATAACAAACTACATTGGCATAACTTGCTCCGACACTACTTGCTCCGCCATTACTCGTTCTGACACCATTTGTTCCTTTCGTTCTATTAACCCCTGGTCCGTAGACCTCACACTTCGCCGCGCTATGACCATTTCTTTTACACTTGTTGAAAAATTTGGTGCAGAACCCCGAGTGATACTTTTCACACCTTTGGCATAGCTGCTTCTGATTGTTGTTGTTGTTGTTGCGGTTGTTATTGTTGTTAGGATGATTGTTGTAGTTGTTGTTGTTGTGCCGTTTGTTGTAGTTGTGATTGACGTTGCGATTGTTGGGATAGTTGTTGTTGTTGTTTTGGTGACTCTTATCACCATTTTCCTCCCACTTTCTTTTGACTAGCTTCACGTTGGCCTCTTCGGCCGCCTGTTCTTTATTTCTTCCCTCAATCTGGTTCACTAGTTTGTGAGCCATTCTACATGCCTTTTGTATGGAGGCAGGCTCATGTGAACTTATATCTTCTTGGATTCTCTCCGGTAACCCTTTCACAAATGCGTCGATCTTCTCTTCCTCATCTTCGAACGCTCTCGGACACAATAGGCACAATTATGTGAATCATCTTTCGTACGAAGTAATATCGAATCCCTGTGTTCGTAACCCTCTAAGTTATGACTTGAGCTTATTGACCTCGGTTCTGGGATGGTACTTCTCGTTTATCAAGTGCTTGAATGCTGACCACGGTAGCGCGTAAGCAGCATCTTGTCCCACTTGCTCTAGATAGGTATTCCACCATGTTAACGCAATACCTGTGAAGGTATGTGTAGCGTACTTCACTTTGTCTCCTTCAGCACACTTACTTATAGCAAACACCGATTCAACTTTCTCGGTCCACCGTTTCAATCCGATTGGTCCTTCAGTCCCCTCAAATTCTGAAGGTTTGCAGGCAGTGAATTCCTTGTAGGAACATCCTACACGATTTCTTGCGCCATTAGCTGTATTGCTAGATTCAGAGTTATTGTTGGTATGTAGCGCGGCCTGTACTGCGGCTATGTTTGAAACAAGAAAGGCACGAAATTCCTCTTCGCACATATTCAAGGTGTGTCTCGGTGCCATTTCCTTCAAAACAGTCAAATGAAACAAGGTAATCATACAGAATATTAAGAGTAGTCAATAGTATCTCGTAGCATAATATGAACTCATTTATAAAAGCTTTTTCATCATATTAGCGTTTTATAAGTTTAAATTTGGGTACTACCTACCCGTTAAGTTCATACTTAGCAGCTAATATACAATTCAACTACTACAATTCCATATGAAAAACTGATTATAATAATATATCACATACAAATATTCTTCAAACTTACAACTTCGTTATATTACATATAACATGAAATATAGTATCCTATGATACAGAACAGTTTTGAAGATAAATCTAATTAATACGCAAGTTGTTCAGCAAAGGAAATAAAGACACGTAATTCATAAGTCCAGAAACAAGTCATGCATTCTGGTTTTACTAAGACGACTTTCCATTCTTGGTCTTGTGGAAAATAACCGTTATGACCATTGGCTAGGAAGCATGTTGTAATGTCGTCAAAAGGATGAGGGTTTCGTAATGTCCAACAACCCTGTAATAATCTAAAAACCATGTTTCTCACCCCAACTACTGAATCCGTCACTTGTGGGAAAGTTTTATTTAAAAGCTGCAATCCGATGTTCTTTTTCTCACTTCGGTAAGAAGCGAACTTCACTAACCCATAAGCATAACATGCTTCTTTATGTTGCATGTTAGAAGCTCTTTCTAATTCACGAAATCCTATGTTGGGATATGTTGAGTCAAAATAGGTTCTTAACCCGTAGCGTAAAATTGCATTCGGGTTCCCCGCATTTAATGCTTTAAAGAAAACACGGTGTAACTTACAGTCTCCCCAATGTGATATACCCCACCTATCAAAGGAAAGCCTTTTATAAACTAAGGCATTTCTAGAAAGTCTTTCAAATGTTTGACAAGTTAATTTCGCCATAACTAAATGTGCTGATGAATTCTGACCGAATCTAGACAAGATTTCCTCAATCATATCCTCTGGTAGGTCTTCTAAAATATTTGGTTGTCTACCCTTAACGTCCATTTTGTTTTTATACTGTAAAATAGACAAGGATTAGATTCGTAATAACAAACAATACAAGCAATTTTTACATAGAACATAAAAGTACAAGCACACTACAATATATTTATTACACAACATGCTCACACCCCTCTAATCTGAATCACTGGTTTCTTCTTCTTCGGACTTGGTTCTTTTTCCTAATTTTCTAGGGATATATGATGTTCCTCTAATACGAGTCGTCGTTTTCCACATTGGTTTAGAAAAACCTGGTGGTTTAGAGGTTCCCGGGTTATTGTCATGATATTGAAAATACGGGTGTTGATGGTACATATAAAGTTCATCGCGGTCGGAATCAGATTTCTCTATTTTGATGCATTTTCCCTTATTATTTTCTTTTGCCTCATTAAATTGGGTCGGGGTAATTTCTATAACATCATCGGAATCCTCACCAGGATCCGATTTATCGGAAAATTGGTAATTTTCTCAATATTTTGCTTCCTTAGCGGAAACACCATTGACCATTATTAACTTTGGTCCATTGGTTGAGGATTTTCTTTTATTTGACCGGTTTTCTGTGGTTCCTACTATTCCCCCCTCCGGAACCTCTTCTTCTTCCGGTTCCTCTTCTTCTGGTTCCTCTTCTTCCGGTTCGTCTTCTTCCGGTTCCATTTCCTCTTCTTCCGGTTCTTCGGGAACTTGTGAATCTTGCCAATATATATTCGACTCTTCGTTATTATTAGGTGAGTCAATGGGATTTGTGCTAGAGGTCGACATCTATCACATAATATCAAACATGTTAAGAGATTAATATATCACATAATATTTACATGTTAATAATATATAGTTTCCAACAAAAATGTTAAGCAATCATTTTTAAAGAAAACACGGTCGAAGTCCAGACTCACTAATGCATCCTAACAAACTCGATAAGACACACTAATGCAAATTTTCTGGTTCTCTAAGACCAACGCTCGGATACCAACTGAAATGTCCCGTTCATATTGATTATAAACGTTCCATATTAATTGATTTCGTTGCGAGGTTTTGACCTCTATATGAGACGTTTTTCAAAGACTGCATTCATTTTTAAAAAACCATAACCTTTATTTTATCAATAAAGGTTTTAAAACCATTACGTAGATTATCAAATAATGATAATCTAAAATATACTATTTACACACGACCATTACATAATGGTTTACAATAGAAATATATTACATCGACATATGTTTCTTGAATGCAGTTTTTACACAATAATCATACAAACATGGACTCCAAATCTTGTCCTTATTTTAGTATGCAATAGCGGAAGCTCTTAGTATTCACCTGAGAATAAACATGCTTTAAACATCAACAAAAATATTAGTGAGTTATAGGTTTAACCTATATATATCAAATCGTATCAATAGACCACAAGATTTCATATTTTAATACACATCCCATACATAGAGATAAAAATCATTCATATGGTGAACACCTGGTAACCGAAATTAACAAGATGCATATATAAGAATATCCCCATCATTCCAGGCACCCTTCGGATATGATATAAATTTCAAAGTACTAAAGCATCCGGTACTTTAGATGGGGTTTGTTAGGCCCAATAGATCTATCTTTAGGATTCGCGTCAATTAGGGTGTCTGTTCCCTAATTCTTAGATTACCAGACTTAATAAAAAGGGGCATATTCGATTTCGATAATTCAACCATAGATTGTAGTTTCACGTACTTGTGTCTATTTTGTAAATCATTTATAAACCTGCATGTATTCTCATCCCAAAAATATTACATTTTAAAAGTGGGACTATAACTCACTTTCACAGATATTTCCTTCCTCGGAAATAAGACTTGGCCACGGATCGATTCACGAACTATACAAATATGTACTTATATATCAAAGTATGATCAAAATATAATTACAACCATTTTTATTATGTTTTAAAGATTTGAGTGTATTAAGTCAGCTGTCCTCGTTAGTAACCTACAACTAGTTGTCCACAGTTAGATGTACAGAAATAAATCGATATATATTATCTTTAATCAATCCATGACCCAGTGTATACATGTCTCAGGCTAGATCACAACTCAAAGTATATATATTTTTGGAATCAACCTCAACCCTGTATAGCTAACTCCAACATTACTGCATATAGAGTGTCTATGGTTGTTCCAAATAATATATATACATGGGTCGATATGATATGTCAAAATATTTGCATACGTGTCTATGGTATCCCAAGATTACATAATATATTAGAATACATGTATAATACAATATAAGTTAGCTAGGATATGATTTGTATAGATTTGTTAAACATTTCCCGTAGCTAAAAAGATCAAAAATATCCAATCTTGTTTTACCCATAACTTCTTCATTTTAAATCCGTTTTGAGTGAATCAAATTGCTATGGTTTCATATTGAACTCTAATTTAAGAATCCAAACAGAAAAAGTATAGGTTTATAGTTGGAAATTTAAGTTACATGTCAATTACTAAAGAGGTAGTCATTTCCGTCGAAAAAATGACATCTTGATGACCATTTTGAAAAACATACTTTCTCTTTGAGTTTAACCAAGATTTTTGGATATAGTTTCATGTTCATATGAAAAATCATTTTCCCAGAAGAACAACTTTTAAATCAAAGTTTATCATAGTTTTTAATTATCCAAACCAAAACAACCCCCGGTTTCACTACGACGGCGTATATCCGATTTTATGGTGTTCATTGTGTTTCTAGGTTTTAAATCATTAAGTTAGCATATCATATAGATATAGAACATGTGTTTAGTTGATTTTAAAAGTCAAGTTAGAAGGATTAACTTTTGTTTGCGAACAAGTTTAGAATTAACTAAACTATGTTCTAGTGATTACAAGTTTAAACCTTCGAATAAGATAGCTTTATATGTATGAATCGAATGATGTTATGAACATTATTACTACCTCAAGTTTTCTGGATAAAACTACTGGAAATGATAAAAATGGATCTAGCTTCAAAGGATCCTTGGATGGCTTGAAAGTTCTTGAAGCAGAATCATGACACGAAAACAGTTCAAGTAAAATTTTCACTCGAAATAAGATTGTTATAGTTGTAGAAATTGAATCAAAGTTTGAATATGAATATTACCTTGAATTAGAAAGATAACCTACTGTAAATAATAAAGGTTCCTTGATCTTAGATGATTACTTGGAATGGATTAGAAAGCTTGGAAGTAGACTTGCAAACTTGGAAGTATTCTTGATTTTTATGAAACTATACTTATGGAATTTATGAAGAACACTTAGAACTTGAAGATGGAACTTGAGAGAGATCAATTAGATGAAGAAAATTGAAGAATGAAAGTGTTTGTAGGTGTTTTTGGTCGTTGGTATATGGATTAGATATAAAGGATATGTAATTTTGTTTTCATGTAAATAAGTCATGAATGATTACTCATATTTTTGTAATTTTATGAGATATTTCATGCTAGTTGCCAAATGATGGTCCCACATGTGTTAGGTGTCTCACATGGACTGCTAAGAGCTGATCATTGGAGTGTATATACCAATAGTACATACATCTAAAAGCTGTGTATTGTACGAGTACGAATACGGGTGCATACGAGTAGAATTGTTGATGAAACTGAACGAGGATGTAATTGTAAGCATTTTTGTTAAGTAAAAGTATTTTTATAAGTGTATTGAAGTCTTTCAAAAGTGTATGAATACATATTAAAACACTACATGTATATACATTTTAACTGAGTCGTTAAGTCATCGTTAGTCGTTACATGTAAATGTTGTTTTGAAACCTTTAGGTTAACGATCTTGTTAAATATTGTTAATCCATTGTTTATTATATCAATTGAGATGTTAAATTGTTACATTATCATGATATTATGATATATAATATATCTTAGTATGATATATATACAGTTAAATGTCATTACAACGATAATCGTTACATATATGTCTCGTTTCGAAATCATTAAGTTAGTAGTCTTATTTTTACATATGTAGTTCATTGTTAATATACTTAATGATATATTTACTTATCATTTAACATAATTAACCAAGTGTATCAATATCTTAATATGATTCATATGTACCTAGTAAGACGTTGTTATAACGATAATCGTTATATATATATATATATCGTTTTCGAGTTTCTTAATTTAATAGTCTCATTTTTATGTATATACCTCATTGTTAAAATACCTAATGAGATACTTACTTATAATAAAATCATGTTAACTATATATATAACCATATATATATCATCATATAGTTTTTATAAGTTTTAACGTTCGTGAATCACCGGTCAACTTGGGTGGTCAATTGTCTATATGAAACCTATTTCAATTAATCAAGTCTTAACAAGTTTGATTGCTTAACACGTTGAAAACATTTAGTCATGTAAATATCAATCTCAATTAATATATATAAACATGGAAAAGTTCGGGTCACTACAATTAAAAAGGGAGCAAATGAAACTCACCTTAGCAGCACATAAAGTCGTTCACCGAAATGTGACCGAAACTCGGAATACCAAATAACCGTAGATCTCAACCTAGAGAACATATGTTGGTTAATAAATGTCTATCAAGAAAGGTCAGGTCATAGTGTATCACAATCCTAATGCTCGAGATCGACAAACAAAAGTTATCCAAAGTCGTTTCAAAAAGTCAATTTTGACAATAGTTTAACAAAACGAGATGTGCCTTATATAAGGATTCATTTACTCGGTTGGCAATATTCAAAAATCCAATTTATCAATCTTACAAACAAGTTGTTTAAATATTAATTGCAGGTTCAAAAGCAATTCCAATTAACGTCAATCATAATTTAGTTGACCATATCTTTTAATTCGTTCATCGAAATTACGCTATTTCTAAATGAAAAGTTATTGATTTTCCGCCAGCTTTCCAAAAATATGTATATGATATACCTTTTACCAGTAATATATGTATTTATTTCGTGATTCATCATAAACTGTTTAACGACAAAATTTAGCATACAAGCATGCATAAATACATATACTACAGCGCTAGACATGGATACACAATTAATATATAAAAGATAAGATATGAATGCTCACGTATCAATATTGTGATTCAATATTGCAGGAAAGTACGTAGACGCAATAGAGATGATAAACACTAGGTTTGACTTGCGAACAGTACCCATGAATATTACCCATAACCTCCATAGCTATAACCCATAGTTTCCTTAGCTCTATCCGGCTTGAAAACCCATTTGGACATCACTCCGTCGTAATTTTTTATGTATATTATTATTTTTGTATCGTAAAAATAATAATACTAATACTATTAATAATAAGATTAATAATAATAATCTTAATATTAATATTAATAATAATAATAATAATAATAATAATAATAATAATAATAATAATAATTAATAATAATAAATATAAATAATAAATATATATAGAGAGAAATCGGGATAGATGGATGAATAAAATGGATCAGAAACAGAAAACGAGTTCGATTTATACACCTTAGCTGGCCCGACATCCATGCGATCGCATGGTTTTGAAGGCCACTGGTCATGCGATCGCATGGCCCCTTATTCCAGCTCACATTCGTTTGTTGTTTTGCTTGTCGACATAATATTATATAATATATATAATATATTTAATTTATATTAATTAATTATATATTATATTATATTCAAGTGCATAGTTGACTTGCAATTTTTGGTCCGATGACTCGTACGTTTACACTTGACTAATATCTCAGTTCCGGTTTTTCGAACGTTATTTCGTACGTTTAGAAAACTAGCACGTTACGTTATGCAACATGTACCTTTATTAATAATTCCACCCAATCATTGATAGACTATATTACCCAAAGTATAATCTTTACATTTGAGCGTTGTGATCATTTGCTTCTATAAATCAACGTCTCATTATTTATTAATATATATTTAATAATATTATTTTAAATTAAATCGTTTTAGATAATATTTTATTTTATCACCTTGTAAAATATATATACATTTTCATTTTGAAATAGTATTTTTTTACTGTAGCAAATAGTGATTTTCAAAAACACTGTAGCTTTTCGGGTACTGTAGAAATTCGAAAATACTGTAGCAAATTAGTGTTTTACTGGTTCATCTTAAACGCTTTAGTTAACTTATCTAAATATCAATCGAATCAATAAACAAATGTTACTATCGTTTACTAAATAACTTGAAATTATATTTATGTATACATCATTATTTAATATACATAAATCAGTTTTTAAATACACATTGCAAGTTATTTATGAATAATTAATATTCCAATTTATATATATATATATATATCTATTTACAAATAGATGTTCGTGAATCGTCGGTCAATAGTCAAAGGTTAACTGAATATATAACATTAGTTCAAAATTTTTGAGAATCAATATTACAGACTTTGCTTATCGTGTCGGAAACATATAAAGATTAAGTTTAAATTTGGTCAAAAATTTCCGGGTTGTCACAGAAGCGCAAGCTCTGAGTCCGATTAGTTATGGGACGAGTAAGAGAAAATTTGCAGCGTCTAGTTACTCCAATAAGAAGAGCAAGGGCGGGTTCGAAAGTGTCGAAAGTGTGAAGAAAGGTGGTTCGAATACTTTTACACCTACTTGTTATAGTTGCGGGAAGAAGGGTCATTTCTCCCGCGATTGTCCGAACAAGACGATTACATGCTTTAATTTTCAAAAATCGGGGCACCGGAAGTCAGGATGTCCCGAATTGTTAGGGGACCAAGTGAAGAAACTAGAAAAGGCGGTGGGTACGGCTAGGGGAAGAAACTATTTGATGAACAACGATGAAGCTAAACAATCCAACGAAGTTGTCTTAGGTACTTTCATGGTTAATTCTAATCCGGCAAGGATACTATTTGATAACGGTGCTAATTTATCGTTTGTGGCTCCGCAATTTGTGTCTAAGCTTAATAAACCGCTAGCTAAGTTAAGTCGTCCGGTAGAATTCGAAATAGCGGATGGTAAGACGGTGCTAGGGGTTGATGTTTGTAATGATTGTAATGTTGTGTTTGGTACCGAAACGTTTAAAATCGATCTTATTCCGATGACTTTGGGTGAGTTCGATATTGCTGTGGGTATGGATTGGCTCGATCGTTATAGAGCCGATATTGCATGCCATGAAAAGTTTATTCGTGTGAAGACCCCAAGTGGGGGAGAGTTAATTATTCATGGTGAGAAACGAAAAAGACTTGTGCCATTGTGCACTTATGCACAAGCGCGTCGTTTCCTTAGTAGTGGTGGCATGGCTTTTCTTGCCCGTGTGGTTGATACTCGTGAAGAGCTACCACCCATTCGTAAAATTCCGGTGGTTAATGAATTTCAAGACATTTTTCCGGATGAGTTGCCGGGTGTTCTGGCGGAAAGACAAGTTGAATTTCGCATTGAGTTGGTTCCGGGGGCTACTCCCATTGCTAAATCACCTTATCATTTAGCACCAACAGAAATGCAAGATTTGTTGAATCAAACCCAAGAGTTGCTTGAAAAAGGTTTTATCCGATCGAGTGCTTCACCTTGAGGCACTCCGATTTCATTCACGAAGAAGAAGGATGGTAGTATGCGGATGTGCATCGATTATCGGGAGTTGAACAAAGTGACGATCAAGAATCGTTATCCATTTCCTTGGATTGACTATTTGTTTGACCAACTCCAAGGTGCGACGTATTTCTCTAAAATTGACTTACGGTCCGGCTATCACCAAATGCAGGTCCGTGAGGAAGATTTTGAGAAGACGGCATTTCAAACTCGTTACGGGCATTTTGAATTTGTAGTGATGCCTTTTGGCCTTACGAATGCACCGGCAGCATTCATGGATCTTATGAACCGAGTGTGCCAACCTATGTTAGACAAGTCAGTGATTGTGTTCATTGATGATATTCTTGTCTATTCTAAGAGCATGAAGGAACATGAACACCATTTGCGCGAAGTGTTGAAGATGTTACGGAGGGAGAAGTTGTATGTTAAATTCTCAAAATGTGAATTTTGGCTAAGGGAAGTGCAATTCCTTGGCCATATTGTGAACAAGGAAGGGATTCAAGTAGATCCGGGGAAGATAGAGACGGTAAAGAGTTGGGAACAACCGACTACACCTACGAAAATCCGAAGTTTTCTCGGATTGGCCGGTTATTATCGTCGGTTTATCCAAGACTTTTCTAAAATTTCCTCTCCATTGACAAAGTTGACAAAGAAGAATACGAGATTCAATTGGGAGAACGAGCAAGAAATTGCTTTTCAATTGTTAAAAGAGAAATTGTGTCAAGTTCCGGTCTTAGTGTTGCCAGAAGGTGTAGAAGATATGATGGTTTATTGTGATGCCTCATTAAATGGAATCAGGTGTGTTCTAATGCAAAGAGGTAAAGTCATCGCTTATGTAACAACCTGACTTTTTCCGTTAATTATTTTAACGCCCGTTTTATTTTTTAGATAATATCGTTCGTTATCTAAATTCGTATCTTCCTTCAATTATCGTTTCCAATAATTCCGTTATTTGATTTTAACATCTCCTGTTTACTCTCGCGTATTTAAAATAATTCGTCCGGTAAATTCCCGCACCAGCTTTTAAACTCGAGGGACTAAAGTTGCCAAGTGGGCAAACTACTTGACTAGGTCAACTAGTCAACCCACCATCACCACCTTTCATTCATTCATCCTCTTCTCTCTTTTCTACTACTTCCATTATTTTTCTCTCAAACTCCCAATCCTAAATTCATCATCTAAATTCAATCTAGCAATCAAACATCAAAACAAACTACATATTTGTGATACTCGCATCATCCTCTTCAATTTGGTACCAATTTCATAGCTTTGGGTAAACTTTTCAAAATCTCTAATTTTCATAAATTAGACCTTTAGACTTGAAATGGTGTTAATTAGTGTCTATGGCTCATTGTGATGTCGTGTATGTAATTTGTATGCTCGATCTTGTTATTTGGTGTAACTAGCATGAACACTTGAAATGAGTTAGTTAACTCTTTGATTTTGGATGATGAAATGTGTTTAGATGTTAAACCTTGTGTGTTAAAAGAGTTACTAGCATCGTTAGCTTCATTTTGGTATGTTGGATGACATGAAAATTCCACATTAACATAATATTTGATTTTGTGATTCTTGGTTAGGGTTTGATAGATTTTAAAACGAATTTTTGATGCATCAAATGCATTGCAATGTTTTTGATAAGTGTTTAGTTGTATTGTATGCATAATTACCTACGAAACGGCATATTATATGTGTGTAGTAGGTTCTCGAATCATGAAATGTGTTTTACGAACTTGAAACTTTGATAATGAACTTTTAACGATCATTCGACGAGGATTTTGTTACTGTAAATTATGAACTTGTTTGATGAAATTTGCTTAGTTGTATTCCTCATTCAAATACCTTTCCAACGATGTATGATATGCATTTTAAGTGTTTGCGGTTCAAAATTTGTGTTTGTATGAGTTTGGGTTCGAGACTTGTGAAATTTCAGCATTTCAGCAACCCAGGTGTTTTGGATGCCGTCCCACCCTTTGGACGCCGTCCAGTCCTTCATTGTTGGACGCCGTCCAGCCATTTTAGACGCCGTCCAAATGAACTGCAGATTTATGCTTTGCTTGGTCGTTTACCGTTTAATTCTAACTATGCTACGCACCTCCGATTAACATGAAACTTGGCCAACATGTTCATATATGATTAATAATTGAAGAAAAATTTTGGATACCCGACCTGACCCCGTTGAATTTGACTTTTTCCAAGTTTGACTTTTAGTCAGACTTGAGCAAATACTTATGCAATCGTTCTAACATGCTTTTATGCTTGATTCTTGCATGAAACTTGACAACTTGATTCACATGCTATATTAATCGAGTCGTAACGAGTCATATGACTAATTGAACACATTTCGACTGACCTTGTGTTGTAACCGGTAATTGATACGACTTATTTGTTTAGGTCAAGACTAAGCAACTTTCATTTGCATAACGTTTAATTTCAAGTACTTTGGCATGCAACTACGGTGAGATCATAGTCCCATCTTCTCAACAACTTTTATACTTTTAAAACATGGGATGAGAAACATATACGGTTTATACTTTTACACTTTGAACACAAATATGAAAGCAAAGATACATACAAGTTAGAAATAAAATCCTCAAGTCCAATTATCATTAGTTACACTTGTAGGGTGTAAGCGAGAACTAATGTTGTGTGGCCATACGGGTTTGACGAACCCTCATCCGAACGGTATATATTGTAGGTTCTAACACTATTATACAGAGGTAGGATTCAGTTAAGCTTTGGTAATTGGATGCTCGTGATACAAATAACATCTTTTGGGATGTATACGCTTTGATAATCACTTTATACTAAATCTTGTGGTTCAAAAACATACTTTACAAATACACCTATGATTTCACCAACGTTTTTCGTTGACAGTTTTCTATATGTTTCTCAGGTTCATACTTGACTACTTGATACATGTTTCCGCATACACTTATACTTGCTTGGGGTCAAGCATACATGCGCACACTTTGATTACTTGCTTGGGGTCAAGCATACATACATACATACATACATACATAAATACATACATACATACGCTATTGATAGCCTTCGAGATTTACAACTTATATTATGTCGCAAATTATTTCATTTATACTTTACAACTCATGTAAACGTAAACTTGTTGTCGAACCGTTTGGTAATTTAAAACTTTGCAAGTCATACACGTTTCAAATGAATGCGACATAATTTTGGTCAAACGCGTCTCATTTAGGGACTATGACCACGTAACGGGACCTTGGTTAACGACGCCGTCAATGATGATTTGGCTGGGTCGTTACAGTTGGTATCAGAGCATTAGTTGTAGGGTTCTAGGATATGCATTAGTGTGTCTGACATGATTGTTAGTATGCATTAGTGAGTCTAGACTACAACCTGATAGTTAGCCATTGCATTCTGACATACGTTTGCTATAAATAGCACTTACTTGACTATCTGTGCATTAATACTTCAAACTTTCTACGATGAACTTCTTAATTGTACCTAAGTCTCATGCGAATTCGTATTCTGCCATTTTCTGGTAACCCACGTAAACTTAAAATTCATACGCGTAAGGATGACGCGACTTCATTCGCTACCCCAGTATGGAAATTCTGCTTTCCCATGTTATTCGTCGCCGTCCCGGCTTACTACCTACCAGTGTGGTGAAACTTTCACAACTATTGCGGTCACTACTCACTACTCACTACTGATATTATACTAATGCTCCTCACTATATATCACCATTTGTTACTACTACCACTACTCTTGATGAGTATCATCATCACTACCTATCAGTACTGTTGTGTACTACTCGTTACCATGATTCATTACTCTCTTTATACTTAAGGATGCCACTAATCGACTTTGAACGATTTGACGTGAACAATCAGTTATACATTTCCCGCGAGAAACACATTTTCAGAGATTGCACTAACTCCTTCGATTAAATACGAGTCTCGTTAAAGACGTCGTTGCACCTTATTCACTTGCAATCTTCACGATTACATAAACTTAACCATATGGAGAGGTGTTGCAATGGAGGTATGAACTATTGAAATATAACGAAACTTGATCGACGTGGTTATATTACGATAAGTCATACCAAAGTCCCAATGGCTTAAAATGATGGTGGGTAGAGAATTCAAATATATTTAATACCTCTAGACCTAGAAAACTTCGATGTAGTAATTGGTATGGATTGGTTAGCCATGACAAAATCCAACATTCCTTGTGATCTCAAAACCATTCGTATCCCTATCGAGAACGGTGAACCCTTGATCGTTTATAGCAAAAAGAAGTTGCATCGGACTCAACATCATTTCGTGTCTCAACGTTGAAAAAATACCCTTGTATGGGTTGTTTTGCGACCCTAGCCCACGTTAAGAAAGCCAAAACCGATGAAAAACATATCGAGGACGTACCGATTGTCAGTGACTTCTCCGATGTTCTTCCCGAGGAACTACCGAAACTTCCACCTCACATGCCATTGAATTACAAATCGATCTTATACCAGGAGCCGCACCCGTAGCACGTGCACCGTGTAGACTCGCTCTATCCAAAATACAAAAATTACAAAGTCAACCCCAAGAACTACTTGATCGTGATTTTATCCAACCTAGCCATTCGCCAGGGAGAGCTCCAATCCTATTCGTTGAGAGGAAAAATGGTCCCCTAAGAATATGTATCGATTATCGTGAACTAAATAAATTACCGGTTAAGGACCGAAATCCTTTTTCCCTTATCGATAACCTCTCGATCAATTATAAGAATCTTGTGTGCATTCCAAATTGACCCCCGTTTCGGTCATCATCAATTGTGGGTTAAGGGAGAAGACGTTCCAAAACCGTTTTCTGAACTCGCTATGGTAGTTATGAATTCCTTTTAGTGCCATTCAGTTTAACTCATGCTCTGGTCGTATTCATGGATCTTATGAATCACGTATGCAAGCCTTATCTAGAGAAAATCGTTATCGTATTCATAGACGACATCTTAATCTACTCCAAATGTAAAAAGAATACGAACAACATCTTCGTCTTATGCTCGAACTCTTGAGAAAATAACAACTCCATGTTAAGTCCTCCAAGTGTGAAATTTTTGGTTAAACGAAGTCCAATTTCTAGGCCATGTTGTTAATGGTCAAAGCATTAAGCCAATCTCGCAAAAATCGAAGCCATACGTAATTGGGAAACCCCCATGACTCCGACTCATATTCGTCCATTTTTGGATCTCGCCAGTTATTACCAAAGATTCATTTCCAACTTTTCCCGTGTTGCTCGTCCTTTAACCTCGTTAACTCACGAAGGAAAATAATTTGTTTGGTCCGCCGAACAAGAGTCGACATTTCAAATTTTAAAGAAGAAGTTAACCACCACTCCTATCTTATCATTTCCCAAAGGCAATGATGATTTTATTGTATACTGCGATGCCTCAAAACCAACGAAAGAAGGTTATTTGCTTATGCCTCTAGACAATTGAAACCTACGAACAAAACCATACGATATACGATCTCGAACTTGGAACCGTTGTCTTTGCACTTAAAATGTGGAGACACTATCCTTATGGAACCAAAAGTACCATTCTCGCCTACCACAAAAGCTTACAACACATTTTCGATCAAAAACAACTCGACACGAGACAACGACGGTTTACTGGAAAATTGAATGATTATGATTGTGAACTTCGTTACCATCCGGGCAAGGAAAATGTTGTAGCCGACGCCTTGAACCGAAAGGAAAGAATTAAACCTCCCCGTGTTCGAACCTTAAACGTGAATATCCACACCAACCTCGCTAGCCAAATTCGTGTAGCGCAAAATGGAACTCAAATATGAAAATATTTCTAAGTAAACACCTGAAGGGCCTTCTCTCTCAACTCGAAATCAAAGAGACTAAAATTCTTTATTTTGCCCGAAGAAGATTTGGATATCTAATTATGGGCTCGATCAACCTTCTCATCACCACACACCATGTTACATAACTCCGTTATTTAACTATTGCCGTCTGATATTACCGGGACCCAAGATAATATACAATCCAAGGATACCTCTTCCTTCATTGACTTACCATCCTTATGTTTCCGACAAATGGTCAGTTACTACCCAACTCCGACATATAACTACGTATACTATCTCATTTCCACCAAGTCTCAACATTTGACCACAAGATGCACGATGTGACTATATCAAAAATGAAAACTCCTCCTATCATTACGCTCATACTTCCGTATAAGAAAATCTTATCATCCAAATATCTCATTGGAGAGAGACTCCACGCACTATACTAGTATTCGCCACGAGGGTGAATAGTCCTAACAAACGTTATCAGAAACCGATAAGAAACTTGTCCCAACAAACGTATTCAGAAACCGACGAGATGGGAAAACTTGCACAACTATACATTGAAAGAATTCTACTCCAACACGGTGTACCCTTATCGATTATTTCGACCGAGATACTCGTTTTACTTATAGATTTTTAGGGTGCCTTACAAGAAGTCTTGGGAATACGTTTAAACATGAGTACCGTGTATCATCCACAAACTGACAGATCAAGAAAACGTACGATTCAAATCTTGGAAAAACATATTACAAACTTGTGTTGTTGCCTTTAGCCGATTCCTCCTAAAATGATAGTTATCATTTGAGTATTAACGCCACACCTTTGAAGTTTTATATGGTCGCAAATGTCGTTCTCCTAATTGTTGGGCCGAGGTAGGCAACCAGCAAATCACCAGACCCGCACTCATTCATGAAATAACCGTTAAGATCGTTCAAATTCGAGAAAGGCTTAAAATGACCCGTAGTCGTCGAATAAACTATGCCGATGTTAGACGTAAACCTCTCAAATTCTAAATAGGTGACCGTGTGATATTAAAAGTCACACCTTGGAAAGGTGTAATTCATTTCGGGAGACGTAGAAAGCTATATCCGCGACATTTTGATCCTTTTAAATCTTGGAGCGTATTGTACCCGTTGCTTACCATTTCGATCTCTGACTCAATTGAGTTTCCGTTCACCCTACATTCCATGTATCAAACCCAAAGAAGTGTCTTGCGGAACAAGAACTTGTTATTCTTTTCGATGATCTTACTATCGATGACAAACACCAATTTATAGGAGAACCGGTTGGAACTATGGACCGTGAAACCAAACTTTAAAACAATGTAAAATCTCGATTGTCAAAGTTCGTTGTAAGGCCAACAGAGGACTCGAGTTACGTAGGAAAGATGAGATCAAATGAAAAGGATGTACCCTCACCTATTCGTAGATTTAGTAACGTAAGGCCTCTAGGAAGAAACAACGACTACTACTTCCATCTAAATTTCGGGACAAAATTTCTTTTAAGGTGTGGATAATGTAACAACCCGACTTTTTCCGTTAATTATTTTAACGCCCGTTTTATTTTTTTAGATAATATCGTTCGTTATCTAAATTCGTATCTTCTGTCAATTAGGGTTTCCAATAATTCCATTATTTGATTTTAACATCTCCCGTTTACTCTCGCGTATTTAAAATAATTCGTTCGGTTAATTCCCGCACCCGCTTTTAAACTCGAGGGACTAAAGTTGCCAAGTGGACAAACTAGTTAACTAGGTCAACTAGTCAACCCACCATCACCACCACTCATTCATTCATCCTTTTCTCTCTTTTCTACTACTTCCATTATTTTGCTCTCAAACTCCCAATCCTTAATTCATCATCTAAATTCAATCTAGCAATCAAACATCAAAATAAACTACATATTTATGATCCTTGCATCATCTTCTTCAATTTGGTACCAATTTCATAGCTTGGGGTAAGCTGTTCAAAATCTCTAATTTTCATAAATTAGACTTTTAGACTTGAAATGGTGTTAATTAGTGTCTATGGCTCATTGTGATGTCGTGTATCTAATTTGTATGCTCGATCTTGTTATTTGGTGTAACTAGCATGAACACTTGAAATGGGTTAGTTAACTCTTTGATTTTGGATGATGAAATGTGTTTAGATGTTAAACCTTATGTGTTAAAAGTGTTACTAGTATCGTTAGCTTCGTTTTGGTATGTTGAATGACATGAAAATCCAACATTAACATGATATTTGATTTTGTGATTCTTGGTTAGGGTTTGATAGATTTTAAAACGAACTTTATCAAATGCTTTGCAATGTTGTTGGCAAGTGTTTAGTTGCATTGTATGCGTAATTACCTACGAAACAACATATTATATGTGTGTAGTAGGTTCCCTAATCATGAAATGCATTTTACGAACTTGAAACTTTGATAATGAACTTTTAACGATCATTCGACGAGGATTTTGTTGTTGTAAATGATGAACTTGTTTGATGAAATGTTCTTAGTTGTATTCCTCGTTAAAATACCTTTCAAACGATGTATGATATGCATTTTAAGTGTTTGCGGTTCAAAATTTGTGTTTGTATGAGTTTTGGTTCGAGACTTGTGAAATTTCAGCATTTCAGAAACCCAGGTGTTTTGGACGCCGTCCCACCCTCTGGACACCGTCCAGTCCTTCATTATTGGATGCCGTCCAGCCATTTTGGACGCCGTCCAAATGAACTGCAGATTTCTGCTTTGCTTGATCGTTTACCGTTTAATTCTAACTATGCTACGCACCTCCGATTAACATGTAACTTGGCCAACATGTTCATATATGATTACTAATTGAAGAAAAATTGTCGGATACCCGACCCGACCCCGTTGACTTTGACTTTGACTAAGTTTGACTTTTAGTCAGACTTGACCAAATACTTATGCAATCCTTCTAACATGCTTTTATGCTTGATTCTTGCATGAAACTTGACAACTTGATTCACATGCTATATTAATCGAGTCGTAACGACCCATAGGACTAATTGAACACATTTGGACCGACCTTGTGCCGTAACCGGTAATTGATACGACTTATTTGTTTAGGTCAAGGCTAAGCAACTTACATTTGCACAACGTTTAATTTCAAGTACTTTGGCATGCAAAATAAGGTGAGATCATAATCCCATCTTTTCAACAACTTTTATACTTTTAAAATATGGGATGAGAAACATATACGGTTTATACTTTTATACTTTGAACACAAATACGAAAGCAAAGATACATATGAGTTAGAACAAAAATCCTCAAGTCCAATTATCATTAGTTACACTTGTAGGGTGTAAGCGAGAACTTATGTTGTGTGGCCATACGGGTTTGACGAACCCTCATCCGGACAGATGAAACATATTTTCGGTATATAGTGTAGGTTCTAACACTATTATGCAGAGGTAAGATTCAGTTAAGCTTTGGTAATTGGGTGCTCGTGATACAAATAACATCTTTTAGGATGTATACGCTTTGATAATCACTTTATACTAAATCTTGTGGTTCAAAAACATACTTTACAAATACACCTATGATTTCACCAATGTTTTTCGTTAACAGTTTTCTATATGTTTCTCAGGTTCATACTTGGCTACTTGATACATGTTTCCGCATACACTTATACTTGCTTGGGGTCAAGCATACATGCGCACACTTTGATTACTTGCTTGGGGTCAAGCATACATACATACATACATACGCTATTGATAGCATTCGAGATTTACAACTTATATTATGTCGAAAATTATTTCATTTATACTTTACAACTCAAGTAAACTTAAACTTTTTGTCGAAACGTTTGATAATTTAAAACTTTGCAAGTCATACACATTTCAAATAAATGCGACATAATTTTGGTCAAATGTGTCTCATTTAGGGACTATGACCACGTAAAGGGACCTTGGTTAACGACGCCGTCAATGACGATTTGGCTGGGTCGTTACAGCTTATGCCTCTCGACAATTAAAGGAACACGAAAAGAGATACCCGACTCATGATCTTGAATTGGCGGCGGTGGTACATGCGTTGAAAATTTGGCGCCATTACTTGTATGGTGTCAAGTGTACGATTTATTCGGATCACAAGAGTTTGAAACATCTTTTTGATCAACGAGATTTGAATTATCGTCAACGTAGATGGATGGATGTGGTAAAAGACTATGATTGTGAGATACTTTATCATCTGGGCAAAGCGAATGTGGTCGCGGATGCGTTAAGGCGAAAGAGACAACATCCGGTGATACGATTAGGATTGTTACATATGATAATTACTAACGATTTTCTTGTTAAGCTCGGTGAGATTCAAATTGAAGCTTTTGTTAATAACAAATATGAAGAACGAATCGTGGGGTAAATGGAGTCTATTCAATTAGGCCCTCACGGGTTGTTATCCTTTCAAAGTAGGGTGTGGGTACCAAAGATGGGGGATTACCGAAAGGTGCTTCTTGATGAAGCGCACAAATCAAAGTATTCCATTCATCCGGGTGCAACGAAAATGTACCTCGATTTGAAGAAAGAGTATTGGTGGCCCGGAATGAAACGTGATGTGGTTAAATATGTTGAACAATGTGTTACGCGTTTGCAAGTAAAAGCCGAATGATGTGTGCGAGGTGTAGTATGAAATAGTATTATTTTTAATATGAAATACGGCGTAATATGATACAAGTTTTATTTATTTATATAGATGGGATATACCTAAACCTTGCTACAACACTATAGGCAGTGTACCTAATCGTAGAGTAGTGTAGTTTTTAGTAAGTCCGGTTCGTTCCACAGGGAGCTAGTGATTACGTATTATATTTTTATAGAACTATATTTTTACAAAATATATGTATATAATTATATATAGGTAGTAATATTATAAAAGGGAGGTTTTACCGTTTAATGACCGGTTTGTCGATTTTATATTTTAAGCGTAAAGATAAATGACAATAATTAAAATGCGTAAAATAGATAACAATAATTAAATGATGAAATATAAAATTGCGAATAATAAAATGACAGTAAATGAAACTACGATGAGAAATACAATAAAAGAATTATGCTTATTTAAACTTTCGTAATCATGATGTTTGACGTTTTGATTTTAATTTATTACTCTGGGTTAATTGTCCTTTGTCCTGGATTATTTGATACCTATCTGCTTTTTGTCCATAATAGTCCATCGGTCATAATTATAAAATGCTCGTCAAATTAACCTTATTCCCGAAGTCAAATATTCCAACTAATTAGGGATTCGAACTGTAATAAGGTTTTAATACTTTGTTAATAATTACACCAGGTTATCGACTGCGTGTAATCTAAGGTTTTAATACTTTGTTAACAATTACATCAATTATCCTTGTATGTAATCCACCCCTGTTTTAATTAGTCCATGATACATTAATTTATTCACTTGGCCATAATGAATAATCAATTACCCAATCCAATTTATTAATTAAATGATTGTAAACGATGTCGTATAAACATCACTAAATAGGACATTCGTAATCAATTTAATAATTATTAGATTAACTAATTTGAAGATAGGTTCGACATGTTCCAATGAGTTGTCATTCAATTAGACAATACCCCCTAGCTATTAATAGTCAATAGTCCAATGTTCACAAGTGTCGGACTTTTGTCCAAACCCGAATTATGGTACAAAATCCAATAACCCCGTCATAATATTTAGTCTAACATCACGATTACTTCGGCTCAAATAAGCATAATAATAACTTAGTTACGATACATTAATTGAAAAAGGAAGAACATAGCTTACAGTGATTATTTATCGCGTAGCGTTACACGGACAGAGTTCCGACTTTAAAACTCGTAAAACATTTCTTACAATAACCCAACTAAACCATAATTTATTATTAATCTTAAATTAAAATTATAATTATAATAAATATATTACATATAGAGAAGAGAGAGTGATATTGGTGTGTATATTTCGTTGAATTGCATCGCCTTTTATAGTGGGATTTGGGTTCTGGTGTGCTCCGCGAGTGCGGAGGTTTTGTGCTTCACAGATCCGCGAGTGCGGAGCTTCTGGTTCCAGCTCATTTACTTTTGGCCACTAGCTTTGTCGACATAATATTTATATATATATATATATATATATATATATATATATATATATATATATATATATATATATATATATATATATATATGATATTGCTCAAAATGAACATATATTTAGTCGCAATATCTCTCCTAAATAATAGGTTTTCATATGTAATTGTATCATATTTCCATTTTAATTGTATAAATGAATAAAAGTGAAGATGGAGTACTATAATGAAGATTAAAGAAGAAAATGGTCAAAAACGCTCAACGTACAAGTGATGTTCCAAGATGTACAAATTATACTCCAAAAGATACAAGCAACAGTGCACGGGGTACAAGAAGCTAAAGCATGCAAAGGGAGCTTCTCTATTTTCGGATCAGAATTAGAGGAGTATGACATAACCTGCACAATGATTATTAAATAATAATATAAAATAAATTACAAAATTTGGTCAAGATCCATAAGGTGGTGCTTTTAAGATTAAATATCCAAAATAAAATAAAGGAGGGTCATGATCAGGTCCTCCAACAAGCTTTTATGGAGTATATTAAGATGGAAGACACAAGTAATAAACAAATAATAAATCATTGTGGGCTGCTACTTTTATGGAGTTAATAAATCAAAAGAAATAAACATTACTGAAAATATGGGATCAATGGGTCAAGCACGATCAATTTACGAAGTATAATAAGAAAAGAATTGAAGTAGTGGCAGAAAATGGGGTCTTGTAATAATTCAACTACGGAGTCTTAATAGAGGAGACCAAGTTCTAAGAGTTAACAAGTTACATTCTCACACACACATACGATTTATATTCTATTTTTAATTTCCAAGTTTCAGATTGTGTACCGTAATATCAATTTGTACGGGTGTTGTAATTTGAAGTTTTCTACCGCGTTGAATTAATGGAAGCTAAGAACTTTTGTGTAAGTTTTATTTATCCTTTTACCATGTCTAGTAACTAATTTGTTATTATGCTTATTTAACCAAAGTAGTTATGATGTTTGACTAAAAATAGGAAATGTATTAATTTAATTTGTACAACGGTTAATATTTAGATAAAGAATGACCTTAAGGAAGATTGGGGTTTTAACTATTAGTGGGTATGGTAAAATAATTAAGTGACAACTTGTTAAATTACCACTATTTATAATTTACTATATGTATAAATAATCACATACGTTGACCGGACACGGAAGACGGGTTATTTACATATATGGTAAATTATTCATTGAAACGGACACTTGAATGGATTAATGGTTAAAAGACTAGTTAAAATTAAGGTGGGTTACATTCAGTGACAACTGGTGTAATTATTGACATACGTGACAACCGCGTCAAACCATCTAAATAGTAATTAGTTAGAATATTTAACTGTGGTTACAAGATAAAATGACGAGGACACTCGCATTTGATGCTTGTCATTATAGGACTGCGCTGGACAACTCCACGTGGACATATTAAATATTCTACGAGTATAAAGTAAAATTAACCCAGGGTAAAAAGTAAAAAGTAAAAGTCAAACATCGTAACTACGGAAGTTAAATAAGCATAATACTCTTTTTATTGTATTTTCATCTCGTTTAGTTAAAGTTACTTTTATTTACCACAGTAATTTTTATTTACTGATATTGCTCCAAACGAACATATATTTAGTAGCAATATCATTCCAATATGTAGAGTTTTTAATTGTAATTTTTTTATTTTTAGTTGTAATAGTTTAAATAAATAAATGCGAAGTCGAAGCACAAAGATTAAAGAAATTGAAGAAAAGTGCCACTAAAGCCTGAAAAGTGCCACTAAAGCCATAGTGCACTCAAAAGTACCACTAAAAGTGAGTTAAAGACTTGCGCGGATTTTGGGAGTTAAGGAAAATAATTTTTTGTGCAAATTACAAATTGCGAAATGCAAAGTACAAGATATTAAATAGTACGAAAGGACGTTCGAAAATCCGGAACCGAGGCCTGAGCCAACTATCAACGCGCGACGCAACGGAGCGAAAATTATTAGTCAACTATACACAAGAATATAATATAATATTTAAATAATTATATAAATTATTTATATATTATATATATTTAAAAATAACGTCGACAAGCTAGAAAACAAAATGATATGAGCTGGATTCCTGGGCCATGCGATCGCATGACCAACATGACCAATTTCCATGCGATCGCATGGAGGCCTGTAGCTGGCCACATTGCTATAAAAAGGCAGTTTTGTCGAACGAATTATATACTCTTTCAATCTCTCCCTCTGTAATATATATATATATATATATATATATATATATATATATATATATATATATATATATATATATATATATATATATATATATATATATATATAGGGTAGTTTTATATTAGTTAGTTTGGGTTATGTAACGGTTAATTTACGGGTTCTAAAGTCAAAATTCTGTCCGTGTAAAGCTACGCGATAAATAATCAATGTAAGTTATGTTCTCCTTTTTAAATTAAAAAAAAAGAGCAAATTCCATGCGATCGCATGGTGTCAAAAATCAGGCCAAGTGCTATAAATACCAGGCTTCTGATCGAAAAAAAAAACACTATTATAAAAAGGGGGTTTTACCGTTTAGTGACCGGTTTGTCGAACCTATCTTCAAATTAGTTAATCTAATAATTATTAAAATGTTTTAATACTTTGTTAATAATTACACCAGGTTATCGACTGCGTGTAATCCAAGGTTTTAATACTTTGTTAACAATTACACCAATTATCCTTGTATGTAATCCACCCCTGTTATGCGGTCGCATGAGCTGGGTGCCTTAAAACCATGCGGTTACATGGCCTGATCTGACACGCCAGAAACCCTTATTCAGCATTTATTACGGGGTATTATTTATTATTATTATTATTATTTAGGGTTATTTATTTTAATATTTAGTTTTAGTTTTAATTTAATTTGTAATGTAAGTTTTAATTAGTTTTATAATTATAAAAAAATTAATACTTTTATAAAATATATAATATAAAAATAATATTTTTATAAAATTTCTATTTTTATCATTTTAATTACAATTTGTATTTTTATCATTTATTCGTAATATTTGTATTTTTATCGTTCGTAATTAGTTTTAAGACTAGTATTTTGCCGTAGCTTATTTTATATTTCTAGATTTTTAGGCTTTGACGTAAAATCACTTAAGTGCCTTTTCTTTAGATTAAGATTTAGGATTTTTAGAATTTTGCGACGCTGTTTATAAATTTTAGTACCTTTTAAGTTACGACGCGCTACTTTCTTATTTTTATTTTTCGACGTTTTTCGACGCGTAATCTTTTTCTTTCTTATTTCTCGACACGCTAGTTTTTAGGACATAGATTTTCTATTTCTTCTCTAAAATTTCAAACGAAAAATTATTTGAAGAGGTTAAATTGATAGACATCCAAATTTTCTGCTTCGTAGTAATAGTTGGATTTGTTAGTGGTGAGTTGTGGGCTTCCGATTTAAAGGGTCCTGGCTACCTGCTGCATCTATTGGCTATTCGAAACGTGGGCAAAATCAGAAAAGTCTATTAATTTGATAACTTATATAATTTTTAGTTTTATAACTAATAGGATAATTAGTAAATGCACCACATTGTAGCTAAAATTTGGTAATAAGCGCATTATGGAAAATCTCGAGAATATTTTGGAAACTCTTTATGATATCCGAAATCAATTTAATCAATACTCTCAAATGGGTGTTGATGACAATTCGTTCGGTCAATCTTGGATCACGAATGACGAAACAATAACTGGTTGTGAAATCTGTGGAGATTATCACTCAACATGGGAATGTTATTATTACGTTCCTATGGAAAATTATGCACCCATGGAACCTGTATGGAATGATTATGAGGAATACAATTCTAATTGGGATTATGCCCAAGAATATATCCAAGCTTAACAACCAGAAGACGAGGAAAATTATGTGTCTGAAAATTCTTTAGATTTTATGAAAATCAAACTCGAAGAACTCGATGCTCAAAATGAACAAATGAGAGAGTCTGTAAATAGGCAAGCTGAAACTCTATCAGATTACACACCTGTTGATCTGAGGAATATTGTGCAAGAAAATCTCATATCATCGAATTTTGATGAATTCGAGAGCTCCGAAATCACCAACTATCCCAATGATACTTTTTATTCAGCTTTACCAATTTCACAACATATCGACACATTAGCCTCTACCGACAAAATCATCGATCCATCAATGGATGAAGAAGAAGTAAGGGTGAAAAATTGGTACTATTGGGAAAACGATAACGTTGAAAATTTTACCCCCGAGACCAAAGTGGCGGGACCGATAAGTACCGTTAATGAAAAAGAATCTACTTCGATCCCGAAATTCACCATTCCACAACCTTCCAACCCAATATTCTCAATAGACGAGTCATCTACCGAAGATGAACTACGAGTTGTAATAGATAATGACACCTCGGATTTCACCCAATTGGGTAATAGAGGTGAAAACTTTGATCCAGAGAATAAATGGAAGGAAATGTTAGGAATTGTCCACCCTATAGAAATATGTATATCGATGTATATCGATCCATTTGACCAAGAACCAGAAAAGAGACATATCCATTTACTAAAAGCTACACTTAAAAAAGAATTAAGTAGTGACGATCGGGTGGTTCTAAACTTTAAACATATTGATATATTATACACCACCCGAGATGTAAATAACTGGCTCACTATTCTAATTCATGGAACTTATTCTACCGACTTCACATGTCGTCAGCTAAGTGTGGGGAAGTCTAACCCCACTTAACGTTAAAATAGGGGTTTGAGTTAGTGCATAACTCGTTAATAAAAATGCATGATGAGTAAGGGTAAAAGATGCATTTTCAAAGATTAGCAAACATTTCAGAAAAGCAACCGTTTTTGAAAAATAAACATGGGGGATAAAACAAGAAGGAATGAACGATGAGGTGCACCATCTATCATTCGATGAGCTTTGTAATTACAAACTGGGTATCTTTAACTACTTTTCTACACTAATCACCCTCATGAATTTATAATTAGAGTTGAATTTCATGCAAATGAGGGCATTGCATGATCTCAAGTGTGGGGAAGGGTTATATATTCTCTCAGGTTTACACTTGGTTTAATTTCCGAATTTTGTGAAAATTTGAAAAATTTTCAACTAAATAAACTCAAAATCATGTTTATACATATTTATGAACGATAAAACTAGGTGATAATACCGAAATTATTGTTACTTTGGAAAGGACATAAATTGAGAAACAACCCAAAACGCTTGAATTCATTTAAAATGGAATAGAAGAGAATAAAAAGGTAAAGAAAGATAAAATAAAAGCTAAGTGTGGGGAGAATGTACCAAGTTATTCAATTAAAAACTATCTATCACATGTTTATGTAAAGTTATTGCAGGTGCTTTTGTTTTGGACTAAATTAACCGCTTTACCCAGTTTATCTGAAAAAATAGATGGATCTACACGATGAATCAATTCCATCATTAAAAGGAAGTAAAGTCTTCCGAAAAAGACACGCGCTTCTTGATTTAGGTCAGGAAGTTGTCGTCCAGACCAGCTGTAGGTTGACGAAAAATATAGAAAAGTCATCTCTAAAATCAGCAGGACATCCACAGACTTCAGCATCAAACAGGGTCGCCAAGTGGTCAGACTTATCCTAACCATGAGATGATTTGTCTCGTAAAATGGGGAGGGCGCCATGCAAATTAGCTTGATAAGACTAATGAATCAGACCCCCAGAAAGGATAATCTCCTTAAAGATTAAAAATCAGCTTTTAAGACTGATATTACTCAATCCTTGAGATTGACCTTAAAGATTGAGGATTACAAACTCATAGAATTCGATGATATCTAAACTCGAGCTTGAACGAGAAAATATTTTGATCAAAAATTAAAACCAATTTATTTTCTGAAAACCCATTTTCAATACGTTCATTACCATTGAACATAAAATCCTAGAAATTCACCTGGAATTCATTAGGTCGCCTGAACCAAATCGGGTGTCAACCGTAAGAACGGTGGTTGCATAGCATGGTCGAAGACATGACCTTGTGCCAGACCGAAAAAATATAGGGTGATCTTTACTATTGCTCCTACAAAGGATAGTAATTGCATCCGACATGTTGTGGACCATGAACATTTGCATGTCATTAGACATTGCCTTAATAGTTGCTTGTTCATCGCTTTTCTTTACAACCAGACGGTAGTTTACCAAAAGGTAATATACGAAACAAGTAAACTGGACGTGTTGCTTTCCTAATACAAGGATTAGCAAGTGGGTGACACAAAACCATAAGTTTTGAGCTAAAATTTTCAATTCTGAAACCCACAAAACCCACAAAAACATTTTGCAAAAACCGGTGAAGGGTTATTCCGAAAAACTTATCTAGGGTAAAAGCTAGAATGAATTTTCAAAAGATCAAATATTTTCATGAAGATCTGATTTCCATAAAGGATCTAAATTTTCATAGTCATGTGGGACTGTAAACCACATCGTTACTATCATTGTTTATACCGCTGTATCAAAATCACTGATGTATAAAGTGTGAGAATAAAAAAGTGATTCGAGTGAAGTGTGATTTAATTTTAAGTTCTGTATTGCTTGAGGACAAGCAACGTTCAAGTGTGGGGATATTTGATATTGCTCCAAACGAACATATATTTAGTAGCAATATCATTCCAATATGTAGAGTTTTTAATTGTAATTTTCTTATTTTTAGTTACAATAGTTTAAATAAATAAATGCGAAGTCGAAGCACGAAGATTAAAGAAATTGAAGAAAAAGTGCCACTAAAGCCTGAAAAGTGCCACTAAAGCCATAGTGCACTCAAAAGTGCCACTAAAAGTGAGTTAAAGACTTGCGCGGATTTTGGGAGTTAAGGAAAATAATTTTTTGTGCAAATTACAAATTGCGAAATGCAAAGTACAAGATATTAAATAGTACGAAAGGACGTTCGAAAATCCGGAACCGGGGCCTGAGCCAACTATCAACGCGCGACGTAACGGAGCGAAAATTATGAGTCAACTATGCACAAGAATATAATATAATATTTAAATAATTATATAAATTATTTATATATTATATATACTTAAAAATAACGTCTACAAGCTAAAAAACAAAATGATATGAGCTGGATTCCTGGGCCATGCGATCGCATGGCCAGCATGACCAATTTCCATGCGATCGCATGGAGGCCTGTAGCTGGCCACATTGCTATAAAAAGGCAGTTTTGTCCAACGAATTATATACTCTTTCAATCTCTCCCTCTGTAATATAATATATATATATATATATATATATATATATATATATATATATATATATATATATATATATATATATATATATATAGTACAGGGTAGTTTTATATTAGTTAGTTTGGGTTATGTAACGGTTAATTTACGGGTTCTAAAGTCAAAATTCTGTCCGTGTAAAGCTACGCGATAAATAATCAATGTAAGTTATGTTCTCCTTTTTAAATTAATGTCTTGTAACTAAGTTGTTATTATGCTTATTTGAACCTAAGTAATCGTGATGTTGGGCTAAATACTAAGATTGGGTAATTGGAATTTGTACCATAATTGGGGTTTGGACAAAAGACCGACACTTGTGGAAATTAGGCTATGGGCTATTAATGGGATTTGTATTAACTAAATGGTACCTAGTTAAATTAATATAAAGACTTATAATTTGACGTATTTATATTTAACCACATACGCTTGACTGGGTACGGTAGGCGGGATATCTATAAATACCAATAATTATTCATTTGACCGGACACGGGGATGGTTTAATAGTCAATAGACTCATTGAAACAGGGGTGGATTACATTCAAGGGTAATTGGTGTAATTGTTAACAAAGTATTAAAACCTTGGATTACACGCAGTCGATAACCTGGTGTAATCGTTAAACAAAGTTTTAAGACCTTGTTACAGTTCGAATTCCCAATTAGTTGGAATATTTGACTTCGGGTATAAGGTTAAATTTGCCAAGCATTTTATAATTATGACCGATGAACTATTATGGCCAAAAACCAGATAGGTCTCAAATAAATCCAGGATAAAGGACAATTAACCTGGGTAACAATTAATTAAAATCAAAACGTCAAACATCATGGTTACAGAAGTTTAAATAAGCATAATTGTTTTATTTCATATTTCATCGTACCTTTATTTACTGTCTTTTTAATTACTGCAATTTACTTTATCGCAATTTAAATTCTATCATTTATATTATCGTCATTTATCTTTACGCTTAAAATATAAAATCGACAAATCGGTCATTAAACGGTAAAAAACCCTCCCTTTTATATATTATTATATATAATTATATATATTTTGTACAAATATAGTTGTTTAAAATATAATGTAAAATAAGCCAGCTCACTGTGGAACGAACTGGACTTACTAAAAACTATGCTACTCTACGATTAGGTACACTGCCTATAGTGTTGTAGCATGGTTTAGGTATATCCATTCTATAAATAAATAAATATCTTGTGTAAAATTGTATCGTATTTAATAGTATTTTGTAGCAAAAATATAACTATTTTATATACACCTCTACTCACATCATTTACTTTGTTTCTACAATTTAGTTTAATTTTACTGTCTTATTGTTAATATTAAAAAGAAAAGCCAAAAAGACAAACCGGTCGTTAAACGGTAAATCCCCCAAAGTTACTAAAATTACTATATATTACTAAATCTAACTTAGTTACTTAATTTACCTAGATAACCTAGTAAAGCACCTAATAAAAGTGTCCATGGATCGACCTCCCGGACTTTACCTTAGCTATATTACTATACGATAGGTATACTTGCCTAGTGTATTTTAGTTTAATTTTAGGTAATTTCCTGTAGTAAATAATATAAAACTGATAACCGTTTCGTACACCACTAAAAAACACATCAAGTTTTTGGCGCCGCTGCCGGGGACACTTTTTGTGTCCAATAAGGTATTTAGGATTAAATTTTGTAAATATAATTTTTAGATAATTGTAATTAGTAATTAGCAGTTAAATAATTAAAAAAAACGTAAAATGTATTGTTTGTAATGTAAACTTGTGAAGTAACTTGGTGTGTATGAGTGAGATGTCAGGGAATCTTTTCAACTCCCCATGTGTTTGTGTACTGTAAACTCCCCACACTTTGTACAAAATGTGTCAGGGAATCTTTTAGTTCTCCAACACTATCCCCATATATTTGATCTTTAAAAAAAAACTCGAAGTAGTTTATAGGACATAAAGATTATTTTTTTTAGTTTATAGGACCTATATAAATTTTTTTTTTTGTTCATTGTAATTCTGTAAATTGAAACTTGGTCAGTAGGATTATAACTTAAAACTTATAATACATATATATATGACAAAATTAAAATAATCGGACGCAGTACATGTGCATGTCTCTTTGTAAAAATGAGTTATTCCCTTTGAACTTTGTGTAGTGTGTGTTGATTAAGTGTAAGAGTAAATTAAAATTGTTTGTTAGTGCATAAAAAAAATTGTCTTCTCATACTTGGTTGTGTATTGAGTGTTAAAAAAAAACGAATTTTTATTATTATGGATTGAAAATCGAGTTTTAGAATATTTTGAATTTGGTGTCACGGTTTGAAAAAAAAAAGTTGAACATGCACTCGGTTTCACACACCTCTAGTGTAGTAGTTAGATAATTTTAAAACATAAAGCGCACAAGTTTCTAAAAGAAAAAAAAATTATAAAAAAAAGAAAATTTAGAATCATTTTGTTGAGAACAATCGATGTTGGGTTAAATTTCAAACTTGCTCCTTGAATCTTGAGTTGGTGGATAGAAGTGTAGATATAATTTTATTTTATTTATTTTTTTTATTTTTTTTTATTTTTTTTATTTTTTTTTATCAAGTATATGTATGTGTGCCAGTCTCTATACTAACCTTGGATTCCCATTTGTCTGTCACTAGATTTGTGATTGTAAAAAAAAAAAAAAAAAAAAAAAAAAACCGAAAAAACTAATACAAGGTACAAAATAAATTACTATTACTATATTACTATAACTATAAATAAGAAGGAAGTAAATTGGGAGTTTTTGGGTACTGTGATTGAGCATGAGACAATGTACTATTACTATATTAATTCTCCGTATATAGAAAAAGATCCTGACTCAAAACTTCCTCTTTTCATGCCACTTTTTCATTCTTTATTAAATTGAGTTAAGTGTTTAATTATTTTTAAATCAGGTTTTTAATTAGCTTTAATTAATTAGATCTTTTAGGATAATTCGTATTATAATATAAAGATTAGTTTATAAAATATAAAATTAGTTTAAATAATAAATATAATAAAATAATTTTTTTCTCTCTAGTTATCATTTTTAGTTTAAATAGAATTTTTAAATTAATAAATTAGGAATTTTTATAAGATATAGTTAATTCTTAATTGTAATAGGTTATGAATGTTCAAATTGAAAAAATCACCAATACATTCACCACCTGTAACACGATCTAGGAATCTAGCTAATCTCACTACGATAAATTTTTCGTTAGGATCATCATCGAATCGTGCGTCCTCACCGATTCAACTTTCCGAAAACCCGATTTACGAACTAGAAGCAATCATTGAGCATCCGGAGATTGTCGAGGAAGAAACCATTAAATCAGAATCCTCTAGTGATTCAGATTCAACAAATTCAATCATGGAAAATCAGGAACCTCTAAGTATGGAAGATCGAATGAGAGCCACACGCACTGGCCAAGGTCATGCCATTACTCAACCAGACATTAATGCGCCAGATTATGAAATCAAAGGACAAATCCTACTCATGGTAACTAATCAGTGCCAATTTAGTGGTACACCAAAAGAAGATCCAAACGAACATCTTCGAAATTTTAATAGGATCTGTACTCTATTTAAAATCAGAGAAATTGAGGATGAACAGATCTATCTCATGTTGTTTCCCAGGACTTTAAAGGGAGAAGCCAAAGATTGGTTAGAATCGTTACCTGAAGGAGCGATTGACACATGAGATGTTTTAGTTGAGAAATTTCTTAAACAATTCTTTCCGGTATCTAAAGCCGTGATACTTCATGGAGAAATTGTTACATTTGCGCAAAAGCCAAATGAAACATTATATGAGGCGTGGACAAGATTTGGAAAGTTGTTGAAAGGATGTCCTCAGCACGGTTTAGACACCTATCAAATAGTGCAAATATTCTACCAAGGATGCAATGTTGCTACACGAAAAGACATCGACACAGCAGCTGGTGGTTCCATTATGAAGAAAACCGCAACTGAAGCTCACAAAATTATTGATAATACAGCATCCCTGTGACGACCCGAAAATTTCCGACCAAATTTAAACTTAATCTTTATATGTATTCGACACGATAAGCAAAGTCTGTAATGTTGAATACTAAAATTTATAAACTATTTTCATGTATTCAGTTAACCTTTGACCATTCCCGACGATTCACGAACAAGTGTGTATAAATTAATATGTAAATATATTTATATATAAATATATAATTAAAAATAAATATAAGTGTACAGATAATATTTTAAATTAATAAAGTACGCTTAATCAATTGAAATTAAAAATGTAAAATAATAATTAGAATAATAAAGATACTATTACAATGAATATATATAAATATATATATATATATATATATATATATATATATATATATATATATATATATATATATATATATATATATATATATATATATATATATATATATATATATATATATATATGATACTATATGAATCTATATATAAATTTTATTAGTAATTATTATATGGTAACATTTATAAAGTATATAAATATTAAATATTCAATAGATGTATTCATATAATAAATGATATAATTATTAAATATTATAAATATAATTACAAGTTTAAGTATAGTTGTTATATTATTATCATTATCATTAATACTAAAATCGGTATTATTAATATTAATATGTAATGCATAAATATGAAATTTGATATATTTGAACATTATTATTACTAAAAAAATTATCATTTTTATTAATAGTATTATTATTAGGATTAACATGATTATTAGTTATATTTTTCAAATTGCTCATTCTTATTAAATATCGGTAATGTGGATATCTTTTTTTTTAGAAATTATTTGATATTATTGTTATTATTAATTATTATAAACATTATTAGGATTAATGTTAAAATATTATTTAATTAATTATATTACTTGATAATAATCCATAAAAGTGAAATATTCGTACGATCTGTGATATATCTCAATCAATTTATATTTTCCTGTCTCTAAATAATGTACCAGTCGATGTCTTTGGTGATTACAAACAAATTTAGTTGTGTGTCACAATCAAAATCCATTTTTTTCTCTGCAATATTTGTTCCTGTCTACTAAAGTGAAAGAAAATTGAATTTAATTATCAATATCAAACAAAATCGACCAACTTATCTGTACTAGCATCAATCATACGATTACTATCTACATACAATGCTATCATTAACTTCATTTGAGGAATTAAAGTCAAAAATCAATAAGAAGAAAAAACAGTTCGTTTCTCTGTTCTTGCACTCATCCTTCAAAAAGCTCGATTTCAGTTTTAATTTCAAAATCCATAAATGTAGTTTTGTTAGGATTCTTTTACTTGATCTTTCTGCAAAAAAAAAACTCATTGTTCAATTCATCAAATTGAGTTTCAATTTTTAAAGTCAAAGTTCTGAAGTTAAAAGTCAAATATTGTGTTCATAGTGAAATTCGTAAAAGTTTTGATGTTTTGGATTAAATTGATGATTCATAAAGATTACATAAACAATTTAGAACTTATTTCATGTTTTAATTTTTGTCTAAAAACTTCTGGAATTCGAAAATCGATTTATAGTTCATTTTTTTTTCTCGAACAAGCAGTGCATGTATTTTTTTTATTTTTGTTTTAAAAATCTTTTGTCCAACAATAACCATCACATTTAATTGTTCCAATTCTATATTGCAATATAATTCCAAATATAATTTCATTGTTATGATGGATGGATTGGTTCTCTGGTCGACAAAAATAATGAAGGAGAGGAAGAACAAAAATTTCGGGTTTAATAATTATGGACTGGATATAAAAACAGGAAAGCAGTGATGGTTCAATGGTTAAGTGTGTTGTCGGGTTAGCTAGGGGTCTCGGGTTCGAGTCCCTGATGGAGCTTATTTTTTTTAAAGCCTTTTCATTGAAGGTAGCTCATTTTCTTTTGTATTATTATTATTATTATTATTATTATTATTATTATTATTATTATTATTATTATTATTATTATTATTATTATTATTATTATTATTATTATTATTATTATTATTATTATTATTATTATTATTAACATTTTCTTTATTATAATTATTATTATTGTTTTTATTATCATTGATATTATTAATTATTACTATTATTACTAAGTATCATAATTATTATTAGTATTGTAATTATTATTATTATTATTATTATTATTATTATTATTATTATTATTATTATTATTATTATTATTATCATAATTATATGCATTATAACCATTATGATTATTATCATTCTTATAAGTATTATTAATACACTTATTATTGTTACTTTTACCATTTAAGTATGACTATTATTATTATTATAATTAGGATCACAAATTGACGTTTTAGAAACTTTAGTTACTAGCCTAGAAATTAAACGCGGAGATTATGATTATTATGATTATGAAAATAAAGATTTTTAGTAATACGATTAAGATTACAAATATAGGAATTGTGATATTATTATGAAAATGATTAAAATTATAAGTTAAGAGGAATCGTTAAAATTATTATAATTATTGTTAATATAGTTATTATAATTCAACTAAGTATCATTATTATTATTAATATCATTATCCTTATTAACAATATTATCATTACTACTTTTATCATTATTATTATATAGTATCATTATTATTATTAATATTAGTAATACCAAAGTTATTAACTTCACAAACAAATGATCTTCATATAAAAAGATATTTAATATATAGTATAATTTAACTATATTAATATTTTATATATAAAATGGAGTTATTTAGTTAAATAATAAAACCTCTAAGTTATTGATATAAAAATCATATTGATAGTGCTCCAAACGAACATATATTTATTCACAATATCATCCCAATATGTAAAGTTTTTAGTTGTAATTATTCTATTTTTAAGTTGTAATCGTTTAAATAAATAAATGCGAAGATGAAGCACGAAGATTAAAGAATTGAAGAAAAAGTGCCACTAAAACTGGAAAAGGGTCCTTAAAGCAATAGTGCACTCAAAAGCGTCCTAAAACTGGAAAAGGGTCCTTAAAGCCATAGTGCACTCAAAAGCGTCCCAAAAATTGAGTTAAAAGACTTGCGCGGATTTTGAGAGTTAAGGAAAATAATTTTTTGTGCAAATTACAAATTGTGAAACGCAAAGTACAAGATATTAAATAGTACGAAAAGACGTTCAAAAATTTTGAACCAGGACCCAAGCTAACTATCAACGCGTGACGCAACGGGCCGAAAATTATAAGTCAACTATGCACAAGAATATAATATAATATATATAAAATTATATAAAATTATATATATTATATTATATAATAAATAAATAAGAGCTGCCCACGTTTCAAATGAAGAATGTGTCCTGGACAGGCTGGCCATGCGATCACATGGCAGGGAAAGGCTGGCCACATCTATAAAAGGCGACGAATTTTGCAGTTTATGTACACCAATTCAATCTCTTTACTCCCTATATATATATATATATATATATATATATATATATATATATATATATATATATATATATATATATATATATATATATATATAATATAGTGTAGTTTTATATTAGTTAGTTTTGGGTTATGCAAAGGTTAATTTACGGGTTCTAAAGTCGAAATTCTGTCCGTGTAACACTATGCGATAAATAATCAATGTAAGTTATGTTCTCCTTTTTAAATTAATATCTCGTAACTAAATTATTATTATTCTTATTTAAATTGAAGTAATCGTGATGTTGGGCTAAAAATATTAAAGATGGTGTAATTGGGCTTTGTACCATAATTGAGGTTTGGATAAAAGAACGACACTTGTGAAAATTAGACTATGGGCTATTAATGGGCTTTATATTAAATTAATGATACCTCGTTAATTTAATATAAAGGTTACAAATTGACGTATCTATATATAACCACATACGCTTAATCGGATACGATGGGCGGGATATTTATAAATACAAATTATTGTTCATTTGACCGGACACGGGGATGGATTAATAGTCACTGGACTCATTAAAACAGGGGTGGATTACATTCAAGGGTAATTGGTGTAATTGTTAACAAAGTATTAAAACCTTGGATTACACACAGTCGATAACCTGGTGTATTCATTAAACAAAGTATTAAGACCTTGTTACAGTTCGAATCCCCAATTAGTTGGAATATTTGACTTTGGATATAAGGTTAAATTTGCCGAGCATTTTATAATTATTACCGATGAACTATTATGGGCAAAACCCAAATAGGTTTCAAATAAATTCAGGACAAAGGACAATTAACCCAGGATATTAAATTAAAATCAAAACGTCAAACATCATGGTTACGGAAGTTTAAATAAGCATAATTATTTTATTTTATATTTCATCACACTTAAATTATCGTCATTTATATTTTTCATTAGGTTTTAATTGTGACTTAAAATATAAAATCGACAAACAGGTCATTAAATGCTAAACCCCCTTTTATATTATTATAATATATATAAATATATATTTTGTACAAATATAGTTGTTTAAAAATAAAGTGTAAAATAAGTCATCTCCCTGTGGAACGAACCGGACTTACTAAAAACTATACTACTCTACGATTAGGTACACTGCCTATAGTGTTGTAGCAAGGTTTAGGTATATCCCATCTATATAAATAAATAAAACTTGTATAAAATTGTATCGTATTTAATAGTATTTCGTAGTAAAAATATAACTATTTCGTATACACCTCGCAACACATCAAGTATTTTTGGCGCCGCTGCCGGGAAGTAGGCGAAACGCAATATTTTTAATTTATTTTTGTATAAATATATTTATTATATATTTTTAGAAAAACGATATAAAGTTATTAAAAAAAAAAAACTGGACTTACAGGCCCATGCGATCGCATGAGCCAGAAGCCTCAACACCATGCGATCGCATGACCTACCCTGACAGGTCTGACTCGAGCATTAAATACGTTTAGGGTTTATAAATAATTATTATTATTAATTAGGGTTATTTATTTTAATATTTAGTTTTAGTTTTATTTAAAATTAGTAATATTAAGTTTTAATTAGTTTTATTAATATATAAAATTAATACTTTTATAAATAATTATATAAAAATAATATTTTTATTAAAATAGGTAATTTTATCATTTTTTGTCTCTTTTTATAATTTGTATATTTTAAATATTTGTATATTTATCGTTCGTAATTAGTTTTAAACTTAGTTTTTGCCGTAGAATTTTTATATTTCTATATTTTTAGGCTTTGCCGTAAAATCCCTTAAGTGCTTTTTCTTTAGATTAAGATTTAGTAGCTTTCGAATTTTTCGCCGCCGTTTATAGATTTTAGTGTCAATTTAAGTAATTGTCGTTTTTCGAATAAAATTGCATTTACCTTTAGACCTTTAGGCGCAACTTTTTAGATTTAGTTTTTAGACTTTTAAGTTTCGACGTTTTTCTTTCTTATTTTTATTTTTCGACGTTTTTCGACGCGCTCTTTTTCTTTCTTATTTCTCGACGCTCTAGTTTTTAGGACTTAGAATTTTTTCTATCTCTCCTCTAAAATTTCAAAACGAAAAATTATTTTAAGCGGTTAATTTGATAGACATCCAAATTTTCTGCTTCGTAGTAATAGTTGGATTTGTTAGTGGCTGAGTTGTGAGCTTCCGATTTAAAGGGTTCTGGCTCCCTGCTGCATCTATTGGCTATTCGAAACGTGGGCAAAAGCAGAAAAGTCTATTAATTTGATAACTTATATAATTTTTTATTTTTATAACTAATAGGATAATTAAGTAAATGCACCACATTGTAGCTAAAATTTGGTAATAAGCGCATTATGGAAAATCTCGAAAATATTTTGAAAACTCTTTATGACATACGAAATTAATACTCTCAAACGGGTGTTGATGAAAATTCGTTCGGTCAATCTTGGCTCACGAATGACGAAACAATAACTGGTTGTGAAATCTGTGGAGATTATCACTCACCATGGGAATGTTTTTATTACGTTCCTATGGAAAATTATTCACCCATAGAACCTGAATGGAATGATTATGAAGAATACAATTCAAATTGGGATTATTCCCAAGAATATATCCAAACTCAACAACCAAAAGACGAGGAACATTATGTGTCTGAAAATATTTTAGACAATATGAAAATCAAACTCGAAGAACTCGATGCTCAAAATGAACAAATGAGAGAGTTTGTAAATCGGCAAGCTGAAACTTTATCAGATTACACACCTGTTGATCTGAGGAGTATTGTGCAAGAAAATCTCATATCATCGAATTTTGATGAATTTGAGAGCTCCGAAATCACCAAATATCCCGATGATACTTTTTATTCAGCTTTACCAATTTCACAACATATCGACACATTAGCCTCTACCGACGAAATCATCGATCCATCAATGGATGAAAAAGAAGTAAGGGTGACAAATTGGTACTCTTGGGAAAACGATAACGTTAAAAATTTTACCCCTGAGACCAAAATGGTGGGACCGATAAGTACCATTAATGAAGAAAAATTTGCTTCGATCCCGAAAATCACCATTCCACAACCTTCCAACCCAATATTATCAATAGACGAGTCATCTACCAAAGATGAACTACAAGCTGTAATAGATATTGACACCTCGAATTTCACCCAATTGGGTAATAGAGGTGAAAACCTTGATCCCGAGAATAAACGAAAGGGAATGTTAGGAATTGTCTACCCTATAGAAATATGTATGTTAGTGTATATCGATCCATTTGACCAAGAACCAGAAAAGAGACATATCCATTTACTAAAAGCTACACTTAAAAAAGAATTAAGTAGTGACGATCGGGTGGTTCTAAACTTTAAACCCAGTGATATATTATACACCACCCGAGATGTAAATAACTGGCTCACTATTTTAATTCGTGGAACTTATTCTACCGACTTCACATGTCGTCGGCTAAGTGTGGGGAAGTCTAACCCCACTTAACGTTAAACTAGGGGTTCGGGTTAGTGCATTACTCGTTAATAAAAATGCACGATTAGGGTAAAAGATGCATTTTCAAAGATTAGCAAATAGTTCAGAAAAGCAACCGTTTTTGAAGAAAAACATGTGTGATAAAACAAGAAGGAATGAACGATGAGACGCGCCATCTATCATTCGAGGAGCTTTGTAATTACAAACTGGGTATCTTTAACTACTTTTCTACACTAATCACCCTCATGAATTTATAATTAGAGTCTGATTTCATGCAAATGAGGGCATTGCATGATCTCAAGTGTGGGGAAGGGTTATAAATTCTCTCAGGTTTACACTTGGTTTAATTGCCAAATTTTGTGAAAATTTGAAAAATTTTCAACTAAATGAACTCAAAATCATGTTTATACATATTTATGAACGATAAAACTAGGTGTTAATGCCGAAATTATTGTTACCCCGAAAAGGACATAAATTGAGAAACAACTAAAACGCTTGAATTTATTTATTAGGATATAAAAAGACGCATGAAAAAAAGCCAAGTGTGGGGAGAATGTACCAAGTTATTCAATTAAAAAACTGTCTATCACATGTTTCTGTAAAGTTATTGCAGGTGCTTTTGTTTTGGACTAAATTGACTGTTTTACCCGCAATATTATAATAAAGATAAAAGAAAAGATGGATCTACACGATGAATCAATTCCATCATTAAAAGGAAGTAAAGTCTTCCGTAAAAGACACGCGCTTCTTGATTTAGGTTAAGAAGTTGTCGTCCAGAACAGCTGTAGGTTGACGAAAAATCTAGAAAAGTCATCTCTAAAATCAGCAGGAAATCCACGGACCTCAGCATCAAACAGGGTCGCCAAGTGGTCAGACTTATCCTAACCATGAGAGGATCTGTCTCATAAAATGGGGAGGGCGCCGTGCAAATTAGCTTGATAAGACTAATGAATCAGACCCCCAGAAAAGGATAATCTCCTTAAAGATTAAAAATCAGCTTTTAAGCCTGATATTACTTAATCCAAGAGATTGACTTTAAAGATTGAGAATTACAAACTCATGGAATTCGATGATATCTAAACTCGAGCTTGAACGAGAAAATATTTTGATCAAATTACAAACCGATTTGTTTTCTGAAAACCCATTTTCAATGCGTTCATTACCATTGAACGTAAAATCCTAAGAATTCACCTAGAATTCATTAGGTCACCGGAACCAATTCGGGTGTCAACCGTAAGAACGGTGGTTGCATAGCATGGTCAAAGACAGGACCTTGTGCCAGATCAAAAAACTATAGGGTGAGCTTTACTATTGCTCCTACAAAGGATAGTAATTGCATCCGACACGTTGTAGACCATGAACATCTGCATGTCATTAGACATTGCCTTAACAGTTGCTTGTTCAACGCTTTCCTTTACAACTGGACGGTAGTTTACTGAAAGGTAATATACGGAGCAAGTATACTGGACGTGTTGCTTTCCTAATACAAGGTTAGCAAGAGGGTGACACAAAACCATAAGTTTTGAGCTAAAATTTTCAAATCTGAAACCCTCCAAACCCACAAAAACATTTTGCAAACACCGGTGAAGGGTTATTCCAGAAAACTTATCTAGGGTAAAAGCTAGAATGAATTTTCAAAATATCAAATGTTTTCATAAAGATCCAATTTCCTTAAGGATCTAAATTTTTATAGTCATGTGGGACTGTAAACCACATCATTACTATCATTGTTTATACCACCGTATCAAAATCACTAATGTATAAAGTGTGAAGAATAAAGAAGTGATTCGTGTGATTTAATTTCAAGTTCTGTATTGCTTGAGGACAAGCAACACTCAAGTGTGGGAATATTTGATCGTGCTCCAAACGAACATATATTTAGTCGCAATATCATCCCAATATGTAAAGTTTTTAGTTGTAATTATTCTATTTTTAAGTTGTAATCGTTTAAATAAATAAATGCGAAGACGAAGCACGAAGATTAAAGAATTGAAGAAAAAGTGCCACTAAAACTGGAAAAGGGTCCTTAAAGCCATAGTGCACTTAAAAGCGTCCTAAAACTGGAAAAGGGTCCTTAAAGCCATAGTGCACCTAAAAGCGTCCCAAAAATTGAGTTAAAAGACTTGCGCTAATTTTCGGAGTTAAGGAAAATAATTTTTTGTGCAAATTACAAATTGCGAAACGCAAAGTACAAGATATTAAATAGTATGAAAAGACGTTTGAAAATTCGGAACCAGGACCCGAGCTAACTATCAACGCGTGACGCAACGGGTCGAAAATTATAAGTCAACTATGCACAAGAATATAATATAATATATATATAATTATATAAAATTATATATATTATATTATATAATAAATAAATAAGAGCCGCCCACGTTTCAAATGAAGAATGTGTCCTGGACAGGCTGGCCATGCGATCGCATGGCCTGGCCTCCTTAATCCCATGCGATCGCATGGCAGGGAAAGGCTAGCCACATCTATAAAAGGCGACGAATTTTGTAGTTTTTGTACACCAATTCAATCTCTTTACTCCCTCTGTATAATAAATATATATATATAATATATATATATATATATATATATATATATATATATATATATATATATATATATATATATATATATATAATAAATATAATATAGTGTAGTTTTATATTAGTTAGTTTTGGGTTATGCAAAGGTTAATTTACTGGTTCTAAAGTCGAAATTCTGTCCGTGTAACACTACACGATAAATAATTAATGTAAGTTATGTTCTCCTTTTTAAATTAATGTCTCGTAACTAAGTTATTATTATGCTTATTTAAATTGAAGTAATCGTGATGTTGGGCTGAAAATATTAAAGATGGGGTAATTGGGCTTTGAACCATAATTGGGGTTTGGATAAAAGAATGACACTTGTGAAAATTAGACTATGGGCTATTAATGGGCTTTATATTAAATTAATGATACCTCGTTAATTTAATATAAAGGTTACAATTTGACGTATCTATATATAACCACATACGCTTAATCGGATACGATGGGCGGGATATTTATAAATACAAATTATTTTTCATTTGACCGGACACGGGGATGGATTAATAGTCACTGGACTCATTAAAACAGGGGTGGATTACATTCAAGGGTAATTGGTGTAATTGTCAACAAAGTATTAAAACTTTGGATTACACACAGTCGATAACCTGGTGTATTCATTAAACAAAGTATTAAGACCTTGTTACAGTTCGAATCCCCAATTAGTTGGAATATTTGACTTTGGGTATAAGGTTAAATTTGCCGAGCATTTTATAATTATTACCGATGAACTATTATGGGAAAAACCCAAATAGGTTTCAAATACATTCAGGACAAAGGACAATTAACCCAGTATATTAAATTAAAATCAAAACGTCAAACATCATGGTCACGGAAGTTTAAATAAGCATAATTATTTTATTTTATATTTCATCACACTTAAATTATCGTCATTTATATTTTTCATTAGATTTTAATTGTGACTTAAAATATAAAATCGACAAACCGGTCATTAAACGGTAAACCCCCTTTTATATTATTGGAATATATATAAATATATATTTTGTACAAATATAGTTGTTTAAAAATAGAGTGTAAAATAAGTCGTCTCCCTGTGGAACGAACCGGACTTACTAAAAACTATACTACTCTACGATTAGGTACACTGCCTATAGTGTTGTAGCAAGGTTTAGGTATATCTCATCTATATAAATAAATAAAACTTGTGTAAAATTGTATCGTATTTAATAGTATTTCTAGTAAAAATATAACTATTTCGTATACACCTCGCAACACATCACATATCAATAATAATAATAATATATATAAAAGCTTGTTCGATTACAATTATATGTATTAATAAATATACAAATGATATAGGTTCGTGAATCCGAGGCCAACCCTGCATTGTTCAGTATCGTCATATGTATTTTTACTACAAAATACAATATTGTGAGTTTCATTACTCCCTTTTTAAATGCTTTTGCAATATATATTTTTGGGACTGAGAATACATGCGCTGCTTTTATAACTGTTTTACGGAATAGACACAAGTAATCGAAACTACATTCTATGGTTGAATTATTAAACCGAATATACCCCTTTTTAGTCTGGTAATCTAAGAATTAGGGAACAGACACTCTAATTGACGCGAATCCTAAAGATAGATCTATTGGGCCCAACAAGCCCCATCCAAAGTACCGGATGCTTTAGTACTTCGAATTTATCATGTCCGAAGGGAGTCCCGGAATGATGGGGATATTCTATATGCATCTTGTTAAGGTCGGTTACCAGGTGTTCACCATATGAATGATTTTTGTCTCTATGCATGGGACGTATGTTTATGAGAAATGGAAATATGATATCTTGTGGTCTATTAAAATTATGAAATGATTATTTATGATAAACTAATGAACTCACCAACCTTTTTGGTTGATACTTGAAAGCATGTTTATTCTCAGGTACGAAAGAAATCTTCCGCTGTGCATTTGCTCATCTTAGAGATATTATATGGAGTCATTCATGACATATTTCAAAAGACGTTGCATTCGAGTCATTGAGTTCATCAAGAATATTATCAAGTCATTTATAGTTTAGATATATTATGAAATGGTATGCATGCCTGTCAACTTACGATGAAATGAAAGTTTGTCTTTTAAAAACGAATGCAATGTTTGTAAAATGTATCATATAGAGGTTAAATACCTCGCGATGTAATCATATGTAATTGTATTCGTCCTTATGGATTAGGACGGGTCGCTTCATGTGGTATCAGAGCGGTGGTCTTAGCGAACCAGGTTTTGCATTAGTTTGTCTAACTGATAGTTATTTAGATGCATTAGTGAGTCTAGACTTCGACCGTGTCTGCATGTCAAAAGTTTTGCTTATCATTTCGTGTCAAAAATCATCTACTTATCATCCTTAGGAAATTACCTGCTTATCATTCCTAGCCTAGACACATTTTACTGCATTGATTGCATGAATAGTATATAGACAAATTCATATCTTAGTGTATCTGTTACTGTAGACTTTATCTGACACGTTTCCTTAATTTCCTCCGTAATCTACGGGATCTTCTGTACTATATTAGATATTATATACAATTAGAATATTATCCGATAACCGAAAATCATTTCATATCAAAAATCCTCTAACTGATCATAAGAGATGGATCCTACACCTAGCTTGGATTCCATTAGTTCTGGAAGCAATTTCGAGATGCGTATTGAAGTAGACTCCGAATTCAATGAACCCGAAGTGTCTCCACCGTTTAGCTATTTTTCTTTCTAGAGGAGATTGGGGTGGGTCCGAGACTTACCCAATCGATGGAGAAATGAAGAAGGCGAGCCCTACCGCGAACTAAATTTACCTCCTAACACCGAAGAAAACGTTGTACTCACCGGTGAACCTATGCGCAACACTGTATTCACCCTTCTTGCTAAAGTTTTCCACCTCGAAGGTCGCATTACTGCAATCTCAGAAAATATTCAACCTCTACTTGCGAATACCAATCGAAGAGGAATATTAGAAGAAGTTAGGGAACTTCGAATTGATAATCAAGATTTATCGAATCAGATGAGTGGATGGATAGAAATGATAGAGGGTAGGATAGAAACTCTGACAAGAATGGTGCATGATTTACAAGCTATACTTACTATACCAACATCATCACCAACCTCAGCACCAACAACACTTGTAGCACCGATAGCAACAGAACCACCATCAGCAGCACCAGCAGCATAATCAGTACCAACAACAACAACATCATCACACATCTCAACCTCGCAATCTATACCTCAAGCATAATAACCGTTCTACGAATCGTTCTACATAAACTATCTTCGTCTTTCATGGTGATTATGTAATCTCTAATGTTTTAGAGATTATGTACTCTAGTTCTAGCCGTAAATCTAATGAGTTTAATATCACATTGACTCATTAAATCCATGATTACGTCTGAAGAAAATATATATGTATATATGTTTTCATAAAGATTGTAATTAAAATTTTCGTTGTACAAACTGTTAATGTTGAAAATATTTTAACGGGTAGGTAATACCCGAGGAATATTTTGATTTCGCATTAATAAGTTACACTGTACATTCTTCGAATTTGATTCAACAGTCATTTACTATCTTACTTACAACCACAGCTATACGAATCCATTCACCACAGAATAACCATTTTCATTCAATTTTATATTTGGATTTTGACCTATCAAAATCCAACAAGTGGCATAATGAAGAAAACATTGGACAAAATAAAATTTGTTAGAAACAAACAAATTAACTATGAAAAAAAAAAATTTGTTAAGAATCCACGCTAACAAAATCCTAGCTAACTGTTAATTCCTTATTACATTTAATTATCGCAATTTTAATTCTCGCAATTTTATTTATCGTCATTTAATTCCTGTTATTTATTTTACGCACTTTAAATATCAGGACACGTATACAAGGTTTTGACATATCATATCAACGCATCTATATATATTATTTGGAATAACCATAGATACTCTATATGCAGTAATGCTGGAGTTAGCTATACAGGGTTGAGGTTGATTCTATAATAATATATATACTTTGAGTTGTGATCGAGTCTGAGACATGTACATGGGTCACGATACGTATTAATTAATTCGAATGTTATATATTAAACTATATATGAATTATTGAATTTCTAACTGTTGACTACCAATTATGGACTATCAACATTGAACAATTAAAATGGATTAAAATATTGATTATAACATATGAAACTAAATAATTCTTCAAGTTGCCACTTGATTTTATCTTAAACCTTAATTGTATCTTGACGATTACAATCTGTGTTCAAACCTTTCATGATTCTTGAAAACACCTCAATCGAGAGGATGATCCAACCACACGATACCTACGAAAGGAAGAACTTATACATATGGGCATGCACCTAAAAACTCTTAGAAGCTAAGTAGAAGTTTAAAATGAACTTATAATTCCTTGGTATTGTTATTACCAAAAATAACTTTGCAACCTCTTTTCAAATTAGCCAAATTTGTCACAGCTCCAGCAAGTCAACTTTGACTTTTCAGTCGGACTAACCTTACTATAACCTTGATATATATGCGTACTCTTTTATATTCCACCATATTACCAGCAGATGTACCAGCAACCTCGTCGCTCCTTGGTTTAAATCTCTCCGACAAATCACTATATTTATCTATTGAAGTCTCATCATGTACTCATCCGCATCTTGTAACAAGAATTGCCATACCAATTACCGGGAATCAGCAAATCTGTATTGTGAGTTTCGCAACGTTTTCACATCAACAGTTATATGTATCCATATAACATTTATATCTTAGAACTATGATCTTCCATTCTGAAATTCTGAAAATCACCTAGTCTGCGAATTAATACTCTGAATTTTGAAAAGTTGAATGAAGCAACAAAAAAACTGTAAAAGACCTCAACAGCCAAAAGTTGATGATAAAGAATTGTATGTTGGCAAAGCTCAGAAAAAGTTTGAAACTGAAAAACTGATTGAGCAAACTACGAAGGAGTCTCTGAACAAATAACAAGGACTAAACTTGTACATTAAGAATCCTGATGATTATGTTTCTGATGAAATCTTTAGCAAATACCTTGCTTTTGACTCCAAACTCTTGCGGACAAATTTTCTTCACCATCCTTCGATATTAGAAATTCCAAGATATCATCGTATCTTTCATTATAAATATCCTCCATATTTCTGAAGATATTTTTATAACTATTCTTATCTGAAATCATTAATCTCTTCGTGCTATCAGTGATACATCATATAGAAACTGTTAGTTTCTATATTCTGTAAACTTTTGAGCTTAAAATATGAATGTTATTGAAGTAATGTTGGGAACTGATGCATGAGTTAGTATAATATAATGACACTTGATCAACGTGATTATATTACAGTAAGTCATGTTGAGTTTCTAATGGAACGTGATGATTCACAGATCTTAACGTCATTATGTGCCATGTTACATAACTCTTTCATTATACTTAAGCTCTGAACATATCAAGAAAAGTATATTCTTGATAGTTCTATTCTCAGTGATTCCGGTAATTTGACAAATCAAATCGTGCTATTACAATTCTTCTGCTTAGTATATTATGATCATTCAAAATTTCATACATATGAATTCTGGACCATTATTCGCTTGACTTGAGGTCGGAAGAGAAAACAAAAGCATGGAGCTCCGAAATATAAAGGAGGATATAAAGCTCGATAACAACACATAAATTACAAGCTGTGTATGTCTATGTCTATTGCAACATAAAGACACAGGAGAATTAAAAACACTATAACCCCAAGGGCGAAGTAGAAGAAAACAGATTCCTCCGGTGAAAGTTGGAAAATGAGAATGATTGTGGCGATAGTCAAGATAAGGACAAGGATTAGAACTGGATTAAGCATTATTATAATCTTTTGGGTATATGAACTAAGAAAGAAGGTATAGGAGTGGTGAAAACTAATGGAATGGAAAAGGTAAATTTATAAGGGAAATATCAGACGTAGTAATTGGGACAAATCATCGCATTTAATCAAAAGAGATCCTAGTTTCCTTAAATCTCAAAGAATCAGATCTTACAGATTACCAAGATTTTCTTTTGAATCCCTTGAATTTCGGAAATCAACCGTGACTACGTCATTGATTAAGGCAAACATGCATTTATTTATTTCACTCTTTTGTGATAGCTTCACTCGAACGCTTCGAGTAATCGAATTATTTCTTCTATATTACTCGATGATGATAAAACTCTAATTTTCAGCTTATATTCGTCATGAAAACATTTCTATTGTTATCTATGACGACCTCATTCAAATTTCGGGATGAAATTTCTTTAACGGGTAGGTACTGTGACGACCCAGAAATTTTCGACCAAATTTAAACTTAATCTTTATATGTATTCGACACGATAAGCAAAGTCTGTAATGTTGAATATTAAAATTTGTAAACTATTTTCATGTATTCAGTTAACCTTTGACCATTCCCGACGATTTACGAACAAGTGTGTATAAATTAGTATGTAAATATATTTATATATAAATATATAATTAAAAATAAATATAAGTGTACAGATAATATTTAAAATTAATAAAGTACGCTTAATCAATTGAAATTAAAAATGTAAAATAATAATTAGAATAATAAAGATACTATTACAATGAATATATATAAATATATATATGATACTATATGAATATATATATATAAATTTTATTAGTAATTATTATATGGTAACATTTATAAAGTATATAAATATTAAATATTCAATAGATATATTCATATAATAAATGATATAATTATTAAATATTATAAATATAATTACAAGTTTAAGTATAGTTGTTATATTATTATCATTATCATTAATACTAAAATCGGTATTATTAATATTAATATGTAATGCATAAATATGAAATTTGATATATTTGCACATTATTATTACTAAAAAAATTATCATTTTTATTAATAGTATTATTATTAGGATTAACATGATTATTAGTTATATTTTTCAAATTGATCATTCTTATTAAATATCGGTAATGTGGATATCATTTTTTTTAGAAATTATTTGATATTATTGTTATTATTAATTATTATAAACATTATTAGGATTAATGTTAAAATATTATTTAATTAATTATATTACTGGATAATAATCCATAAAAGTGAAATATCCGTACGATCTGTAATATATCTCAATCAATTTATATTTTCCTATCTCTAAATAATGTACCAGTCGATGTCTTTGGTGATTACAAACAAATTTAGTTGTGTGTCACAATCAAAATCCATTTTTTTCTCTGCATTATTTGTTCCTGTCTACTAAAGTAAAAGAAAATTGAATTTAATTATCAATATCAAACAAAATCGATCAACTAATCTGTACTAGCATCAATCATACGATTACTATCTACATACAATGCTATCATTAACTGCATTTGAGGAATTAAGGTCAAAAATCAAGAAAGAAAAAAAAACAGTTCGTTTCTCTGTTCTTGCACTCATCCTTCAAAAAGCTCGATTTCATTTTTAATTTCAAAATCCATAAATGTAGTTTTGTTAGGATTCTTTTACTTGATCTTTCTGCAAAAAAACTCGTTGTTCAATTCATCAAATTGAGTTTCAATTTTTAAAGTCAAAGTTCTGAAGTCAAAAGTCAAATATTGTGTTCATAGTGAAATTCGTAAAAGTTTTGATGTTTTGGATTAAATTGATAATTCATAAAGATTACATAAACAATTTAGAACTTATTTCATGTTTTAATTTTTGTCTAAAAACCTCTAGAATTCGAAAATCAATTTATTGTTCATTTTTTTTCTCGAACAAGCAGTGCAGGTTTTTTTTTATTTTTGTTTTAAAAATCTTTTGTCCAACAATAACCATCACATTTAATTGTTCCAATTCTATATTGCAATATAATTCCAAATATAATTTCGTTGTTATGATGGATGGATTGGTTCTCTGGTCGAAAAAAAATGAAGGAGAGGAAGAACAAAAATTTCGGGTTTAATAATTATTGACTGGGTATAAAAACAGGAAAGCAGTGATGGTTCAATGGTTAAGTGTGGTGTCGGGTTAGCTAGGGGTTTCGGGTTCGAGTCCCCGATGGAGCTTATTTTTTTTAAAGCCTTTTCATTGAAGGTAGCTCATTTTCTTTTGTATTATTATTATTATTATTATTATTATTATTATTATTATTATTATTATTATTATTATTATTATTATTATTATTATTATTATTATTATTATTATTATTATTATCATTTCCTTTATTATAATTATTATTATCATTGATATTATTAATTATTACTATTATTACTAAGTATCATAATTATTATTAGTATTGTAATTATTATTATTATTATTATTATTATTATTATTATTATTATTATTATTATTATTATTATTATTATTATTATTATTATTATTATTATTATTATTATTATTATTATTATCATAATTATATGCATTATAACCATTATGATTATTATCATTCTTATAAGTATTATTAATACACTTATTATTGTTACTTTTACCATTTAAGTATGACTATTATTATTATTATTATTATTATAATTAGGATCACAAATTGACGTTATAGAAACTTTAGTTACTAGCCTAGAAATTAAACGCGGAGATTATGATTACTATGATATGAAAATAAAGATTTTTAGTAATACGATTAAGGTTACAAATATAGGAATTGTGATATTATTATGAAAATGATTAAAATTTTAAGTTAAGAGGAATCATTAAAATTATTATAATTATTGTTATTATTGTTATTATAATTCAACTAAGTATCATTATTATTATTAATATCATTATCCTTATTAACAATATTATCATTACTACTTTTATCATTATTATTATATAGTATCATTATTATTATTAGTATTAGTAATACCAAAGTTATTAACTTCACAAACAAATGATCTTCATATAAAAAGATATTTAATATATATAACTTAACTATATTAATATTTTATATATAAAATGGAGTTATTTAGTTAAATAATAAAACCTCTAAGTTATTGATATAAAAATCATATCAATAATAATAATATATATATAAAGGCTTGTTCGATTACAATTATATGTATTAATAAATATACAAATGATATAGGTTCGTGAATCCGAGGCCAACCCTGCATTGTTCAGTATCGTCATATGTATTTTTACTACAAAATACAATATTGTGAGTTTCATTACTCCCTTTTTAAATGCTTTTGCAATATATATTTTTGGGACTGAGAATACATGCACTGCTTTTATAACTGTTTTACGGAATAGACACAAGTAATCGAAACTACATTCTATGGTTTAATTATTAAACCGAATATGCCCCTTTTTAGTCTGGTAATCTAAGAATTAGGGAACAGACACCCTAATTGATGCGAATCCTAAAGATAGATCTATTGGGCCCAACAAGCCCCATCCAAAGCACCGGATGCTTTAATACTTTGAATTTATCATGTCCGAAGGGATTCCCGGAATGATGGGGATATTCTATATGCATCTTGTTAAGGTCGGTTACCAGGTGTTCACCATATGAATGATTTTTGTCTCTATGCATGGGACGTATGTTTATGAGAAATGGAAATATGAAATCTTGTGGTCTATTAAAATTATGAAATGATTATTTATGATAAACTAATGAACTCACCAACCTTTTAAGTTGACACTTGAAAGTATGTTTATTGTCAGGTACGAAAGAAATCTTCCGCTGTGCATTTGCTCATCTTAGAGATATTATATGGAGTCATTCATGACATATTTCAAAAGACGTTGCATTCGAGTCATTGAGTTCATCAAGAATATTATCAAGTCATTTATAGTTTAGATATATTATGAAATGGTATGCATGCCTGTCAACTTACGATGAAATGAAAGTTTGTCTTTTAAAAATGAATGCAATGTTTGTAAAATGTATCATATAGAGGTCAAATACCTCACGATGTAATCATATGTTATTGCATTCGTCCTTATGGATTAGGATGGGTCGCTTCAATCCCACTCACATGAGTGGCACCAGGAAAAAGATATCTTTCGTTCATCTAAAGCGGCTAGAGCCGATTCTAGCCATGACTTTGATTCCATTTTCGCAAAGTTAGATGCTGTCGATAGACGAATGGAAAAAAATGACTAAAGATATTCACGCGATACGAATCAGTTGTGAGCAGTATGGGGGCCACATTTGACGAAAGATTGTTTCGGTGTTGAGCAAACGATTGAACAACGTGAGAATGTTTCCTACATGAACCAAAGGTCCGGAAATAATTATCAAAATAATTATCAACCGCCAAGGAATAATTTCAACCGACCTTACAACACCCCATACAATCCAAATGGGCCCAACAATAACTCGTATAACCAACAAGGTACTTGCAATCAGCAAAGACCTGGTTTTCTTAATAAGCCACCATAAACCGATGAGAAAAAGATAAACCTGGAGGAAATGACGACAAAGCTCATGGAATCCCAAGCATAGTTTATTGCATCTCAAAAACAAACTAATGAACAAAACTCGCAATTATTCAGACACCAACAAGCTACTATCCAAAACTTGGAACAAGAAGTAAGTAACTTAGCAAGGTTAATTGGTGAAAGAAAGCCAGGGAGTTTACCGAGCGACACGAATACCAACCCTCGAAATGAAACAGCCAAAGCGATTACCACCCAAAGTGGTTTGACGCTTAAGCTACCTCTTATACCAGTCATTTTTGATTATCCTGTTCCATCACCACAACCAGAACTAGAGAAGGCGACTGAACTAGTAATTGAGAAAGCTAATGAACAACAAGCTGAAATCCCAGAAGGTTCAGTACGACCTAAACCATACGTTAAACCATATCAACTACCGCTTCCTTACCCGAGCAAACAAAGAAAAGAAAGACTCGAAGCCGAACAGTTAAAGTTTCTTGACATGTTCAAACAAATAAACGTCAATCTTCATTTCATCGATGTAATTTCAGGAATGCCAAGTTATGCGAAGTTTTTGAAAGACCTGATCACAAACAGAAAGAAAATGGAAGAACTTTCAGCTGTCACAATGAATGATGCATGTTCGGCAGTATTATTGAACAAGATACCCGAAAAACTCTCCGACCCCGGAAGTTTCACAATTCCATGTTTAATGGGTAGTCTTGATTCAATAAGAGCATTAGCAGACTTAGGTGCTAGTATTAACTTAATGCCTTATTCATTATACGTTAAACTAGGCCTTGAAGAGTTAAAACCAACACGAATGAGCATACAACTAGCTGATTGATCAATCAAATATCCTAGAGGGATAATGGAGAATATGCTAGTTAAAGTTGGTACTTTAGTATTCCCAGCAGATTTTGTGATTCTAGATATGGAAGAAGATTCTCAAGTTCCTCTTATCTTAGGAAGATCATTCTTAAACACGGCTAGAGCAATAATAGACGTGTTTGGTAAGAAATTGACCCTAAGTATAGATGACGAGAGTGTGACCTTTTCTGTTGATAAGGCCATGCAACAACCTCAATCTGCAGATGACGCGTGCTATTATATGCAAACTTTAGATGAACATCAAGAATTGTTACAAGAATGTCCAGAATTACAAGGAACGGGCGAATGTTCTTTAGGAGAAGGAACAGAACCAATTGATGAAGCTGAATTATTAGCTACACTCATGGCTAATGAATACGAACCAATAACAGAAGAATTTCAAGTTCTGAAAGAGGAAGACAGATACATGTACAAATCATCGATTGAAGAACCACCAACATTGGAATTAAAGCCACTTCCAAACCATTTGGAATACGCATATTTGCATGCTGAATTTCAATTACCTGTAATCATCTCATCCTCCCTTTCTGAAAATGAAAAATCTCAATTGATTTCCATGTTAAAAGCCCACAGATCAACTATTGTATGGAAGATCCATGATATCAAGGGTATAAGTCCTTCATATTGTACACACAAAATTTTCATGGAAGATGATTTTAAACCTTGTGTGCAACGTCAACGAAGACTAAACCCTAACATGCAAAATGTGGTGAAGAAAGAGATAATTAAACTACTTGATGCAGGTTTAATTTATCCCATCTCTGATAGTCCATGGGTAAGCCCGGTGAAATGCGTACCTAAGAAAGGTGGCATTACCGTGATCACAAATGAAAACAACAACAACAACAAACCTAATCCCATTTTGTGGCGTGATCACAAATGAAAAAGATGAGCTTATTCCTACTTGGACTGTAACTGGATGGCGTGTTTGCATTGATTATAGAAAATTATATGACGCCACCAGAAAAGATCATTTTCCCCTACCTTTCATCGATCAAATGTTGGAAAGGTAGCAGGAAACAGTTACTATTGTTTCCTTGATGGTTTTTTAGGGTATTTTCAAATCCCAATCGCACCCGAAGACCAAGAGAAAACCACCTTCACATGCCCATATGGCACTTTTGCGTACAAACGCATGCCATTCGGACTTTGTAATGCCCCAGCAACCTTTCAAAGGTGCATGATGGTGATTTTCCATGATATGATAGAAGAATGCATGGAAGTTTTCATGGATGACTTTTCAGTCTTCGGTGACTCTTTTGAGTCGTGTCTTTCAAATCTTGAACGAATGCTTATTAGATGCGAGAAATCAAATCTAGTGCTTAACTGGGAGAAATGCCATTTCATGGTTAAAGAAGGCATCGTTCTAGGTCATAAAATCTCAAGTGAAGGAATTGAAGTGGATAAAGCAAAAGTTGATGTAATTGCTAAACTTCCACATCCTACCAATGTCAAAGGAGTTAGGAGTTTTCTAGGGCATGCCGGTTTTTACCGACGATTCATTAAAGATTATTCTAAAATTGCCACTCCAATGAACAAACTCCTTAAAAAAGATAATCCATTTGTCTTCTCGGACGAATGTATTAAATCTTTCAACATTCTCAAAAAAAAGCTCACCAATGCGCCAATCATGATAGCTCTAAACTGGGCCCTTCCATTTGAGCTCATGTGTGATGCAAGTGATTTTGCAATAGGATCCGTTTTAGGTCAAAAGATAGAAAAACGATTTAAACCCATTTACTATGCTAGTAAGACTTTACAAGGAGCACAAACGAACTACACAACCACTGAAAAGGAACTCCTTTCTATAGTCTTTTCTTTTGATAAATTTCTAGCAAAAACAGTTGTCTATACCAATCATTCTGATCTTAAGTACTTGTTTTCAAAACAAGATGCTAAACCATGCTTAATTCGTTGGATCTTACTCCTGCAAGAGTTTGACATCGAAATCCGAGATAAAAAGGGAGCAGAAAATCTTGTCGCCGATCATCTTTCACGCCTTGAGAACCCTGAGCTAGAAACTCTCGATGAATCCGCGATACAGGATGACTTTCCTGACGAACATCTCATGAAGATCGAGAGTGATGAAATACCATGGTTCGCACCAATTGTGAACTATTTGGTATGTGGATTTCTTGAAAAGGGACTGTCGTATCAAAAACGAAAGAAATTCTTTAGCGACATTAAATACTACTTTTGGGAGGATCTACATGCGTTTTCTCTAGATGGAGTAATATGCAGGTGCGTATTAGGGAATGAAGCTAGACAAATCTTACTCCATTGTCACACAGGACTTACAGGAGGGCATTACGGACCTCAACTCACGGGAAGAAAGGTCTAAGAGGCTGGATTCTATTGGCCTTCTATTTTCAAGGATGCCCATCTTCTCTGTAAATCCTGTAATGCATGTCAAAGGGTCGGGAGAATCAGTCAACGCGATGAGATGCCACAAAATTTCATTCAAGTCTGCGAAGTTTTCGACATTTGGGGCATTGACTTCATGGGCCCTTTTCCAAAATCTCATAATAATCTCTACATACTCATTGCAATTGATTATGTGTCTAAATGGGTGGAAGCGTAAGCTCTCCCAACAAATGATGCACGAGTTGTAGTCAACTTTTTGAAACGTCTTTTTGCACGGTTCGGAACACCGAAAGCTTTGATAAGTGATCGGGGTACACATTTTTGCAACGCTCAACTTGAGAAAGTTCTTAAAAGATATGGGGTAACTCATAAGATATCGACAGCTTATCATCCACAAACAAGTGGACAAGTTGAGAACACTAACCGAGCATTAAAACGTATTCTATAGAAAACTGTAGGTGCAAATTCGAAGGAATGGTCCATGAAATTGGAGGATGCTCTTTGGGCCTTTCGAACAGCCTATAAAACTCCAATTGGAACCACACCTTTTCGACTCGTTTACGGAAAAGCATATCATCTCCCGGTTGAGATTGAGCATAAAGCATTTTGGGCTCTTAAGACATGCAATCTTGATTTGTATGAAGCAGGACGATTACGTTTAAGCCAGCTGAACGAATTAGATGAGTTAAGGCATGATGCATATGAAAACTCACTCATCTACAAAGAAAAAACAAAGAAATGGCACGATAAACATTTAAACAAAAAAGTGTTTCATGAAGGAGACCGTGTCCTTCTATTCAAATCTAGATTTAAACTATTTCCTAGAAAGTTAAAATCTAGATGGTCAGGACCGTTCATAGTTACAAGAGTTTTACCTTATGGAACGGTCGAACTAGTGGACTCAAATGATAAACCATTCAAAGTAAATGGACACACGCTGAAACACTATTTTGATGTACCACGAGAGATTGAAAATGATCTTAAGCATAAGTTCGACACCACAGCTAACTAAGTGTGGGGAGAGTCGAATGTTCCAAGAGAGAGAAAGATCTCGTGTTTGATATTTTGTTCTTGTTTAATTTTTCGAGAATAGAATCCGATTGGTCTTTCCCTAGCAGACCCTAAAGAACTAGTCTTCTCCCCCCTTTCTAAATTTTTACTTTTCTTTTGTGTGTTTTATTTTTGTTTCTATTTGTTTTCAGATGCATAAGTCGCGCACTTCGGTCGATCAAAACCATTCTCTTCTCATATACGCACTGATCAACACCTTACCAATTGATATGGTGTTGGAGATCAGGGAGAAAATGACTGCTATTAGAAAAGAGAAAAGGGCAGAACATAACACAGTTAATTTCGCACAAGGTACATCTAAATCTGCTGCAAAACGAAGGGCAAAACAACTCGAGAAATGTTACAAGTGCGGAAAATGGTCCCACGAAGGGAAATGCCCCAAGAATCAAACTTATTCTAATTTCGAGTTTGTAACTTTATGCCGAGAAGGGCCAGTCAAGTGTTTCCAAGAAAAATTACTAAATTCGAGAGGGTACGCATATGAAGCTATGGAAAATCAATTTGGTCGACTCACTTTCGAAGCAATTCGCTCAGGTCGTTTTCAAGATGATAATTCTGTGAGATTCTGAAATTCTCACAAGTGTGCGAGTGTGCGAGTGTGCGAGTGTGCAAGTGTGCGAGTGTAATAGTTTGTTGTGTGATTTATATTAGTTAGTTTTATATTAGTTAGTTTTGGGTTATGCAAAGGTTAATTTACTGGTTCTAAAGTCGAAATTCTGTCCGTGTAACACTACACGATAAATAATCAATGTAAGTTATGTTCTCCTTTTTAAATTAATGTCTCGTAACTAAGTTATTATTATGCTTATTTAAATTGAAGTAATCGTGATGTTGGGCTGAAAATATTAAAGATGGGGTAATTGGGCTTTGAACCATAATTGGGGTTTGGATAAAAGAACGACACTTGTGAAAATTAGACTATGGGCTATTAATGGGCTTTATATTAAATTAATGATACCTCGTTAATTTAATATAAAGGTTACAATTTGACGTATCTATATATAACCACATACGCTTAATCGGATACGATGGGCGGGATATTTATAAATACAAATTATTTTTCATTTGACCGGACACGGGGATGGATTAATAGTCACTGGACTCATTAAAACAGGGGTGGATTACATTCAAGGGTAATTGGTGTAATTGTCAACAAAGTATTAAAACTTTGGATTACACACAGTCGATAACCTGGTGTATTCATTAAACAAAGTATTAAGACCTTGTTACAGTTCGAATCCCCAATTAGTTGGAATATTTGACTTTGGGTATAAGGTTAAATTTGCCGAGCATTTTATAATTATTACCGATGAACTATTATGGGAAAAACCCAAATAGGTTTCAAATACATTCAGGACAAAGGACAATTAACCCAGTATATTAAATTAAAATCAAAACGTCAAACATCATGGTCACGGAAGTTTAAATAAGCATAATTATTTTATTTTATATTTCATCACACTTAAATTATCGTCATTTATATTTTTCATTAGATTTTAATTGTGACTTAAAATATAAAATCGACAAACCGGTCATTAAACAGTAAACCCCCTTTTATATTATTGGAATATATATAAATATATATTTTGTACAAATATAGTTGTTTAAAAATAGAGTGTAAAATAAGTCGTCTCCCTGTGGAACGAACCGGACTTACTAAAAACTATACTACTCTATGATTAGGTACACTGCCTATAGTGTTGTAGCAAGGTTTAGGTATATCTCATCTATATAAATAAATAAAACTTGTGTAAAATTGTATCGTATTTAATAGTATTTCTAGTAAAAATATAACTATTTCGTATACACCTCGCAACACATCACATATCAATAATAATAATAATATATATAAAAGCTTGTTCGATTACAATTATATGTATTAATAAATATACAAATGATATAGGTTCGTGAATCCGAGGCCAACCCTGCATTGTTCAGTATCGTCATATGTATTTTTACTACAAAATACAATATTGTGAGTTTCATTACTCCCTTTTTAAATGCTTTTGCAATATATATTTTTGGGACTGAGAATACATGCGCTGCTTTTATAACTGTTTTACGGAATAGACACAAGTAATCGAAACTACATTCTATGGTTGAATTAGTAAACCGAATATGCCCCTTTTTAGTCTGGTAATCGAAGAATTAGGGAACAGACACTCTAATTGACGCGAATCCTAAAGATAGATCTATTGGGCCCAACAAGCCCCATCCAAAGTACCGGATGCTTTAGTACTTCGAATTTATCATGTCCGAAGGGAGTCCCGGAATGATGGGGATATTCTATATGCATCTTGTTAAGGTCGGTTACCAGGTGTTCACCATATGAATGATTTTTGTCTCTATGCATGGGACGTATGTTTATGAGAAATGGAAATATGATATCTTGTGGTCTATTAAAATTATGAAATGATTATTTATGATAAACTAATGAACTCACCAACCTTTTTGGTTGATACTTGAAAGCATGTTTATTCTCAGGTACGAAAGAAATCTTCCGCTGTGCATTTGCTCATCTTAGAGATATTATATGGAGTCATTCATGACATATTTCAAAAGACGTTGCATTCGAGTCATTGAGTTCATCAAGAATATTATCAAGTCATTTATAGTTTAGATATATTATGAAATGGTATGCATGCCTGTCAACTTACGATGAAATGAAAGTTTGTCTTTTAAAAACGAATGCAATGTTTGTAAAATGTATCATATAGAGGTCAAATACCTCGCGATGTAATCATATGTAATTGTATTCGTCCTTATGGATTAGGACGGGTCGCTTCATGTGGTATCAGAGCGGTGGTCTTAGCGAACCAGGTTTTGCATTAGTTTGTCTAACTGATAGTTATTTAGATGCATTAGTGAGTCTGGACTTCGACCGTGTCTGCATGTCAAAAGTTTTGCTTATCATTTCATGTCAAAAATCATCTACTTATCATCCTTAGGAAATTACCTGCTTATCATTCCTAGCCTAGACACATTTTACTGCATTGATTGCATGAATAGTGTATAGACAAATTCATATCTTAGCGTATCTGTTACTGTAGACTTTATCTGACACGTTTCCTTAATTTCCTCCGTAATCTACGGGATCTTCTGTACTATATTAGATATTATATACAATTAGAATATTATCCGATAACCGAAAATCATTTCATATCAAAAATCCTCTAACTGATCATAAGAGATGGATCCTACACCTAGCTTGGATTCCATTAGTTCTGGAAGCAATTTCGAGATGCGTATTGAAGTAGACTCCGAATTCAATGAACCCGAAGTGTCTCCACCGTTTAGCTATTTTTATTTCTAGAGGAGATTGGGGTGGGTCCGAGACTTACTCAATCGATGGAGAAATGAAGAAGGCGAGCCCTACCACGAACTAAATTTACCTCCTAACACCGAAGAAAACGTTGTACTCACCGGTGAACCTATGCGCAACACTGTATTCACCCTTCTTGCTAAAGTTTTCCACCTCGAAGGTCGCATTACTGCAATCTCAGAAAATATTCAACCTCTACTTGCGAATACCAATCGAAGAGGAATATTAGAAGAAGTTAGGGAACTTCGAATTGATAATCAAGATTTATCGAATCAGATGAGTGGATGGATAGAAATGATAGAGGGTAGGATAGAAACTCTGACAAGAATGGTGCATGATTTACAAGCTATACTTACTATACCAACATCATCACCAACCTCAGCACCAACAACACTTGTAGCACCGATAGCAACAGAACCACCATCAGCAGCACCAGCAGCATAATCAGTACCAACAACAACAACATCATCACACATCTCAACCTCGCAATCTATACCTCAAGCATAATAATCGTTCTACGAATCGTTCTACATAAACTATCTTCGTCTTTCATGGTGATTATGTAATTTCTAATGTTTTAGAGATTATGTACTCTAGTTCTAGCCGTAAATCTAATGAGTTTAATATCACATTGACTCATTAAATCCATGATTACGTCTGAAGAAAATATATATGTATATATGTTTTCATAAAGATTGTAATTAAAATTTTCGTTGTACAAACTGTTAATGTTGAAAATATTTTAACGGGTAGGTAATACCCGAGGAATATTTTGATTTCGCATTAATAAGTTACACTGTACATTCTTCGAATTTGATTCAACAGTCATTTACTATCTTACTTACAACCACAGCTATACGAATCCATTCACCACAGAATAACCATTTTCATTCAATTTCATATTTGGATTTTGACCTATCAAAATCCAACATGTGGCATAATGAAGAAAACATTGGACAAAATAAAATTTGTTAGAAACAAACAAATTAACTATGAAAAAAAAAAATTTGTTAAGAATCCACGCTAACAAAATCCTAGCTAACTGTTAATTCCTTATTACATTTAATTATCGCAATTTTAATTCTCGCAATTTTATTTATCGTCATTTAATTCCTGTTATTTATTTTACGCACTTTAAATATCAGGACACGTATACAAGGTTTTGACATATCATATCAACGCATCTATATATATATTATTTGGAATAACCATAGACACTCTATATGCAGTAATGCTGGAGTTAGCTATACAGGGTTGAGGTTGATTCTATAATAATATATATACTTTGAGTTGTGATCGAGTCTGAGACATGTACATGGGTCACGATACGTATTAATTAATTCGAATGTTATATATTAAACTATATATGAATTATTGAATTTCTAACTGTTGACTACCAATTATGGACTATCAACATTGAACAATTAAAATGGATTAAAATATTGATTATAACATATGAAACTAAATAATTCTTCAAGTTGCCACTTGATTTTATCTTAAACCTTAATTGTATCTTGACGATTACAATCTGTGTTCAAACCTTTCATGATTCTTGAAAACACCTCAATCGAGAGGATGATCCAACCACACGATACCTACGAAAGGAAGAACTTATGCATATGGGCATGCACCTAAAAACTCTTAGAAGCTAAGTAGAAGTTTAAAATGAACTTATAATTCCTTGGTATTGTTATTATCAAAAATAACTTTGCAACCTCTTTTCAAATTAGCCAAATTTGTCACAGCTCCAGCAAGTCAACTTTGACTTTTCAGTCGGACTAACCTTACTATAACCTTGATATATATGCGTACTCTTTTATATTCCACCATATTACCAGCAGATGTACCAGCAACCTCGTCGCTCCTTGGTTTAAATCTCTCCGACAAATCACTATATTTATCTATTGAAGTCTCATCATGTACTCATCCGCATCTTGTAACAAGAATTACCATACCAATTACCGGGAATCAGCAAATCTGTATTGTGAGTTTCGCAACGTTTTCACATCAACAGTTATATGTATCCATATAACATTTATATCTTAGAACTATGATCTTCCATTCTGAAATTATGAAAATCACCTAGTCTGCGAATTAATACTCTGAATTTTGAAAAGTTGAATGAAGCAACAAAAAAACTGTAAAAGACCTCAACAGCCAAAAGTTGATGATAAAGAATTGTATGTTGGCAAAGCTCAGAAAAAGTTTGAAACTGAAAAACTGATTGAGCAAACTACGAAGGAGTCTCTGAACAAATAACAAGGACTAAACTTGTACATTAAGAATCCTGATGATTATGTTTCTGATGAAATCTTTAGCAAATACCTTGCTTTTGACTCCAAACTCTTGCGGACAAATTTTCTTCACCATCCTTCGATATTAGAAATTCCAAGATATCATCGTATCTTTCATTATAAATATCCTCCATATTTCTGAAGATATTTTTATAACTATTCTTATCTGAAATCATTAATCTCTTCGTGCTATCAGTGATACATCATATAGAAACTGTTAGTTTCTATATTCTGTAAACTTTTGAGCTTAAAATATGAATGTTATTGAAGTAATGTTGGGAACTGATGCATGAGTTAGTATAATATAATGACACTTGATCAACGTGATTATATTACAGTAAGTCATGTTGAGTTTCTAATGGAACGTGATGATTCACAGATCTTAACGTCATTATGTGCCATGTTACATAACTCTTTCATTCTACTTAACCTCTGAACATATCAAGAAAAGTATATTCTTGATAGTTCTATTCTCAGTGATTCCGGTAATTTGACAAATCAAATCGTGCTATTACAATTCTTCTGCTTAGTATATTATGATCATTCAAAATTTCATACATATGAATTCTGGACCATTATTCGCTTGACTTGAGGTCGGAAGAGAAAACAAAAGCATGGAGCTCCGAAATATAAAGGAGGATATAAAGCTCGATAACAACACATAAATTACAAGTCGTGTATGTCTATGTCTATTGCAACATAAAGACACAGGAGAATTAAAAACACTATAACCCCAAGGGCGAAGTAGAAGAAAACAGATTCCTCCGGTGAAAGTTGGAAAATGAGAATGATTGTGGCGATAGTCAAGATAAGGACAAGGATTAGAACTGGATTAAGCATTATTATAATCTTTTGGGTATATGAACTAAGAAAGAAGGTATAGGAGTGGTGAAAACTAATGGAATGGAAAAGGTAAATTTATAAGGGAAATATCAGACGTAGTAATTGGGACAAATCATCGCATTTAATCAAAAGAGATCCTAGTTTCCTTAAATCTCAAAGAATCAGATCTTACAGATTACCAAGATTTTCTTTTAAATCCCTTGAATTCCGAAAATCAACCATGACTACGTCATTGATTAAGGCAAACATGCATTTATTTATTTCACTCTTTTGTGATAGCTTCACTCGAACGCTTCGAGTAATCGAATTATTTCTTCTATATTACTCGATGATGATAAAACTCTAATTTTCAGCTTATATTCGTCATGAAAACATTTCTATTGTTATCTATGACGACCTCATTCAAATTTCGGGACGAAATTTCTTTAACGGGTAGGTACTGTGACGACCCAGAAATTTTCGACCAAATTTAAACTTAATCTTTATATGTATTCGACACGATAAGCAAAGTCTGTAATGTTGAATATTAAAATTTGTAAACTATTTTAATGTATTCAGTTAACCTTTGACCATTCCCGACGATTTACGAACAAGTGTGTATAAATTAGTATGTAAATATATTTATATATAAATATATAATTAAAAATAAATATAAGTGTACAGATAATATTTTAAATTAATAAAGTACGCTTAATCAATTGAAATTAAAAATGTAAAATAATAATTAGAATAATAAAGATACTATTACAATGAATATATATAAATATATATATGATACTATATGAATATATATATAAATTTTATTAGTAATTATTATATGGTAACATTTATAAAGTATATAAATATTAAATATTCAATAGATATATTCATATAATAAATGATATAATTATTAAATATTATAAATATAATTACAAGTTTAAGTATAGTTGTTATATTATTATCATTATCATTAATACTAAAATCGGTATTATTAATATTAATATGTAATGCATAAATATGAAATTTGATATATTTGCACATTATTATTACTAAAAAAATTATCATTTTTATTAATAGTATTATTATTAGGATTAACATGATTATTAGTTATATTTTTCAAATTGATCATTCTTATTAAATATCGGTAATGTGGATATCATTTTTTTTTAGAAATTATTTGATATTATTGTTATTATTAATTATTATAAACATTATTAGGATTAATGTTAAAATATTATTTAATTAATTATATTACTGGATAATAATCCATAAAAGTGAAATATCCGTACGATCTGTAATATATCTCAATCAATTTATATTTTCCTATCTCTAAATAATGTACCAGTCGATGTCTTTGGTGATTACAAACAAATTTAGTTGTGTGTCACAATCAAAATCCATTTTTTTCTCTGCAATATTTGTTCCTGTCTACTAAAGTGAAAGAAAATTGAATTTAATTATCAATATCAAACAAAATCGATCAACTAATCTGTACTAGCATCAATCATACGATTACTATCTACATACAATGCTATCATTAACTGCATTTGAGGAATTAAGGTCAAAAATCAAGAAAGAAAAAAAAACAGTTCGTTTCTCTGTTCTTGCACTCATCCTTCAAAAAGCTCGATTTCATTTTTAATTTCAAAATCCATAAATGTAGTTTTGTTAGGATTCTTTTACTTGATCTTTCTGCAAAAAAAATCGTTGTTCAATTCATCAAATTGAGTTTCAATTTTTAAAGTCAAAGTTCTGAAGTCAAAAGTCAAATATTGTGTTCATAGTGAAATTCGTAAAAGTTTTGATGTTTTGGATTAAATTGATAATTCATAAAGATTACATAAACAATTTAGAACTTATTTCATGTTTTAATTTTTGTCTAAAAACCTCTAGAATTCGAAAATCGATTTATTGTTCATTTTTTTTCTCGAACAAGCAGTGCAGGTTTTTTTTTATTTTTGTTTTAAAAATCTTTTGTCCAACAATAACCATCACATTTAATTGTTCCAATTCTATATTGCAATATAATTCCAAATATAATTTCGTTGTTATGATGGATGGATTGGTTCTCTGGTCGAAAAAAAATGAAGGAGAGGAAGAACAAAAATTTCGGGTTTAATAATTATTGACTGGGTATAAAAACAGGAAAGCAGTGATGGTTCAATGGTTAAGTGTGGTGTCGGGTTAGCTAGGGGTTTCGGGTTCGAGTCCCCGATGGAGCTTATTTTTTTTAAAGCCTTTTCATTGAAGGTAGCTCATTTTCTTTTGTATTATTATTATTATTATTATTATTATTATTATTATTATTATTATTATTATTATTATTATTATTATTATTATTATTATCATTTCCTTTATTATAATTATTATTATCATTGATATTATTAATTATTACTATTATTACTAAGTATCATAATTATTATTAGTATTGTAATTATTATTATTATTATTATTATTATTATTATTATTATTATTATTATTATTATTATTATTATTATTATTATTATTATTATTATTATTATTATTATTATTATTATTATTATTATTATTATCATAATTATATGCATTATAACCATTATGATTATTATCATTCTTATAAGTATTATTAATACACTTATTATTGTTACTTTTACCATTTAAGTATGACTATTATTATTATTATTATTATAATTAGGATCACAAATTGACGTTATAGAAACTTTAGTTACTAGCCTAGAAATTAAACGCGGAGATTATGATTACTATGATATGAAAATAAAGATTTTTAGTAATACGATTAAGGTTACAAATATAGGAATTGTGATATTATTATGAAAATGATTAAAATTTTAAGTTAAGAGGAATCATTAAAATTATTATAATTATTGTTATTATTGTTATTATAATTCAACTAAGTATCATTATTATTATTATTAATATCATTATCCTTATTAACAATATTATCATTACTACTTTTATCATTATTATTATATAGTATCATTATTATTATTAGTATTAGTAATACCAAAGTTATTAACTTCACAAACAAATGATCTTCATATAAAAAGATATTTAATATATATAACTTAACTATATTAATATTTTATATATAAAATGGAGTTATTTAGTTAAATAATAAAACCTCTAAGTTATTGATATAAAAATCATATCAATAATAATAATATATATATAAAGGCTTGTTCGATTACAATTATATGTATTAATAAATATACAAATGATATAGGTTCGTGAATCCGAGGCCAACCCTGATTTGTTCAGTATCGTCATATGTATTTTTACTACAAAATACAATATTGTGAGTTTCATTACTCCCTTTTTAAATGCTTTTGCAATATATATTTTTGGGACTGAGAATACATGCACTGCTTTTATAACTGTTTTACGGAATAGACACAAGTAATCGAAACTACATTCTATGGTTTAATTATTAAACCGAATATGCCCCTTTTTAGTCCGGTAATCTAAGAATTAGGGAACAGACACCCTAATTGATGCGAATCCTAAAGATAGATCTATTGGGCCCAACAAGCCCCATCCAAAGCACCGGATGCTTTAATACTTTGAATTTATCATGTCCGAAGGGATTCCCGGAATGATGGGGATATTCTATATGCATCTTGTTAAGGTCGGTTACCAGGTGTTCACCATATGAATGATTTTTGTCTCTATGCATGGGACGTATGTTTATGAGAAATGGAAATATGAAATCTTGTGGTCTATTAAAATTATGAAATGATTATTTATGATAAACTAATGAACTCACCAACCTTTTAAGTTGACACTTGAAAGTATGTTTATTCTCAGGTACGAAAGAAATCTTCCGCTGTGCATTTGCTCATCTTAGAGATATTATATGGAGTCATTCATGACATATTTCAAAAGACGTTGCATTCGAGTCATTGAGTTCATCAAGAATATTATCAAGTCATTTATAGTTTAGATATATTATGAAATGGTATGCATGCCTGTCAACTTACGATGAAATGAAAGTTTGTCTTTTAAAAATGAATGCAATGTTTGTAAAATGTATCATATAGAGGTCAAATACCTCACGATGTAATCATATGTTATTGCATTCGTCCTTATGGATTAGGATGGGTCGCTTCAATCCCACTCACATGAGTGGCACCAGGAAAAAGATATCTTTCGTTCATCTAAAGCGGCTAGAGCCGATACTAGCCATGACTTTGATTCCATTTTCGCAAAGTTAGATGCTGTCGATAGACGAATGGAAAAAAATGACTAAAGATATTCACGCGATACGAATCAGTTGTGAGCAGTATGGGGGCCACATTTGACGAAAGATTGTTTCGGTGTTGAGCAAACGATTGAACAACGTGAGAATGTTTCCTACATGAACCAAAGGTCCGGAAATAATTATCAAAATAATTATCAACCGCCAAGGAATAATTTCAACTGACCTTACAACACCCCATACAATCCAAATGGGCCCAACAATAACTCGTATAACCAACAAGGTACTTGCAATCAGCAAAGACCTGGTTTTCTTAATAAGCCACCATAAACCGACGAGAAAAAGCTAAACCTGGAGGAAATGACGACAAAGCTCATGGAATCCCAAGCACAGTTTATTGCATCTCAAAAACAAACTAATGAACAAAACTCGCAATTATTCAGACACCAACAAGCTACTATCCAAAACTTGGAACAAGAAGTAAGTAACTTAGCAAGGTTAATTGGTGAAAGAAAGCCAGGGAGTTTACCGAGCGACACGAATACCAACCCTCGAAATGAAACAGCCAAAGCGATTACCACCCAAAGTGGTTTGACGCTTAAGCTACCTCTTATACCAGTCATTTTTGATTATCCTGTTCCATCACCACAACCAGAACTAGAGAAGGCGACTGAACTAGTAATTGAGAAAGCTAATGAACAACAAGCTGAAATCCCAGAAGGTTCAGTACGACCTAAACCATACGTTAAACCATATCAACTACCGCTTCCTTACCCGAGCAAACAAAGAAAAGAAAGACTCGAAGCCGAACAGTTAAAGTTTCTTGACATGTTCAAACAAATAAACGTCAATCTTCATTTCATCGATGTAATTTCAGGAATGCCAAGTTATGCGAAGTTTTTGAAAGACCTGAACACAAACAGAAAGAAAATGGAAGAACTTTCAGCTGTCACAATGAATGATGCATGTTCGGCAGTATTATTGAACAAGATACCCGAAAAACTCTCCGACCCCGGAAGTTTCACAATTCCATGTTTAATGGGTAGTCTTGATTCAATAAGAGCATTAGCAGACTTAGGTGCTAGTATTAACTTAATGCCTTATTCATTATACGTTAAACTAGGCCTTGAAGAGTTAAAACCAACACGAATGAGCATACAACTTGCTGATTGATCAATCAAATATCCTAGAGGGATAATGGAGAATATGCTAGTTAAAGTTGGTACTTTAGTATTCCCAGCAGATTTTGTGATTCTAGATATGGAAGAAGATTCTCAAGTTCCTCTTATCTTAGGAAGATCATTCTTAAACACGGCTAGAGCAATAATAGACGTGTTTGGTAAGAAATTGACCCTAAGTATAGATGACGAGAGTGTGACCTTTTCTGTTGATAAGGCCATGCAACAACCTCAATCTGCAGATGACGCGTGCTATTATATGCAAACTTTAGATGAACATCAAGAATTGTTACAAGAATGTCTAGAATTACAAGGAACGGGCGAATGTTCTTTAGGAGAAGGAACAGAACCAATTGATGAAGCTGAATTATTAGCTACACTCATGGCTAATGAATACGAACCAATAACAGAAGAATTTAAAGTTCTGAAAGAGGAAGACAGATACATGTACAAATCATCGATTGAAGAACCACCAACATTGGAATTAAAGCCACTTCCAAACCATTTGGAATACGCATATTTGCATGCTGAATTTCAATTACCTGTAATCATCTCATTCTCCCTTTCTGAAAATGAAAAATCTCAATTGATTTCCATGTTAAAAGCCCACAGATCAGCTATTGTATGGAAGATCCATGATATCAAGGGTATAAGTCCTTCATATTGTACACACAAAATTTTCATGGAAGATGATTTTAAACCTTGTGTGCAACGTCAACGAAGACTAAACCCTAACATGCAAAATGTGGTGAAGAAAGAGATAATTAAACTACTTGATGCAGGTTTAATTTATCCCATCTCTGATAGTCCATGGGTAAGCCCGGTGCAATGCGTACCTAAGAAAGGTGGCATTACCGTGATCACAAATGAAAACAACAACAACAACAACAAACCTAATCCCATTTTGTGGCGTGATCACAAATGAAAAATATGAGCTTATTCCTACTTGGACTGTAACTGGATGGCGTGTTTGCATTGATTATAGAAAATTATATGACGCCACCAGAAAAGATCATTTTCCCCTACCTTTCATCGATCAAATGTTGGAAAGGTAGCAGGAAACAGTTACTATTGTTTCCTTGATGGTTTTTTAGGGTATTTTCAAATCCCAATCGCACCCGAAGACCAAGAGAAAACCACCTTCACATGCCCATATGGCACTTTTGCGTACAAACGCATGCCATTCGGACTTTGTAATGCCCCTGCAACCTTTCAAAGGTGCATGATGGTGATTTTCCATGATATGATAGAAGAATGCATGGAAGTTTTCATGGATGACTTTTCAGTCTTCGGTGACTCTTTTGAGTCGTGTCTTTCAAATCTTGAACGAATGCTTATTAGATGCGAGAAATCAAATCTAGTGCTTAACTGGGAGAAATGCCATTTCATGGTTAAAGAAGGCATCGTTCTAGGTCATAAAATCTCAAGTGAAGGAATTGAAGTGGATAAAGCAAAAGTTGATGTAATTGCTAAACTTCCACATCCTACCAATGTCAAAGGAGTTAGGAGTTTTCTAGGGCATGCCGATTTTTACCGACGATTCATTAAAGATTATTCTAAAATTGCCACTCCAATGAACAAACTCCTTAAAAAAGATAATCCATTTGTCTTCTCGGACGAATGTATTAAATCTTTCAACATTCTCAAAGAAAAGCTCACCAATGCGCCAATCATGATAGCTCTAAACTGGGCCCTTCCATTTAAGCTCATGTGTGATGCAAGTGATTTTGCAATAGGATCCGTTTTAGGTCAAAAGATAGAAAAACGATTTAAACCCATTTACTATGCTAGTAAGACTTTACAAGGAGCACAAACGAACTACACAACCACTGAAAAGGAACTCCTTTCTATAGTCTTTTCTTTTGATAAATTTCTAGCAAAAACAGTTGTCTATACCGATCATTCTGCTCTTAAGTACTTGTTTTCAAAACAAGATGCTAAACCATGCTTAATTCGTTGGATCTTACTCCTGCAAGAGTTTGACATCGAAATCCGAGATAAAAAGGGAGCAGAAAATCTTGCCGCCGATCATCTTTCACGCCTTGAGAACCCTGAGCTAGAAACTCTCGAAGAATCCGCGATACAGGATGACTTTCCTGACGAACATCTCATGAAGATCGAGAGTGATGAAATACCATGGTTCGCACCAATTGTGAACTATTTGGTATGTGGATTTCTTGAAAAGGGACTGTCGTATCAAAAACGAAAGAAATTCTTTAGCGACATTAAATACTACTTTTGGGAGGATCTACATGCGTTTTCTCTAGATGGAGTAATATGCAGGTGCGTATTCGGGAATGAAGCTAGACAAATCTTACTCCATTGTCACACAGGACTTACATGAGGGCATTACGGACCTCAACTCACGGGAAGAAAGGTCTAAGAGGCTGGATTCTATTGGCCTTCTATTTTCAAGGATGCCCATCTTCTCTGTAAATCCTGTAATGCATGTCAAAGGGTCGGGAGAATCAGTCAACGCGATGAGATGCCACAAAATGTCATTCAAGTCTGCGAAGTTTTCGACATTTGGGGCATTGACTTCATGGGCCCTTTTCCAAAATCTCATAATAATCTCTACATACTCGTTGCAATTGATTATGTGTCTAAATGGGTGGAAGCGTAAGCTCTCCCAACAAATGATGCACGAGTTGTAGTCAACTTTTTGAAACGTCTTTTTGCACGGTTCGGAACACTAAAAGCTTTGATAAGTGATCGGGGTACACATTTTTGCAACGCTCAACTTGAGAAAGTTCTTAAAAGATATGGGGTAACTCATAAGATATCGACAGCTTATCATCCACAAACAAGTGGACAAGTTTAGAACACTAACCGAGCATTAAAACGTATTCTATAGAAAACTGTAGGTGCAAATTCGAAGGAATGGTCCATGAAATTGGAGGATGCTCTTTGGGCCTTTCGAACAGCCTATAAAACTCCAATTGGAACCACACCTTTTCGACTCGTTTACGGAAAAGCATATCATCTCCCAGTTGAGATTGAGCATAAAGCATTTTGGGCTCTTAAGACATGCAATCTTGATTTGCATGAAGCAGGACGATTACGTTTAAGCCAGCTGAACGAATTAGATGAGTTAAGGCATGATGCATATGAAAACTCACTCATCTACAAAGAAAAAACAAAGAAATGGCACGATAAACATTTAAACAAAAAAGTGTTTCATGAAGGAGACCGTGTCCTTCTATTCAATTCTAGATTTAAACTATTTCCTAGAAAGTTAAAATCTAGATGGTCAGGACCGTTCATAGTTACAAGAGTTTTACCTTATGGAACGGTCGAACTAGTGGACTCAAATGATAAACCATTCAAAGTAAATGGACACACGCTGAAACACTATTTTGATGTACCACGAGAGATTGAAAATGATCTTAAGCATAAGTTCGACACCACAGCTAACTAAGTGTGGGGAGAGTCGAATGTTCCAAGAGAGAGAAAGATCTCGTGTTTGATATTTTGTTCTTGTTTAATTTTTCGAGAATAGAATCCGATTGGTCTTTCCCTAGCAGACCCTAAAGAACTAGTCTTCTCCCCCCTTTCTAAATTTTTACTTTTCTTTTGTGTGTTTTATTTTTGTTTCTATTTGTTTTCAGATGCATAAGTCGCGCACTTCGGTCGATCAAAACCATTCTCTTCTCATATACGCACTGATCAACACCTTACCAATTGATATGGTGTTGGAGATCAGGGAGAAAATGACTGCTATTAGAAAAGAGAAAAGGGCAGAACATAACACAGTTAATTTCGCACAAGGTACATCTAAATCTGCTGCAAAACGAAGGGCAAAACAACTCGAGAAATGTTACAAGTGCGGAAAATGGTCCCACGAAGGGAAATGCCCCAAGAATCAAACTTATTCTAATTTCGAGTTTGTAACTTTATGCCGAGAAGGGCCAGTCAAGTGTTTCCAAGAAAAATTACTAAATTCGAGAGGGTACGCATATGAAGCTATGGAAAATCAATTTGGTCGACTCACTTTCGAAGCAATTCGCTCAGGTCGTTTTCAAGATGATAATTCTGTGAGATTCTGAAATTCTCACAAGTGTGCGAGTGTGCGAGTGTGCGAGTGTGCAAGTGTGCGAGTGTAATAGTTTGTTGTGTGATTTATTTTAGTGTGCTATTGTGTGATAAACATGTATGATTATTTGTAAAGAATAATGTATTTGTATTTTAAGTTTGTTTATTTGTTTAAATGCATTCAATCTTCGGCTTTTAAGCGATATATCCTTTAATTTAAGTGTTTAAATTGGTAATCAGTAAAATTACGTACCTAAAACTGAAATTACTGTTATCAAACAAAAGTTTAAATTTTGAATTAGGGAATATCGTTTATTGAGAAGATATAAATATCTTAAGTCAAATACTTAATATAACGATTTCAAAATATTCATGAGTGAAATTAAGTTCCTACTGAAATCACACTAGAACGGAAAATTTTGTTATTATTATTAAAGATAATTTGACTTAAGTGGGATAAAAATTTACTTTTAATTAATAACTTTAAAATGGCGATTGCTATAAATTGGTCGCGAGTTAAGATTAAGTGTTTACACTGAAATTACTTTACCCAAGGGTGGGGCGAGAATTTTGTTATCGTTATTTTATCCTTATTAATTTAAAGTATACCAAAAATAAATTTAATTCTTTTGTGTGATTTTATTTTCTATGTATCGACTTGAAATGATAATTATAACAATTTGTCGCGGGTAAGAATAGGTGATAAAATCAAAATTACCCTACCCAAGGACGGGGCGCAAATTTTATTATTATTGCAAGTTATTAATTTTAAGTATTGTAAAATAAAAAAAAATAATAATAATAATAATAAAAAAAATAATAATAATAAAAAAAAATGTGTCTTTGCGTGCATGTTTGTTTGTTTTGTTTGTTGTGTGAAAATAGATAAAACAAGGCATGTTCATAGACTGACAGTAAGTTCAGCAAAAGTAACTAATTTTTGACGAAACATGTGAACAAGAGAAGATATTGGTAATAAAGAACAATTCAACTCCAAACAGCGCAAGTTAGGGCTTTTTGGCTCTAAGAGGTTTTAACTCCCTTTCTATACTATTTGCCCTCGTGAATTCTAATTTTTGTCTGATTTCATTGCAATTGAGGGCATTGCATGATCTCAAGTGTGGGGAGGGGTTATAATTCTCTCGGTTTATACACTTGGCTTATTCTTTAAATTTTGTGAAAAATTTAAAAATTTCTAGCTAAATAAATTCAAATCATGTTTATATATATTTATGAACGGTAAAATTAAGTAAAATTTACTGAAACTATCGTCACCTAAAATGGACATAAATTGAGAAACAACAAAAATGTTGAATTTATTTAATAGAATAGAGGAGAATAAAAAGGCAAAGAAAAAGCCAAGTGTGGGGAGATTAACCAATCTATTTGTTTAAAACTGCATATCACATGTTTGTGCGAAGTTTTGCAGGTACTTTTGTTGTAATCCATAAAGAACAGTGATTGAAACCGAGACATGGGCCAATTGGAGAACTAAAAGGGCGATCTACACTATAAGGGATAGTGTTGCATCCAACTGACCCTTCATACAAAATGTTTTTAAAAGATCAAAATGTGTTCATAAAATCTTATTTTCCTTAAGAAAAACATTAATATTTAATACAAGAGGTCTTTAGGATGACTCAATTCCATCCTTAGAGGAAGTAAAGTCTTCCAAAAAAAACGCGCTTCTTGATTTAGGTCGAGAAGTTGTCGTCCAGACCAGCTGTAAAGTCTACGAAAAACCTTGTAAAGTTTTCTCGAAAATCAGCTGGAAATCCACGGACCTCAGCATCAAAAAGTGTCGCCAAGTGGTCAGACTTATCATATCCATGAGAGGATCTGTCTCGTAAAATGGGGAGGACGCCTTGCAAATCAGCTGGATAAGACTGATGAACCAGATCCCCAGAAAGGATAATCTCCTTAAAGATTAAAAATCAGCATTTTAGCCTGATATTACTCAATCCTTGAGATTGACATTAAAGATTGAGAATTACAAACTCATAGAATTCGATGATATCTATACTCGAACTTGATCGAGAAAATGTTTTGGAAAATAAAAAAACCGATTTGTTTTCAAAGAACTTATTTTCAGTACGTTCATTACTGTTGAACGTGAAATCCTAGGAATTCACCGGAATTCACTAGGTCACCTGAACCAAATCGGGTGTCAACCGTATGAACGGTGGTTGCATAGCATGGTCGGAGACAGGACCTTGTGCCAGACCAAAAAAAATTCTAGGGTGATCTTTACTATTTCTCCTACCAAGGATAGTAATTGCATCCGACACGATGTTGACCATGATTTTATGCATGTTCATGTAACATAGCCTTAACAGTTTCTTGTTCATCGCTCTCCTTTGCAACCGGACGATAGTTTGCCGTAAGGTAATATACGAAACAAGTAATCTGGATGTGTGCTTTCCAAACACAGGGATAGCAAGTGGGTACACAAAACCGAAAGTTTGTAGCTTAAAATCAAAAGAAAATATGAAACCCACAACCCACAAAAATGTTTATGAAAACTTACACAGGTGATGGGTTAATCCGGAAAACGTGTCTAGTGTAAAAAACTAGGATGCATTTTCAAAAGACAAAACTTTTTCATCAGGTTCCTACTTTCCCTAAGGATCCGAATTTTTCTAAGTCACGTAGGACTTTAACTATGACCCTTTGGTTTCATTAACTTGGAAATTGTTCGTTGTTATGAATTGAATTGATGAAATGTGTATCGTGACTTGAAAAGAAAAACCATCATCATTGTATATAGTGTGAAATAGAGTGAGAAATAAAAGAATAAATTATGTGAAGTGTGATTTCCTATTATTTCGGAGTATTTTTACTTCTGTATTGCTTGAGGACAAGCAATGTTCAAAGTGTGGGGAGTTTGATATTGCTCAAAATGAACATATATTTAGTCGCAATATCTCTCCTAAATAATAGGTTTTCATATGTAATTGTATCATATTTCCATTTTAATTATATAAATAAATAAAAGTGAAGATGGAGTACTATAATGAAGATTAAAGAAGAAAATGGTCAAAAACGCTCAACGTACAAGTGATGTTCCAAGATGTACAAATTATACTCCAAAAGATACAAGCAACATTGCATGGGGTACAAGAAGCCAAAGCATGCAAAGGGAGCTTCTCTATTTTTGGATCAGAATTAGAGGAGTATGTCATAACCTGCACAATGATTATTAAATAATAATATAAAATAAATTACAAAATTTGGTCAAGATCCATAAGGTGGAGCTTTTAAGATTAAATATCCAAAAGAAAATAAAGGAGGGTCATGATCGGGTCTTCCAACAAGCTTTTATGGAGTATATTAAGATGGAAGACACAAGTAATAAACAAATAATAAATCATTGTGGGCTACTACTTTTATGGAGTTAATAAATCAAAAGAAATAAACATTACTGAAAATATGGGATCAATGGGTCAAGCACGATCAATTTACGGAGTATAATAAGAAAAGAATTGAAGTAGTGGCAGAAAATGGGGTCTTGTAATAATTCAACTATGGAGTATTAATAGAGGAGACCAAGTTCCAAGAGTTAACAAGTTACATTCTCACACACACATACGATTTATATTCTATTTTTAATTCCCAAGTTTCAGATTGTGTACTGTAATATCAATTTGTACGGGTGTTGTAATTTGAAGTTTTCTACCGCGTTGAATTAATGGAAGCTAAGAACTTTTGTGTAAGTTTTATTTATCCTTTTACCATGTCTAGTAACTAATTTGTTATTATGCTTATTTAACCAAAGTAGTTATGATGTTTGACTAAAAATAGGAAATGGGTTAATTTAATTTGTACAACGGTTAATATTTAGATAAAGAACGACCTTAAGGAAGATTGGGGTTTTAACTATTAATGGGTATGGTAAATTAATTAAGTGACAACTTGTTAAATTACCACTATTTATAATTTACTATATGTATAAATAATCACATACGTTGACCGGACACGGAAGATGGGTTATTTACATATATGGTAAATTATTCATTGAAACGGACACGTGAATGGATTAATGGTTAAAAGACTAGTTAAAATTAAGGTGGGTTACATTCAGTGACAACTGGTGTAATTATTGACATACGTGACAACCGCGTCAAACCATCTAAATAGTAATTAGTTAGAATATTTAACTGTGGTTACAAGATAAAATGACGAGGACACTCGTATTTGATGCTTGTCATTATAGGACTGCGCTGGACAACTCCAGGTGGACATATTAAATATTCTACGAGTATAAAGGAAAATTAACCCTGGGTAAAAAGTAAAAAGTAAAAGTCAAACATCGTAACTACGAAAGTTAAATAAGCATAATACTCTTTTTATTGTATTTTCATCTCACTTAGTTAAAGTTACTTTTATTTACCACAGTAATTTTTATTTACTTTGTTGCTACAATTTAGTTTAATTTTACTGTCTTGTTGTTAATATTAAAAAGAAAAGCCAAAAAGACAAACCGGTCGTTAAACGGTAAATCCTCCAAAGTTACTAAAATTACTATATATTACTAAATCTAACTTAGTTACTTAATTTACCTAGATAACCTAGTAAAGCACCTAATAAAAGTGTCCATGGATCGACCTCCCAGACTTTACCTTAGCTATATTACTATACGATAGGTATACTTGCCTAGTGTGTTTTAGTTTAATTTTAGGTAATTTCCTGTAGTAAATAATATAAAACTGATAACCGTTTCGTATACCACTAAAAAACACATCAATATAATATATATATATATATAATTTATATAATTATATATATATATATATATATATATATATTATATTATATTCTTGTGCATAGTTGACTTGTAATTTTAGGTCCGTCGACTCGTACGTTGATACTCGGTTTATGTCTCGGTTCCGGATTTTCGAACGTCTTTTCGCATGCTTAGATATCTTGTATTTTGCGTTCCGCGACTTGTACTTTTATCAATATTTAGGCGTTGATCATCAATAAATTGAACCACTTGGATTGTATCTTGTACATTTGAGCTTTTTGGACGTTTGCGTCTTCAAATCTTCATTTTCTTCTTTTGTCTTCGCACTTATTTATTTAAACGATTATTACATAAAAATAGAACAATAGTAACTAAAAGCTTTACATATTGGAAGGATATTGTGCCTAAATATATGTTCATTTAGAGCACCATCACCGAACATCAAAAACCTTATGCTAAATTTCAACCTTTAGAAATCCCGAAGTGGAAGTGGGAGCATATAACCATGGATTTTATTACCAAGTTGCCGAAAACGGCAAGAACCCAATTTGATACTATTTGGGTGATCGTTGATTGATTGACGAAAAGTACTTTGTTTCTTCCTATTAAAGAAGCAATTACGTCGGAGGCACTTGCGAGAATGTTCATTAAAGAGGTGATATCGAGACATCGCGTTCCCGCGTCTATCGTTTTGGATCAGGACACGCGTTTTACTTCTCGATTTTGGAAAAGTTTCATGAAGATATGGGTACGAGGGTGAATATGAGTATGGTGTACCATCCTCAAACGGACGGTCAAACCGAACGTACGAATCAAACATTAGAGGATATGTTACGGGCGTGTATTATCGATTTCGGTGGTAGTTGGGATGAACACTTGCCTTTGGTGGAATTCTCGTACAACAATAGTTTTCATGCTAGTATTGGAATGCCACCTTATGAGATGCTTTATGGGCGTAGGTGTCAAACTACGATTTGTTGGGGGTGAAGTGGGACAAAGAGAAATCGGGAGTACTGATTTTTTTAGAGACAAATAATAAGATCGAGATGATTCGGACTCATTTGAAAACGGCTCAAGATAAACAAAAGTCGTATGGACAAATGTAGGCAACTGATTGATTTCCAAGAAGGTGACATGGTAATGCTTAAGGTTTCACCATGGAAGGGTATTATTAGATTCCGAAAATGGGGAAAGTTAGCTCCTCGGTTTATTGGGCCATTTAAAATTTTAGCTCGTGTTGGCAAAGTTGCGTATCGTTTAGAATTACCCGAAGAGCTTGCGGGAATCCATAATACATTTCATGTTTCCCATCTCCGTAAGTGTCTTGCGGATGATTCTTCATGGGTACCGTTAGACGAGATTGAGCTAAACAACAAGTTAGAGTATGTTGAAGAGCCGAATGCTATACTCGATGAAAAGGTGAAAATGTTGAGAAATAAGGAAGTGAGAACCTTTAAAGTTCAATGGCGTCGTAGTAAAGGTTCCGAGTTTACATGGGAACCCGAAGAATTTGTGTTGGTGTATCTTCCCTCTTGTCATGCAGCTTGGATCGCGAGAACGCGCTCCGATTCAAGTGGGGAATAGTTGTAAGACCCTAATATTTATTGTACAAAAGTGTAAATAAGGTACATGAAGTGTGGGAAGCTGTGTGTAATTAAACTGTGATCAGAGACGGTTCAGATCATTGTACGCGCCGCGCACATGTATGGGAGCGCGCCGCGCACCTTTCCAGCTGGCAGATTCTATTTCTTTTAATTAGATATTTTAGAAGGGCTTTTTGGCAGATTCTGTTTCTTTCCAGCTGGCAGATTCTGTTTCTTTTAATTTGATATTTTAGAAGGGCTTTTTGGTAAATTCACTTGTAGACGAGTTAAAGGTCACAAGATCAGTTGATGGAGTGTCATAACTCCATTTCAACTACCTTCATCTTTCTACTTCAAGTTTAGAGAGAGAAACCCATTTGAGAGAGAGAAAGCTCAAATCAAGAAGAAAGAAGTTGATTTCGGGCCAAATTGCGTGTATTAAAGTTGTTCATCTAGTCACTAGCTACGTCGTGGTTGTGGTGGTAAGCTCTAATCTTGATTTCCTTAGTTTGATTTGGTTAAGGGTTAGGGTTTGGGTTAGTGATGAACATAAAACCCATTGTGGGTGATTTTGGGGATTTTTGGGTAAGATTGAGTCATGAGGACTCATGATTGACTAACCTAGGGTTTCAAATTAATAAATGGTGTTAATGAGTCTTAGATGGTTAGTTAAATCACTAGCTCACTTGTGTTGTTATCGATTAGTTGGGGATTTGGACCTCGGTTGAGTGATTCTAGTGCAAATAAGTCATAAATACCCTCTTGGGTCATAAATGCACTAGTGAGGTTAGTTGGTGTACAATCTAACTTGTTATGTGAATTAATTGGGCATTAATTATATTTAGATGACTTGCTTTGAAGGTTACAAGTTGTTGGAAATTTCACCAAGACGACAAGGTGAGTGGAATACTTATGTATGTATGTATATGATTTATATGCCCGTGTTAATTATGTACATAGCCATTTTGTGCACATGGTTGTGAGTAATGGCCATTATTAAGTGATGCCATAGCCATTTTGGGACACTTTCGGGGAATACCATAGCCGTTTTGGGATACCTCGGGGTTAGCATACCATAGCTGTTTTGAGAGCTAATCGAATAACCGGTTCTTACTCACACATGATCAAGTGATGCCATAGCCTTTTTGGAACACTTAGGGGTGATGCCATAGCCGTTTTGGAACACCCCGGGGGTTAGCATACCATAGCTGTTTTTGGGAGCTAACAGTTATTATGAACACCGATGACTTGTTCGCGAGGTCATTCCCTTGCGATATTGGTTAACCATGGTTTATACTTGTTGATGTTTAGCATTTCATTATTATTATGATTATTATGCTTTAGATATAGCTAGTTGTACGTTTTGATGATACTAGCTTTTGTTACGAGATGATATGCGATTATATGCATTAAATGATGATGTGGATGAGAGTAGGTAAGTGGTATATGCATGTATATATTTATTCTACTAACTAAGCGTTAGCTTACCCTCTCGTTGTTTACCTTTTTAGGCTCCGGTGCGGACAAGGGCAAAGGTATCAGTTTGGATTAGTAGTGACTCTCGAGGGTTTAGCTTTTGGAAGTTCGGCCAAGATATGGGTAGTTTAACCCCAAACACCATGCTCTAAGTGTCGTTTGGAAATTAAACTTTTGTCGAAACTCGTACTTTCGTACTTAAGCGTAATTTGGGCATATGTGGGCCCTGCGTTGTAAAACTCGTTTTATTATTGGAACATTTTAGTTTTACTTATTATAACATGTTGTAAAAAGAGTTTCGTCTAAAAGTGCCGGGAAGTGGGAGATCTTTAAACGAAAATGACAAATTTTGGACAGCGGGCTGTCCGGCAGTCTGCGCGCCTCGCACAGACTGGGCTGCACGCCGCGCACCCAGTCTGGGCAGAACTGTTTCATAATTTTTTTTATTTCATATTTTTGGTTGGTTAACGGGTTGGGTCGTTATAAGATCCATGTTTTTTTTTTTAAAATATGTAGGTTTACATACTATCAGTATTGCGAAAATCGAATTATATTTAAAAATATAAGGTTGCAAGTAATCAATTGATCACCACCTAGTCAGAGCACTGGGAGTGGTGACTGATGTCACTTGGCATGTCAGGCCTGACTTGCTGAGTCAGAAAAAGGGGGGAGTGGTAACCTATGTCAGTTGGGCATGTCAATTTATATTTTATTATTATTTTAATGATTTTAAATAAAACATAAATTGATAAAATTATAAAATTAACATAAATGGAAATAACTTTCATTAAAAAAAACATTACATTTCCTAATAATTAAAAAACATACGATTCCTAAAAATTAAAAAAAAATTACGTTATCGCGATTAAAAAGTTACAATTCGTTAACTATTTTGTCATCGCGATTATGCCATAGATGCGAAACTAGAGTATGTCGAAGAAACTCATGCTCGTCTTTGTCACGCAGCCCTTTTGTCTTCTCGGCATATACATCACACCTTTCGTACCAAGTTGATCCTTGTAGGTTGTTGACGGGCAAGTAGTAAGATTTATTTTCAGCGATGTTAGAACCATTGTCTTCAATTATCATGTTGTGCAATATGATGCAACCATACATGATTCTTTTGATTTTGTTTACGCTATATGCCCTAGCAGGTTGTCTTAAAATACCCCAACGACCTTGCAAAATTTTAAATGTCCTCTCAATGTCTTTACGAGCTGCAGATTATTTCTTTGTAAAGTATTTCCTTTTTGCGTCAACAACACTTGAGAATCCCTTAACGAAAGAAGCCCATGAAGGGTAAATCTCATCTGCAAGATAGTAGCCTCGATCAAAATCAACGTCCCCAATTTCGTATGGAACTTGAGGAGCCGTGTCTGTTAGTAAACTATCAAACAATGGAGATGCATTAAGGACATTCAAGTCATTGTTCGAACCAGCCATTCCAAAATATGCATGCCAAATCCAATTGTCATACGATGCAATGGCTTCCAACATGATTGTCGGGTAACCGTGATTGATCATATACATAGCATTGTATATGTATATTTTGTTTGTTAAAGGTTAAAAACAGTAGTTACGCGAATTATAAGCAAAAGGCTTAGGATATTCGCTGAAAATAAAAATAGCGGATCAGTTTCCGTGCTAATAAAATATTGCAGTTTACTCCGCTAAGTTTCTACGGATAATTAAGAAATCCGCAGACCGCGAATATTTCGAATACTATAAATAGGGAGCATGGCCTCTCATTTATAGGTTGTTGATTCTCTTCCATTTGCCTAGACCTTTGTGATTTTTACTTGTGACTTTGCCCAAGGAATTTCTACATCGAGTTAAGGTGAATCATGCTAATTAACAATCAAGATCGGGTCGGGGTGGTTGATTACTTGATTGAAAAGTGAAAGACGATCATCAGGGCCCAAAATAATCATCAAACATCCCATCCTCCACCTTAATCTCATTGCACTCAATCCGTAATTAAGTAACTCATTAATTATGGATTGATCAATTGGCGCCATCCGTGGGACTCGTTTTAGAATTAAACTCGGAATTTTTTGTTTTGTGCTGTCAAACAACTAATTGGCTTGTTTAATTTCAATCGTGTTTCGTTCTGATGATTTGTATGTATTTTCTAGGGCGTATCTGTTGATTTAATTATCGGCCATGGCGGCAAACGTAAAGCAAGTAAGCGGTTCAGCGAATGTCGATGTGATGGTTGGTGAATCACAGAATGCCTTGCCGTTCAATTCGCATAAAAACGTTAATGCTACTACAAGTAAAACGGTTCGAGAACCGCTCGCTAAATCTTCTAATGATAACACTGCTAATAATGATTCACAACTAGAGGTTGCTGCAGAAAAAATGGTTGCGCGCAGAAATCTCCAACAAAACCGTAATGAAACCATTGTTGAAGGTAAACGGCTAAGGGTTTTGGCTGGAAAAGCGAATTTGAAAATAGACAAAGTTGTTGGCAATGCTATTGAGCAAGCTAAAAAAGACGCTAAGTTTGGTCGTGAACCTCGCATACCGCGAACTTACTTATGGCTTTTGAATGATTCTGGATCACATGATGATCGCTTAGTTGTTGAAAATCACGATAGTGATAGCGATAATGCAGAAGAACATGTCGTTTTAAATTCTGTCTATAATTCAAAGAATGCGAAAGCGCCAAGAGAAGAAAGTGAATTTTCTGAAGATTCAAATAGTGCGGAGGAATTTGTAAAAATTCCACATGTTAAGCGTAGGCGACCACCAGCACCCTATCCTCGCCATGGGGATGAGGGTGAAGCTTCTAATGCTATGCGCAGAGAAAATGCTCAAAATTTCTTAGCGGATGCTTTTAAAAGCATTGCGCCTAAATCAATGCAACACAAGTTTGATCAACTAAGTTTATTACAAGATATGATAGCTAAATTTTGTGCAGAAAATACTAATATTCGCACAAAAAGGCGACTGAGATTACCACGGCTGAAGACAAGTTTGTCCAGCATATCTCTGATTATCCGATTATTACACCGCCTATTGTGCCAGCAACATTGGGGGTTTACTCGGGTTTAACTGATCCTTTGGATTTTTTGCAGCGGTCTGAAGGGGTGGTAAGCACTTATAACTGGGATGAGCCGGTTGCGTGTAGAGTATTATTGGCTTTATTGATCTTCGCGATAAATTTTTGCTACAGTTTCAGAATCTTTTGCCGCAGATGAAGACGCATATAGAATGTCATGATATCAAACAAGGCAACAAGGAAACTTTAAGCGAATTACTTACGCGTTACATTTATGAGTGCCAAAAGATACCTAGTTTGAATGAAGATCAAAAAATTTCTGTGTTTTTGCATGCTATTAATCCACAGCGACATCCAACGCTTGTGCGTCGACTGCGAAGAGATGTTCCGCAAACTTTTGCTAAGGTGCAACAAGAAACGTATGATTATCTCAGAGGTGGAGAGGATAGTACTATAACCCCTGCATGTGGGTGGGGCAAGGATAAAAGTTGGCGGGATGATAATGATTCTTTTCGTGATGGAAATGGCGATAACTATCGCGGTTCAGGATATCCACGGCAAAATGGCGGCGGTGGTTACCCGCGCAATGATAGACATCAAGGTCAAAATGATAATCACAGATATGGCCGTCGGGATCGCTATTCTACGCGAAAATGGAACAACGAGTCTTTTAATATCATTCAGATGTTAACCAAAACGCCCAAAGAAATTTTTTTACAAGAAAGAGTTGCGAGATCTTTTCCTGATCCACAACCTTTAGTGGAGAACAGTAGGCGAGACAAATCCAAGTTTTGTATTTTTCATGATGATTATGGACATGATACCAATCGTTGTAGAGATTTGGCAGAGCTGATCGCAGAGGCATATGAGCAAGGTAAGCTGGACCATTTAATCGCGCAGGGTGCTGCAAGTACCGCGAATGCGATTATCTTACCTACAGAATCAAATGCTCTGCAAGTGCCAAATTCTGCTGATCGAAAAGCTCCCGCGGTGAAAAATTTTGGGGTAAAAATGGTTAGTAAAAAAGAGAATTAGCGCGGAATTCAGTCATTAATGTGTTAGAGGTACAAGGCAAAATATCAGTATTCTAAATATCTGAACAACTCGCAAGCTGACAATGTCCCCATATTACTTTTCCTCCTGCGAACCTGACCGCAGATGTTGACAAACCAGTGGTGGTTTCATGCCGCATTGCTAATACTGGTATTGTGATTATGAAAGTGCATGTTGACACTGGTAGCAGTGTAGATGTAATGTATGAGCAATGTTTCAGCAAATTGCCTGAAAACATTAAGACTTTGATGAAACCTACTGCGGTTTCACTTGCTGTATTTTCAGGAGAGTCAACTTGGCCTGTTGGTCAGTTGAAATTGCAAATTGAGCTAGTTGATGATCGCGATGAATCACTAAGGCGCCAAGCTTTGTTGAATCTTTATATAATGCGAAATCAGTTGCGATTCAATATGATTCTTGGGCACACTGCTTTGCGCATGTTTGGTGCAATACCATCTACTCTACATGGCTTGGTTAAGTTTTCTGCTAATAAGGGAATTGGCATGCTAACTTCTGCGGTGGTAGAGCCATTTTGTGCTATGGTTGTGGCGAGAGAAAGTGTAGGTGTTGAGGGGCATTCAGTCCACGCTGAATAATGCGAATATTTGTAATTGAAGACTTTTGATAGAATGCTTAATCATGTTTGATCAATGATCAATATGTTATTTTCATTTTCTGAGTTGTTATTGCAGAAAAATAATGAATAAAGCAAAGTTAGTTTCGGTGTTGGTAATTATTTCGATACAAAGCAAAAACACTGCGTGTGGCCACACGTGGTGATTATTTTGCAGAATGCAATTGCTTAACTTTCAAAACACTGAATTAATGTTTGTGCAAATACGATTAAGTGTTCGCAGATATTTTAAAGCATATGGCATTATTTTGCTAAGTAATGATGCAGTTTGCTTATGCTATATAAATGCGGATATATATTGCGAAATAATGATTTTAAAACCAAGTGATGACATTGCCCACTTGTGTTAAATACATGTTGTGAAAGGATAAAATTTCCTAAGTATTTGATCTTGCCATAATTAGACCCTTCGCAATGCTAATAAATTACCTAAGGATCGTTTTGTCGGACTTAGAAGATTCATAATATATAAAAGATTGTTTCGCATAAGTACGTGTTTGTTATGTGCACAATAACGAAAATGGAAATTGCAAAGGACAAGTCTGAATTATGAATATATGTTAAAATAAAGCGCTATATAAATAACACAAGTTGCAACTGCGGAATGTAAGCATTTCATTAATAAACGCGATGTGAAAACGCGTAATATTACAAAAAACACAATTTATAATTGCGGAATATAGATTTACAATTCAAATAAGATATTTTAAAGCTCAAGCGCTTTAATGTCTTCAAAAGTAACACCTTCGCGTCGGCTAAGCTCCTCTAACGCCGGGATGGCAATCTTTTCAACTTCTTTCTTCGCGATGTCCAGTGCTTCTTGTGCATCGCCGGTTGGGCAAATCTCATTGGAAATATCCGCTGGAAGTGGTTGAGTAAGATCGCCAAGATTGCAAAGCAAATCATGCCACTCACAGCTAGTAGCGAGTTTGGCAGTCTGGGCATACGCTTGGAACTTTTCAGTCACTGGCTTTGAATCCTTAACTTTGTCGCCGAACTTAGGCAGGTATTTAACAAGCTGAGAGAACTGATGTTCAGCATATTCTGCTCTCTTTTTTAGCATCGCACTTTCATCCGCAACTATTTTCAGTTTTGCCTCAAGCTTCTGTGCTTTCCTGAGATGTGCGTTAGAAATTTTGACTTGCTTTTCATACTCGTCAGACATCTCGGTAAAACGCTCAACATTGTCGACGGTCAAGCAAATGGCATTGAAGTAATTGTGAATCCGCTGTCTTTTAGCTTCAGCGAATATGAGTTCGCGGTATTGTTTCTGTACATTTTGTGGTACAAACTTGCAAAGTTTGCGGTAGAGTTTTTTGGCTTGCTTCTCTTCTGCAGCCTCCTCCGCATCTTCTTCTTCGTGGTTTGATGCTTCGACGTCAGAAGGAAGACTTAAATCTTCATTCCCGGGCTCTCCCAAAATATCATCAGGGATCTCCCCAGTAATGTTGTATAGCTGTCTCATCTCTCCTGTAGAGTCTGAAAGAACAACTAAAAAGAAATAAGCGAATACAGCATATTAATGTGACAAGAATATTAGCGCACTATAAACAATAATGCGGATTGCAATTTACTTACTCGTTTCTTGTTCGGATAAAGAGCGAATACGTCTTTTGCGAGGTGTGGTAGCTCCCTCTGCTGCTGCTTTACGCCTTCCGCGGTCTTCGCCACCAGGGATGGAAAGCGTATTGAGTATCGGCTCATTAATAGGTATGATTTCGCCATTGCCGTCTTTTAAGCGACATGCTGGTCTAATCCTGCTGATGTCCGTTGACCTCATCACTAACTCAAGGTTAATCTCTGCAAAAAGGTATCGCGAAAAGGTTAAACAAATATAAAGAATGATGTATCATGCTTTTTTCTATCAAAAGAAAGTGTTAGCAATATACCGTTGTTGGCTGTGTCGATCAAAAGTGCATCGCAATCACCCCATAGCCAATACAGGGACACTCCACCTATATATAGCGGCACGTTGGAGTATGCTCGCATAATCAAGCCCGCATTCTTGATTATTTTCAAAATATCTTGCTCAAGGTCATCCGGGGTGACCTTGTCATTCACAGTGGCGTCCATCTCGGTACACCAAGCTTTGCTAATGTTGCTATCAACATGGGCGGTATTGTTAATGAAGAAGAATGAGACGTGCCAGTTCCTACTAGAATCCTTGGGAGAAGTCATCACGCCATGGCGACCGTGGAATGAATACCACCCCTTATCATAGGGTGTAAGGCTGTTGAAAGCGCGAAAGGCGTTAACCAATGGTTGCTTATTGAGTGCTTTGCAGTACATCTCAAAAAGCACAATTTTATTAATGGCGTTAGGGTGCAGTTGAGTAACTGCAACTTTGTAGTATTCACAAACGCTGCGAAAGAAAGGTGTAAGAGACAGGCGTAAATTGCCATGTAAAATGACGGCTTCGTAAATTGTAATCATGCCTTTGGGAGGGGCATTGGCCATATCCTCCGCTGATGGAGCGGTGGGCAGGAATTGCGCAAGAAGCGGGTAGTATCGCTGAAGGGTTTTGATTTTTGCCTCCGTTATGTATGAAACGAAGCCGCTGGGAGTGTTGTCAGAAGATGAAGATGCCATTCGTAATAATATAAGTAGATCTGGTAATGGATTGAAAAGTATTAAGGGTTGAATTGCTTAATTGCAAAGAATGCGTGTGAGTTTCGATAAGAACGTTTGATTGAATAAGTAATTGAAGGAGAAAGTGTAAACTTGTTAATGCAAATTATACAGCGTCTTTGATTTGATAGCTTTGCAGAGTTACCGTTATTTTTATGCGTTGTAATTGCTACAATCAACGGTAATGATTTAGTGGTAAAAAATTATTAAAGCTTGCTGCAAATATATTTTAAAGTAACACGGTTTATTTTTTAGAGTTTATCATGATATATCTGCTTCGTGAAATGTATCATATTAAACTGGGGGGACTTGATCATATACATAGCATTGTATATGTATATTTTGTTTGTTAAAGGTTAAAAACAGAAGTTACGCGAATTATAAGCAAATGGCTTAGGATATTCGCTGAAAATAAAAATAGCGGATCAGTTTCCTCGCTAATAAAAGATTGCAGTTTACTCCGCTAAGTTTCTGCAGATAATTAAGCAATCCGCAGACCGCGAATATTTCGAATACTATAAATAGGGAGCATGGCCTCTCATTTATAGGTTGTTGATTCTCTGCCATTTGGCTAGACCTTTGTGATTTTCAGTTGTGACTTTGCCCAAGGAATTTCTACATCGAGTTAAGGTGAATCATGCTAATTAACAATCAAGACCGGGTCGTGGTGGTTGATCACTTGATTGAAAAGTGAAAGACGATCATCAGGGCCCAAAATAATCATCAAACATCCGATCCTCCATCTTAATGTCATTGCACTTAATCCATAATTAAGTAACTCATTAATTATGGATTGATCAGTGATAGCCTCGGGTGAAATTCCCTTTCCATTCATTTGGACATTTTCCCCAAGCCCAATGCATACAATCAATGCTTCCAAGCATTCCAGGAAAGCCGTGAAGTTCTTCATGTTTCTGATACAACCGACGTATATCGTCCTCGGTCGGTTCTCTCATGTATACATTACCATACAAGTCTATAATACATCTTGTAAAATTTTTCAAAGACTCACGTGATGTTCTCTCTGAAATTTGTAAATATTCGTCAAATAGATCCGGTGAATCCCCGTATGCTAGTTGACGAATGGCAGTAGTGACTTTTAAAATAGTAGATACTCCGAGAACACCACGTACATCGGGACGTTAATGAAAATAAGTAAACCACTTTGGTGCATCGGGACGAGTAGAGTAAGAAAGTATACCTTGAATTATTTTTTCAAGAAGACTTTGTGACATTCGATAACGTCGTTTGAAATATTCAGGGGGATACTTCGGATCTTGAACAAAATAATCGTTCATCAAACGATTGTGCGCTTCTACACGATCACGACGAATGTAGCGACGTTTTCGTCTTGAGCTTTGAGCCTCATTTTGTTCCTCGACCTCTCTACGTATTACCACGTTATTTCGATAAGCAAATATACTTTTCATTGTGTTAACCAAACTTTCTTCGTCGGAACTACTCATTTTCAAAAGAAATATTTTTTTATTTTGATGATAGAATTTGGATTTGATTGTGTGAGTATATGTTGAGTAAAATGGATGTAAAATGATATGTGTTTGTGTTTGTGTTTGTGTTTGTGTTTGTATATGTGTTGTATATATATAGATTTGAAAAAGAAAAAAAATAAAAATCCCAACGGTAGCAAAAGAGACGTTGGCATGTTTAATTTTTTTTTTTAATAAACCGAACCAAGCTCGTCACATAGGCGACTGACCAGGTCGGGACGCGAACTCGCAAAATGGTTGGGGAGTGGGGTGACGTGCGACGGGGTGGGGGACGGGGTACCCGACGGACACCACTCCTGGTACTCTCAAGACTACGGAAAAGAAGAATACAAACAGAAAGAGATAAGTGAGAAAAAGAATGTACATGTGATATGACGACATCATCAACAACAAAACTCAATACCACAATGAGTGGTGTATGGGGAGGTGAGATGTAAACAATCATTCCCTTGTCCGAGAATAAAAACAAGTCATTTCTCCACTCAGAGTGAAAACACGAAAGTCATCCCTGTATTTATTCGACGGATAAAGAGATTGCTTCTGAGTGGACCTCCGGCCAATAAGTAGGAAATTTTTTTTATAAAATAGTAAAAATAAAATTGAGACCCCATGAAAATTGTAGAATCAATTTTCTATGGGTTTTAAATCTTGTCTGAAATTCAAATTTCCATGTGATATGCTTTTTAATAATCTTTTCTAATTTAACAAACCTAATGTATAATGTAGGTCCTATTATTTTACCAACAAAAAGCGTTTATGTACGATGTATGATTAACATTATATGACGCTTAACGATTATCGTGATTCTTCTTTGGATGATTTGACGTTTCAGAAACTGCATAATTTTAATGATCGTTCTCTTAGAAAATGTATTTCTTTATTGTGTTAAATTGTATGCATTTAATTTGGTTAGAAATAGAAGTCATTTTGTTTCAACCGAAACTTATGGCTTCTAAAGTACTTGTAAGAGCATCAGTTATCGGCCTTCACTTCCAGCGTACCGGTGGTTTTGACTGACGGTCACTCCACACTCGGCTAGCGTCATGAATGGTCATGCAGGCGACGATGTATCCAACCTTTAAGTGGGTCCCAATTTATGAATTTGAGAAATGAAGGAGAAGAATTATTTGAGAGAAAAAAAATGGAAGAATGAAGGAGAAAGGTGGATCTAGGAGAAAAAAGTGAAGAGAAATACATTAATTAATTAAAAAAGAAATGAAAAATACATTAATAATGGAACAAGTTATATAAATAATTGAAAACATATTAAATAATAATTATAAATAATTTATTTAACGATTAAATACAAATTAAATAAAAGAAAATTACGATTTTCTCTCTTCAAGACACTAAAAACCTACACAGAACGACTTCCCCGCTGTCTCTCTAATGTTAGTTTTTCAGTGTCAGTCCATTCATTATCAGTCCATTCAGCGTCCAGTCATCGACAAAACACTGAAAGACGTGTGTTCTAATCCCTCTCTTAGCGCCACTACAATAAATTAACATTGTCACACGTATTTTTACACATTTATAAAAAGTGTGAACTTCTTATTAAATTGATCACACTTATAAATGTGTGTAAGTTTGTCACGTGTATAAGTGTTGAATATAATTATAATTTCACACATAAAATTGTAAGGAAAAAATGTTCACACTTATTAGTATGTAAAAATATTTGCTATTTGCTAGGGAGTTTTAGAGTAATAATATTTGTCCTTAAAAAAAAACTGTTATGATACTAAAGTCAAAAGTGGATGGCTGATAAATTATATCACACTCCACAAAAGTCCAATATTGAGATTGATTTGTAATACATATTGTGACAACCCGGAAATTTCTGACCAAATTTAAACTTAATCTTTATAGGATTTCGACACGATAAGCAAAGTCTGTAATGGTGAGTCTCAAAAATTTTGGAACTATATTTACGTAATCAATTTCCCTTTGACTGTGCTCAACGATTCACGAACAAATTGTGTGTAAATAAATATATATATATACAAATATATATATATATATATATATATATATATATATATATATATATATATATATATATATATATATATATATATATATATATAAATATAAAAATAAGTGTATAAATATATACTATTTTGAATTAATAATGTATACTTTAATCAATAGGAATCAAAAATGTAAAATAATAAATAGAATAATTAAGTTACTATAATTATATATAATTAGATATATGATAATATTATGAATCTATATATATGTATATATAAATATATATATATATATATATGATTTCTATTAATAATTATTATTATATTGTAATATATAAATAGTAAACATTCAATAGATGTTATCATAATATAATTTTTAAATATTACATAGATAATAAATTGTAATATTAATCTATTAAATGTAATTATAAGTTTAATCATAATTGTTATATTATTAGTACGTTCTATAAATATTAGTCTCAGAATTATTAATATTATCAAAATTATAATATGAAATTAGTACATTTAAGTTGTTATCTTTACCAATATTAATACTTTCATTGTTAATATCGTTATATTTATAACTAGTAGTAAAATTCTTATTTTAGTTATTAAGATTAATATTAGTATTATTATTAGATATTATTATTACCATTATCATTATTATAAATTATTATTATTATCATTATTATTATAGTTATTAGAAAATAACACAATTCATTTTATCATTAATAATATTATTATGATTATTAGTATTATTATTATAATTAATAATAAAATTATTATTATTATTATTATTAACATTATTATTTATATTTATTCAATAACAACAATTACGTACAAAATATAAATACTGATATATATATATCGGGGTCAATTTCAAATCTTTTTATACAACTATAGGTGATTGAATAACAGTACAAATTATGTACAGTACGATCAAATTCAGTAAGCAGTCATATTCACCTTTTCTATTTTCTTTTTATTTTTTTTATTTTTTTCTGTGATCTTTGTCTGATTGAGAACAATTACACCATATTCACTATATAATCGACCAACTTGTGTTATAATTCAGTCATCAAAATTTCCTTTCACTATCTGTAACAAATCACAACCACTGGTAATTGATTTCATTTATTTAATTTTTCTTTTTTATTAAACAGCTCGAATACCTATGTTCTTCACATTTTCAACCAAAATTCGATTTCGATTTTTATTTCAAAATCTATAAATGAGGTTCTGTTAGTAATCTTTAGTTTAATCTATCTGTAAGTTTTCAAACATTAATTCCTTCGATTGAGCTTGAATTTCGAAGTCAAAGGTAAAAGTTAAAAAGTCAACTGATTTCTTTAAAATTCGAATTCGTAATTCAGATGTTGTTTCTGGATCAATTGATGATCCCAGAAGTTTCTATGGACGATTTACTACATATTTCATAGAGGAATCATAGCTTAAAACAGTCAAAAATTCAAAATCAAACTTTGAGTTCATCGTTTTGTATTATCGAGCTTTTACTGCTGCTGCTGTTTAAATTTTACTCTCTGACAAATAACATCAACCCAACTAAAATGTTTCTATTTCAATTTCGTATTTTAAACCAAATTTATAGCTGTTGTTTTGATTATGAATTATCTCTGGTCGATCGATGGATTTAAGAAAGAAGAAGAAAAAGGGAAACCATTGTATTACGGGTTATATACATATAATTTGGGTATTAAAATAGAAAAGCAATACACAGATCATTGGTTAGGCATGTTTCGGTTTAACGAGAGGTCGGGGGTTCGAGTCCCGGTTGGGCGATTTGTTATCTTTTTGAGCCTTTAACGTAGTAATCATTTTTATTATTATTATTATTATTATTTTTATCATTTTTATTTGTAGTATTATTAATATTATTAGTATTTTATTATTATTATTATTATCATTTTTATTGGTATTATTATTATTATTATTTATGATTTATGATTGTTGTTATTTAGTAAAATAAGTAATAAGATTACTAGTGTAATTAATATTATTATCATTTTTGTTACTACTAATATTGTTATTATCATTAAAAATATAATTTTGTCACTAATATATGTATTAATTATTATTTATTATTATTATTATTATTATAGTACAATTATGATTATTATTATTATTATTATTATTAATTATTATACATTTATGAACTAAAATTGGAAATTATGGAAAATCTTATGATCTTGAATAAGATAAGTATTTAAATAAATATAAGATTTACATTGATTAGAATATAACAATGATCGTGCATATTGTAAACACAGTATCTATACATATGTAAGTATAGATATAAAACTGTTAAGTTCTTAAGATATTAATAAGAATTATTACTAATAATAATATTATTATTATTATTATTACTAATATAAGAAGTATATTAATATACAAATTTGTTCGATTTCGATTATATGTTTTAATATATATATGAATAACATAGGTTCGTGAATCCGATGCCAACCCTACACTTGTTCAATGTCGTCATATGTATTTTTACTACAAAATACAGTATCGTGAGTTTCATTTGCTCCCTTTTTAAATGCTTTTGCAATATATATTTTTGGGACTTAGAATACATGCGCTGCTTTTATAAATGTTTTACGAAATAGACACAAGTGATCGAAACTACATTCTATGGTTGGATTATTAAATCGAATATGCCCCTTTTTAGCTTGGTAGCCTAAGAATTGGTGTTTATTATAATTGCCACCAATTGACACGAATCCTAAAGATAGATCTATAGACCTCGACAAGTCCCATTCGGGTTTCGAATGCTTTAGTACTTCGATTATCATGTCCGATGAGAGTCCCGGAATGATGAGGATATTCTATATGCATCCTGTTAGTTCGGTTATCAAGCGTTCACCATATGAATGATTTTTAATTCGCGGGTTACGCGTGTTATCTTGTGTAACGACCCGCACTTTTTCGATCATACTATACTTATAAGATTAATATTTACATAAATTAAACCTTGCCAACATGATAAGCAATCCAAATTGTCGAGATTTATATTTCCGAAAAGAGTTTTACATAACGTTTGACCGTCTAGTTTGACCGATGATATCACGAACTATACAATATATGATAATTATACGTTTGTGTATATATATGTATATATACATATTTAACATGATTAATGAATGTTTTAATATCTCATTTTGTATTAATAACAACAAGTTATATGTGTATTTTGAAACTACTAACTTAAGTTTTCAAAACGATAACAATACGTAACGTTATTTGACATATATACTTAAGACTTATAATGTTATACATATATTGTATAAGTAATGTATTTAATTACTTTTAAAGAACTTAAATACATAAAACCATATAAGTGTATTCACAAAAGATAGCTATATTTGAATCCTCATTTCATTTTTCACAAAATTTCTATACGTATACCTAGAGTATTTGTACTCGTATCATACCTAGCTCCTATACGTATTTACTAATAGTAAATACACATCAAAATCACCACCTAACCAGCCATTATTCATGCCCTTAGAGCTAGGTAATTACTTTTGAATCATTGCAAGACTAATTACAAAAATACAAACTAGAATTTTGTCATGTTATCCTTAAAGATCACATTTTTAGGAGTATATATGTATCATCATTTTTGATTCATTTTTACTTCAATCTCTTAACTAAAAACACACACTCTTTCTTACTCTCTAAACTCCATAACAATCCAGCAAAGTTCCATAAAGATCTAGCTTCAAAAACCATACTAAAACACCATAAGAAAACCATACAAAAACACTTCAAGAAAACCTTCCAAGAACACCAACTTACTTCCAATCTTTCATCCACTTCCATCACCCTTTTGATTCTAGCTTCTTACTCCTCTTTTACAGCAAACTTATCCAAGGAACTTGAGGTAGTAACTATGTTCATAACCTATTTCGATTCATATATATATAGCTATCTTATTTTGTGGTACAAAAGTTTAACAACAAGAACATAGTTTGAATGTTTTCAAACTTGTTTGCAAACTAAATAGATCCTTCTAACTTAACTTTTAAAATACTTCAAGACCTGTAATATAACTTATGTATATGCTAATTTAACAAGGTAAAACTTGGTTTTTCAAAGTATAAGTATTTTTAGAAAAATGGTCATTAAATGATTTTGTTGTAACAAAAATGTTTAACTTCATATGTTTCACTAATGTTTCACTTATGCCGTATGATTTTGAATACAAACCAAGGTATTTACAGTTCATAGTCTTAAAGAAGAACTCGATCCAAGAAGATGGCAATTTGAATCAACGAAAACGGACTTGTAACGAAGAAACTATGACCGAAACAAAATTGGTTATCCTAGATCATTTCAACTACGGGATCAATTGGAAAAAAAAAGATATAAATCACATATTTCTAAGATAACATGATATTTTATATATATGTACTTATAATTCAATTTTATATGGTTCAGGATCACCCGTAAACAATACGAGAAGATTAATCATAAGATCCCATGTTTGTACGCAACACGTCATTTGACAACACCGGTACTTTATGTACGCAACACGTCATTTGACAACACCGGTACCATGGGTCAAGATTAATCTCGACCAATACATTTATGATGGGGTTTTACGGGAGTTTTATTTATTTCGTTGGGGGTTATATTTATTCATTGCGGGTATATTAAACATCTAAAAATGAACCATTAAAATTGAATTGCTAACCTCGGACTGCTAACTACGGACTAAGGAATTATTCAAAGTATTAAAAGTATAACAAGTATATATTTATAACGTTTGTTTAAAAATGAAAACATATTGATATATTATATGGATAGGTTCGTGATATCAACCGGAAGACCGAGTCAAATTATTTATATCATCAAGACAAGAGTGAGTATATAGTCCCACTTTTAAACTCTAAATATTTCGGGATGAGAATACATGTATTTTATGTTTTACGATATGGACACAAGTAACTGAAAAATATGTTCTACGTTGAGTTGTACCACTGGCATACTTCCCTGTAGCTTGGTAACTAATATTTACAGCGGTATTGTAAACGCGAATCCTGTTGATAGATCTATCGGGCCTGACAACCCCAACCGGACTGGACGACCAGTATTCAACGGTTGCACAGTACTTCGTTTTGTGACTACACTTGGTACGGTGTAGTAAGATTTCATATTAAAGGGAATATGCGACGTGAAAATTTTAAGTATGGTTACCAAGTGCTCAACCACTTAGAATATTTTTATTGAAATGTTTATATACGAAATCTTGTGGTCTATATATATATATTGCTGCGCACTAAACCTATATCTCACCAACTTTATGTTGACGTTTTTAAACATGTTTATTCTCAGGTGATAATTAAAGCTTCCGCTGCATTATGTTGAATCTAAGCAGGATCATGCGTACTCATATTTGTGTCAAAAATAAAACTGCATATCCGAGGACGTGTGTTGTAAAATATGCTAGAAATCGTGTTGTTATTATCATTTGTAAAGTTTGTAAGTCGAAGATTATCGTTAAACGATAATCATCTTTTTATTGTCTAAAGCTTGTAACAAAAATAATGGTTTGGTTTGTAATGTATAATATATGCAGTTTTCCTTTTTAAAAATGTCGCATATAGAGGTCAATACCTCGCAATGAAATCATACGTTATCTAACACGTTCTTATGGTTAAGGACGGGTTATGACATGTGGTATCAGAGCGGTGGTCTTAGCGAACCAGGTCTGCATTAGTGTGTCTAACCGAGAAGTCGTTAGGATACATTAGTAAGTCTGGACTTTGACCGGGTCTGATTTAAAAAAAAAAAAAACCATTGCTTATCACTGTTGGTTAAAATTTATATGTAAATATTATATAAGTACTAATGGGTTAGTTGTTGTGTGATAGATGTCGAGCTCAAAAATTGTTATCACAATCAACGACTCCGAATCAGAATCTTCAGATGGCGTTCCAGTCATTAACCTGTCCGATGACGAAAATGATATCCTTGGGGAAGACTCACAAATTCCGGATGAACCAACTATAGAGAACCCGGAAAGTGAACCCGAGGAGGAAAGTGAACCCGAGGAGGAAAGTGAACCCGAGGAAGAAATACAGGAAATTACAAAAGACGAGTTCGAACTAGGAAAGAAACGAAAGGCTAATGAATTAGAAAATCCAAATCCCGAGTTTAATGAGAATGATGTGGCACCAATTCCACTCAACACTACCACCCCTATCCCCGCTATTCCTATTCGTTCTGTCCCGGCATCCAGTTCTTCAGTCCCACAGCCAAAATATAGGCAGACAGTTAGGATAAGCGTTAAGCAAATCTTTGTGTCTAAACGTCCTAGAAAATAGATCAAACGATGCGCTGCTGTGTCAAACCATGGAACCGAATAATGTTTTGTATAATATTAATAGTGTGGTTTGCTTAATGTTCGATGTAAGATAAGCATATGTAAAATATTGAAGTATGAAATGCAATAATTTTCCATGGTTAAGTATTATTTAGATTGTAGTAATTGATTCTGTACTAAGCTATTAAGTATGAACATTAACGGGTAGGTACTACCCAAGATATAATTATAAAACGCTAATAAGAAGAAAAGGCTTTTATAATAATACCTAGTTCATATTATTAATAAGCTATAATGTACTATAAATACACACTACATCTATAATAATCCATGTGAATAATTATTTTCTTTCATTAGGAAATGGCGCGATTGAATCGAATGACGGAACAAGAACTCGAGGAACTCATCAACCAGCGAGTGAACGACAGAATGTTATGGGTTGAGGCTGCAAGAGCTGCTGCAGTTAATCCAAATCCTCGTGTAGGATGCTCCTACAAGACGTTCCAAGCTTGCAAGCCATCATCATTCAGTGGAACGGAAGGACCTATCGGTTTAACCCGATGGATAGAAAAGATGGAGACGGTGTTCAAAATCAGCGGTTGTGATGAAAAAGACATGACCAAGTTTGCATCGTGCACTTTACAAGATAGTGCACTCACATGGTGGAAGAATTATGTGAAGGCGGTAGGAGGAGATGTAGCTTATGATACTCCATGGGAAGAATTCAAAGCAATGATAATCACCGAGTATTGTCCAAGGAATGAGGTTATTAAGTTAGAAGATGAGTTACGAAGTTTGAAGGTGGTTGGTACTGAAATCACCAACTACAACCAGCAATTCATGGAATTAGTTTTGCTATGCCCTGAATTGGTTCCAACCGAAGAACGGAAGATTGAAATGTACAAAGCTGGTTTGCCCAAAAAGGTCAAGGCAAACGTTACAGCATCGAAACCTAAGACAATTCATGAAGCTATAACCATGGCAAACGAGCTAATGGATCAGGTCATTTTGGACAAGAAAGCATTCAATACTGAGGTGAAGGTATTGGGGAACAAGAAAAAGTGGAATGGAGGTTATGATCAAGGTAACCAACAACAACCTTATAAGAAACAAGAAACCACGAAAGGTGCGGGTAGCGGTTCAGGCTTTGGTTACAAAGGACAAAGTCCTTTATGCAACCGTTGTCACAAACATCATTTTGGTTACTGTAGTGTGTTGTGCACTAAATGCAATAGACAGGGACATCTTGCTGAAGATTGTAAGGCTCTCGTTACAAATGCAAATGGTAACAAGACTCCTGCCACCAACGCAAATAGAACTGCTTTGGCTAACATTACTTGTTTTGGGTGTGGAAAACAAGGTCATTATAAGAGCCAGTGCCCGAATCAGAATGGCGGACCTGCACGTGGAAGAGCGTTTGTTATTAATGCTAGAGAGGCACGAGAAGACCCGGAGCTTGTTACGGGTACGTTTACCATTAATAACTTATCAGCATCTATTTTATTTGATACTGGCGCCGATAGAAGTTATGTGTGTAGAAATTTTTACACTAAATTGAATTGTTCATCATTACCTCTAGATGCTAAGTACTTGATTGAGTTAGCTAATGGTAAGCTAATTAAAGCCGATAAAATTTGTCGTGATTGTGAAATAAATCTAGCTGGAGAAACGTTTAAAATCGACTTAATACCCGTAGAATTAGGAGGTTTTGATGTAATAGTCGGCATGGACTGGATGTCCAAAATAGGAGCGGAAGTTGTTTGTGCCAAGAAGGCAATTCGTATTCCTGGTAAGGATAAAATGCCAGTGATGATTTATGGAGAGAAGGATAATTCAAAGCTAAAACTCATTAGCTGTTTGAAAGCCAAGAAGTGTTTAGAAAAGGGATGTTACGCTATTTTAGCACATGTTAATAAAGTCGAAAAGGAAGAGAAGTGCATCAATGACGTGCCTGTGGCAAGAGATTTTCCCGAAGTTTTTCCGGAAGAATTGCCGGGATTACCTCCATTTAGATCGGTAGAATTTCAAATAGATTTAGTACCAGGAGCTGCACCAGTGGCTCGTGCTCCATATAGACTTGCACCGTCCGAGTTAAAAGAACTTCAAAGTCAGTTAAAAGAATTACTGGACCGTGGATTCATACGACCGAGTACTTCACCGTGGGGAGCTCCAATTTTGTTTGTCAAGAAGAAAGACGGATCTTTCCGAATGTGTATAGATTATCGTGAATTAAATAAGTTAACTATCAAGAATCGGTATCCACTACCGAGAATTGATGACTTATTTGATCAATTGCAAGGATCATGTGTTTATTCAAAAATCGACTTAAGATCGGGCTATCATCAACTACGCGTCAAAGAAGAGGACATTCCGAAAACTGCTTTTCGGACACGTTATGGTCATTACGAATTTTTGGTTATGCCGTTTGGATTGACGAATGCGCCAGCTGTATTCATGGACCTCATGAATCGAGTTTGTAGTCCGTATTTAGATAAGTTTGTTATCGTTTTCATTGATGATATTCTTATCTATTCCAAGAGTGAGCAAGAGCATGAAGAGCATTTAAGGTTGATATTGGAGTTGTTAAGAAAAGAACAGCTATATGCTAAATTTTCTAAATGTGCTTTTTGGTTGAAAGAAGTGCAATTTCTTGGCCATGTTGTTAATAGCGAAGGAATTCAGGTTGATCCAGCAAAAACTGAAGCTATTGAAAAATGGGAGACTCCTAAGACACCAACACAGATACGCCAATTTTTGGGTTTAGCCGGTTATTATAGAAGGTTTATTCAAGATTTTTCCCGAATAGCTAAGCCGTTGACAGCATTAACGCAAAAAGGGAAGAAATACGAATGGACTTCGGAGCAGGAGAACGCATTTCAATTATTGAAGAAGAAGTTAACTACGGCGCCTATTTTATCGTTACCTGAAGGGAACGATGATTTTGAAATATATTGTGACGCTTCGCGACAAGGTTTTGGTTGTGTTCTTATGCAACGAAAGAAAGTAATTGCATTTGCATCCCGACAATTGAAGATTCACGAGCGGAATTATACGACGCATGATCTAGAACTGGGAGCAGTCGTGTTTGCATTGAAGATGTGGAGACATTACTTGTATGGGGTTAAATTCACTGTGTTTACTGATCATAAAAGCCTTCAACATATTTTTGATCAGAAACAATTAAACATGAGGCAACGTAGGTGGGTCGAGTTAATAAACGACTATGATTGTGAAATTCGTTATCATCCCGGAAAGGCGAACGTGGTGGCCGATGCTTTAAGCAGAAAGGAACGAGAACCAATTCGAGTACGAGCGATGAACATAAAAATTCGCATGAATCTCAACTCACAAATCAAAGAAGTTCAACGAGAAGCACTTACTAAAGAAAATATAGGAAATGAAATAATGAAGAAGTATGAGAAGCAACTCGTTATGCGGGAAGATGGAATTCGATATTTTGCAAATCGTATTTGGGTACCGAAGTTGGGTGGATTAAGGAAGTTGATATTGAACGAGGCACATAAGACAAGATATTCGATACATCCTGGAGTTGGAAAGATGTACCAAGATCTTAAGACGCATTATTGGTGGCCTAATTTAAAAACAGACGTTGCAACATATGTTGGGGAGTGTTTAACTTGTTCCAAGGTTAAAGCAGAACACCAGAAGCCGTCAGGGTTACTTCAACAACCAGAAATTCCAGAATGGAAATGGGACGGTATTACCATGGATTTCATCACGAAGTTACCAAAGACTGCCTGGGGATACGACACCATTTGGGTAATTGTTGATCGTCTCACCAAGTCTGCACATTTCTTGCCTATAAAGGAAACGGATAGAATGGAGAAACTATTACGATTGTATATAAAGGAAGTTGTTTCAAGGCATGGAATACCTATTTCCATTATATCCGATCGTGATAGTAGATTTACCTCAAAATTCTGGCAATCACTACAGGAGGCACTAGGAACTCGGTTGGATATGAGTACCGCATATCATCCACAAACCGATGGACAGAGTGAGAGAACGATTCAGACTCTCGAAGACATGCTCAGGGCATGTGTGATCGATTTTGGAAATGGATGGGATAAATATCTACCGTTAGCAGAATTCTCGTATAATAATAGTTATCATGCGAGCATTGGAGCTGCGCCATTCGAAGCATTGTACGGAAGGAAGTGTAGATCTCCTATCTGTTGGAATGAAGTAGGAGATCGACATTTAACTGGTCCCGAGATCATACACGAAACGACCGAGAAGATAGTACAAATCAAGGAGAGATTGAAAACAGCCCGTAGTCGCCAAAAGAGCTACGCCGATGTTCGAAGGAAACCATTAGAGTTTCAGGTCGGGGACATGGTTATGCTAAAGGTGTCACCTTGGAAAGGTGTAATACGTTTCGGCAAAAGGGGTAAACTGAACCCAAGATACGTAGGCCCGTTTAAGATCATCGAACGCATTGGACCGGTAGCTTATCGACTCGAGTTACCGCAACAACTCGCCGGAGTACATAATACCTTTCACGTCTCAAACCTTAAGAAGTGTCTTGCAAAGGAAGACCTCACCATTCCTCTTGAAGAAATTCATGTCGACGAGAAACTACAATTCGTCGAAGAACCAATCGAAATCATGGACCGTGAAGTTAAACAGCTCAAACAGAGTAATATACCGATTGTTAAGGTTCGTTGGAATGCTAGAAGAGGTCCCGAGTTTACTTGGGAACGCGAGGATCAGATGAAACGAAAGTATCCGCACTTGTTTCTCGATGACGCAAAATAGGTACAATTTTAAAATTTCGGGACGAAATTTATTTAACGGGGAGGTAATGTAACGACCCGCACTTTTTCGATCATACTATACTTATAAGATTAATATTTACATAAATTAAACCTTGCCAACATGATAAGCAATCCAAATTGTCGAGATTTATATTTCCGAAAAGAGTTTTACATAACGTTTGACCGTCTAGTTTGACCGATGATATCACGAACTATACAATATATGATAATTATACGTTTGTGTATATATATGTATATATACATATTTAACATGATTAATGAATGTTTTAATATCTCATTTTGTATTAATAACAACAAGTTATATGTGTATTTTGAAACTACTAACTTAAGTTTTCAAAACGATAACAATACGTAACGTTATTTGACATATATACTTAAGACTTATAATGTTATACATATATTGTATAAGTAATGTATTTAATTACTTTTAAAGAACTTAAATACATAAAACCATATAAGTGTATTCACAAAAGATAGCTATATTTGAATCCTCATTTCATTTTTCACAAAATTTCTATACGTATACCTAGAGTATTTGTACTCGTATCATACCTAGCTCCTATACGTATTTACTAATAGTAAATACACATCAAAATCACCACCTAACCAGCCATTATTCATGCCCTTAGAGCTAGGTAATTACTTTTGAATCATTGCAAGACTAATTACAAAAATACAAACTAGAATTTTGTCATGTTATCCTTAAAGATCACATTTTTAGGAGTATATATGTATCATCATTTTTGATTCATTTTTACTTCAATCTCTTAACTAAAAACACACACTCTTTCTTACTCTCTAAACTCCATAACAATCCAGCAAAGTTCCATAAAGATCTAGCTTCAAAAACCATACTAAAACACCATAAGAAAACCATACAAAAACACTTCAAGAAAACCTTCCAAGAACACCAACTTACTTCCAATCTTTCATCCACTTCCATCACCCTTTTGATTCTAGCTTCTTACTCCTCTTTTACAGCAAACTTATCCAAGGAACTTGAGGTAGTAACTATGTTCATAACCTATTTCGATTCATATATATATAGCTATCTTATTTTGTGGTACAAAAGTTTAACAACAAGAACATAGTTTGAATGTTTTCAAACTTGTTTGCAAACTAAATAGATCCTTCTAACTTAACTTTTAAAATACTTCAAGACCTGTAATATAACTTATGTATATGCTAATTTAACAAGGTAAAACTTGGTTTTTCAAAGTATAAGTATTTTTAGAAAAATGGTCATTAAATGATTTTGTTGTAACAAAAATGTTTAACTTCATATGTTTCACTAATGTTTCACTTATGCCGTATGATTTTGAATACAAACCAAGGTATTTACAGTTCATAGTCTTAAAGAAGAACTCGATCCAAGAAGATGGCAATTTGAATCAACGAAAACGGACTTGTAACGAAGAAACTATGACCGAAACAAAATTGGTTATCCTAGATCATTTCAACTACGGGATCAATTGGAAAAAAAAAGATATAAATCACATATTTCTAAGATAACATGATATTTTATATATATGTACTTATAATTCAATTTTATATGGTTCAGGATCACCCGTAAACAATACGAGAAGATTAATCATAAGATCCCATGTTTGTACGCAACACGTCATTTGACAACACCGGTACTTTATGTACGCAACACGTCATTTGACAACACCGGTACCATGGGTCAAGATTAATCTCGACCAATACATTTATGATGGGGTTTTACGGGAGTTTTATTTATTTCGTTGGGGGTTATATTTATTCATTGCGGGTATATTAAACATCTAAAAATGAACCATTAAAATTGAATTGCTAACCTCGGACTGCTAACTACGGACTAAGGAATTATTCAAAGTATTAAAAGTATAACAAGTATATATTTATAACGTTTGTTTAAAAATGAAAACATATTGATATATTATATGGATAGGTTCGTGATATCAACCGGAAGACCGAGTCAAATTATTTATATCATCAAGACAAGAGTGAGTATATAGTCCCACTTTTAAACTCTAAATATTTCGGGATGAGAATACATGTATTTTATGTTTTACGATATGGACACAAGTAACTGAAAAATATGTTCTACGTTGAGTTGTACCACTGGCATACTTCCCTGTAGCTTGGTAACTAATATTTACAGCGGTATTGTAAACGCGAATCCTGTTGATAGATCTATCGGGCCTGACAACCCCAACCGGACTGGACGACCAGTATTCAACGGTTGCACAGTACTTCGTTTTGTGACTACACTTGGTACGGTGTAGTAAGATTTCATATTAAAGGGAATATGCGACGTGAAAATGTTAAGTATGGTTACCAAGTGCTCAACCACTTAGAATATTTTTATTGAAATGTTTATATACGAAATCTTGTGGTCTATATATATATATATTGCTGCGCACTAAACCTATATCTCACCAACTTTATGTTGACGTTTTTAAACATGTTTATTCTCAGGTGATAATTAAAGCTTCCGCTGCATTATGTTGAATCTAAGCAGGATCATGCGTACTCATATTTGTGTCAAAAATAAAACTGCATATCCGAGGACGTGTGTTGTAAAATATGCTAGAAATCGTGTTGTTATTATCATTTGTAAAGTTTGTAAGTCGAAGATTATCGTTAAACGATAATCATCTTTTTATTGTCTAAAGCTTGTAACAAAAATAATGGTTTGGTTTGTAATGTATAATATATGCAGTTTTCCTTTTTAAAAATGTCGCATATAGAGGTCAATACCTCGCAATGAAATCATACGTTATCTAACACGTTCTTATGGTTAAGGACGGGTTATGACATCTTGTACTCGGGTTACGAGTACAATTAATTATATGAAATCTTGTGGTCTATTAAAATGATGAATGATTATGATAAACTAATGAACTCACCAACCTTTTGGTTGACACTTTAAAGCATGTTTATTCTCAGGTATGAAAGAAATCTTCCGAAGTGCATTTGCTCATTTTAGAGATATTACTTGGAGTCATTCATGACATATTTCAAAAGACGTTGCATTCGAGTCGTTGAGTTCATCAAGAATATTATTAAGTCAATTATAGTTGGATATATTATGAAATGTTATGCATGCCGTCAACTTTCGATGTAATGAAAGTTTGTCTTCTAAAAACGAATGCAATGTTTGTAAAATGTATCATATAGAGGTCAAAAACCTCGCGATGTAACCAAATTTGATGTACTCGTCCAGATGGATTAGGACGGGTCACTTCATGTGGTATCAGAGCGGTGGTCTTAGCGAACCAAGTCTTGTATTAGTGTGTCTAACTGATAGTTGTTTAGATGCATTAGTGAGTCTGGACTTCGACCATACAAGATGGAACTCGCAACTAGTTCAAGTCCCTCGAATTCCGACAGTTATCCCGATATGGATTTTCGCTCGAGCTCCAAAAATAGTGTTACTGGAATAATTCAACCAATCATCCATCCCCAATTCATCAAATGGGTTCGTAGTCGACTTGATCAATAGAGACGAGAAGAAGGTGATCCCTTCCACCAACCGAATTCATCTCTTGGTGAAGAACCTGGAACACTTACCGGTGAACCTGTTCGTAATACCATTTTCTCTCTCATTTCCAGAGTATCTCGTCATGATTATATATTATCTCAAATTCTAGATCTTATTCATCCGCTCGTCCGAACCGACAATCATCCTGGAATAATAGAAGAAGTCATCGAACTTCGCGCTCGAGTAATCAATTTGGAGGACATGGTGCAAAACTTACCAGCTTCAACAATATCACCGGCACCAACATCAACACCAGTACCACCAACAACCCAAGTTTCAACATCACATGCCTTGTAGTGACCCGAACTTTTCTATGTTTATATATATTAAATGAGATTGATATTTACATGATTAAATGTTTCCAACATGATAAGCAATCAAACTTGTTAAGACTTGATTATTTGAAATGAGTTTCATATAGACAATTGACCACCCAAGTTGACCGACGATTTACGAACGTTAAAAACTTGTAAAAACTACATGGTGTTATATAAATGGATATATATATATATATATATATATATATATATATATATATATATATGGTTAACAGGAGATTATGATAAGTAAGTATCCCCATAAATATGTTAACAATGAGTTATATACAAACAAATGAGATTATTGATTTAAGAAACTCGAAAATGATATATATAACGATTATCGTTATAACAACGTCTTACTAAATACATATGTATCATATTAATATATTGTTACACTATATTTAACATGATAAAATTATAATTAAGTAAATCATTAAGTGTGTTAACAATGAACTACATATGTAAAAACAAGACTACTAACTTAAGGATTTCGAAACGAGACATATATGTAACGATTATCGTTGCAATAGTATTTTAACATATATATATGATGTTAAAATATATTTATACACCATGTTATTATGATAACATAACAATTTAACATCTTATTTAAGTATTATAACAATGGATTAATTACATTTAACAAGATCGTTAACTTAAAGGTTTCAAAACAACACTTACATGTAACGACTAACGGTGACTTAACGACTCAGTTAAAATGTATATACATGTAGTGTATTAATATGTATTAGTACACTTTTGAAAGACTTCAAGACACATATCAAAGTACTTCTACTTAGAAAAAATTCTCAATTACATTCTCATTCATTTTCATCAACAATTCTACTTGTATGTACCCGTATTCGTACTCGTACAATACAAAGCTTCTAGATGTATTTACTATTGGTATATACACCTTTAAACATTCATTCTTATCAGCCATCTTAGATTCAAAAACATGTGAAACCATTATTTAACAACTTGTATGACTAATGAGCTAAAAACAAACTTAAGGATCTTTTTTTTCTTTATAACAAGTAATCCCATTTTTATGATTTCACCCCATTTTTTCATTCCATTTTCTCATACTTACACTCCAAATTCTCTCTCAAAATTCTCCTAACATCATACTTGATCATCTCCAAGCATTTTCACCATCTTTTAGCTTCAATTACAAGCTTTAATCATCATAAAAACAACCATTCAAGAACACTTTAAGAAATCTTTCAAACTTGCTAGCTTACTTCCAATCTTGCAAATCAATTTCAAGTGATCATCCAATCTCAAGAAATCTTTCTTATTTACAGTAAGATATCTTTCTAATTCAAGGTAATACTCATACTCAAACTTTGATTCAATTTCTATAACTGTAACAATCTTATTTCGAGTGAAAATCTTACTTGAACTTGTTTTCGTGTCATGATTCTACTTCAAGAACTTTTAAGCCATCCAAGGATCCTTTGAAGCTCGATCTATTTTTCTCGTTTCCAGTAGGTTTATCCACAAAACTTGAGGTAGTAATAATGTTCATAACATCATTCAATTCACACATATAAAGCTATCTTATTCGAAGATTTAAACTTGTAATCACTAGAACATAGTTTAGTTAATTCTAAACTTGTTTGCAAACAAAGTTAATCCTTCTAACTTGACTTTTAAAATCAACTAAACACATGTTCTATATCTATATGATATGCTAACTTAATGATTTAAAACCTGAAAACACGAAGAACACCGTAAAACCGGACATACGCCGTCGTAGTGAAACCGGGGGCTGTTTTGGGTTAGAAAAATAAAAACTATCTTAATCTTTGAATTGGAAGTTTGTTTTCTGGAAAAATGATATTACATATGAACATGATAATATATCCAAAAATCATGATTAAACACAAAGTGGAAGTATGTTTTTCAAAATGGTCATCAAGATGTCGTTCTTTCGACGGAAATGACTACCTCTTTAAAAAATGACATGTAACCTGTATTTCTGACTATAAACTTATACTTTTTCTGTTTAGTTTCATAAATTTCAGTTTATTATGAAACCATAGAAACTTGAATCACTCAAAACGGATTTGAAACGAAGAAATGACGGGTAAAACAAAATTGGATAAATTTGCTAGTTTTAGCTACGAAAATTTTGTAACAAATCTAGACTAAACATATCCTAACTAATTTATATTGTATTATACATATTATGTAATCTTGGGATACCATAGACACGTATGCAATGTTTTGACATATCATATCGACCCATCTATATATATATTTCGAAACAACCATAGACACTCTATATGGAGTAATGTTTGAGTTAGCTATACAGGGTTGAGGTTGATTCCAAAATAATATATATACTTTGAGTTGTGATCTAGCCTGAGACTTGTATACACTGGGTTGTGGATTGATTCGAGATAATATATATTGATTTATTTCATCACCTCTAACTGTGGACAACTAGTTGTAGGTTACTAACGAGGACTGCTAACTTGACAAACTTAAATCATAAAAACGTAATAAAAAGTGTTGTGAATATATTTAAATCATACTTTGATATATATGTACATATTTGTTATAGGTTCGTGAATCGACCAGTGGCCAAATCTTATTTCCAACGAAGGAAAAATCTATGAAAGTGAGTTATAGTCCCACTTTTAAAATCTATTATTTTTGGGATGAGAATACATGCAGTTTTATAAATGTTTTACAAAATAGACACAAGTGATCAAAATTACATTCTATGTTGAATTATCGAACCGAATATGCCCCTTTTTAGCTTGGTAGCCTAAGAATTGGTGTTTATTATAATTGCCACCAATTGACGCGAATCCTAAAGATAGATCTATTTGGCCCAACAAGCCTCATTCGAGTTACAGATGCTTTAGTACTTCGATTTATCATGTCCGATGAGAGTCCTAGAATGATGGGGATATTATATATGCATCCTGTGAAGGTCGGTTACCAGGTGTTCATCATATGAATGATTTTTATGCAGATTGCATGTTGTTTATGAGAAATGAAAATATGAAATCTTGTGGTCTATTATTACTATTTGATAAATATATAGGTTAAACCTATAACTCACCAACATTTTTGTTGACGTTTAAAGCATGTTTATTCTCAGGTGATTATTAAGAGCTTTCGCTGTTGCATGCTAATTTATGGACAAGAGTTGGAGTCAGTATGCTTGTATAATATTGTTTAAAAACTGTATTCGAAGACTTAAATTGATGTGTAATATTATTTTAAACCATTATGTAATAATCGTGTGAAAACGCTATATTTTAGATTATCATTATTTGATAATCGTCGTAATATTTTTAAACCTTTATCGATAAAATAAAGGTTATGTTTTGTTTTAAAATCGAATGCAGTCTTTGAAAAACATCTCATATAGAGGTCAAAACCTCGCAACGAAATCAATTAATATGGAACGTTTATAAATCGATATGAACGGGACATTTTAGTTGGTATCCGAGCATTGGCCTTAGAGAACCAGAAATTTACATTAGTGTGTCTTATCGAGTATGTAGGATGCATTAGTGAGTCTGGACTTCGACCGTATATTTTTCTTTAAAAATGATTGCTTAACACTTTTTGTTGAAAACTATATATATTTAACATGTAAATATTAAGTGATATATTAATCTCTTAACATATTTGATAATGTGTGATAGATGTCTACCTCTAGTACAAATTCCATCAACTCACCTAATAATAATGAAGAGTCGAATATATTTTGGGAAGATTCACAAATTCTCGAAGAGGAACCGGAAGAGGAGGAACCGGAAGAAGAGGAACCGGAAGAAGAGGTTTCGGAGGGGGAAATTTTAGGAACCACTGAAAAACAGATAAATAAAAGAAAACCCTCAACTAATGGACCAAAATTAATAATGGTCAACAGTGTTTCCGCCGAGGAAGCAAAATATTGGGAAGATTATCAATTTTTCGATGAATCGGATCACGATGAGGATTCCGATGATGTTATAGAAATTACCTCGACCCAATTTGAAAAAGCAAAAGAAAATAATAAGGGAAAGGGCATCAAAAGAGAGAAACCTGATTCCAACCCCGATGAACTTTATATGTATCGTCAACAACCGTATTTCTTAAGTTGTAACAATAACCCGGGAACCTCTAAGCCACCAGGTTTTTCTAAACCATTTGTGAAAACAATGGCTCGTATTAGAGGAACATCATATATCCCTAGAAAATTAGCAAAACGAAACAGGTCCGAAGAGGAAGAAACTAGTGAGTCGGAATAAAGAGTTGTAATCATGAGGTGTAAAATATGTAAAATAAGTGTGCTTGTACTTTTCTTGTTGTATGTGAAAATTGCTTGTATTATTATCTTTTACGAATCTAATTCTCGTCTATTTTATAGTATAAAAACACAATGGACGTTAAGGATAGACAACCAAAAATTTTAGAAGACCTACCCGGGGACATGATTGATGAAATCTTGTCTAAAGTCTGTAAGAATTCGTCGGCACAATTATTTATGGCAAAATTAGTTTGTAGAACATTTGAAGAACGTTCCAGGCATGTCTTAGTTTATAAAAGGATTTCATTTGAAAGATGGGGTATATCACATTGGGGACACCGTAAGTTACGCAGTGTTTTCTTTAAAGTGTTAAATGCGGGAAACCCAAATGCAATTTTACGCTACGGGTTAAGAACCTATTTTGACTCAACATATCCCAACGTAGGACTTCGTGAGTTAGAAAGAGCTTCTAACATGTAACATAAAGAAGCATGTTATGTAATGTTTCGCGAGGTGTATATAAAATAGCTATTAATTTTAGCAGGAAAATACTATTAAATACGATACAATTTTATACAAGATATTTATTTATTTATAGAATGGATATACTTAAACTTTGCTACAACACTTATAGGCAGTGTACCTAATCGTACAGTAGTGTAGTTTTTAGTAAGTCCGCTTCGTTCCACAGGGAAATCTTTAAACAAAGCTTAACGCTATATTAGTTTACTTTTATTAAAATACAAATATATATATGAGTAATATTATTATTATAAAGGGGGTTTTTACCGTTTAATGACCGGTTTGTCGATTTTAAAACTTTAGTCGCAGTTAAAACCAAATGTAAAATATTAAAAATAAATACAAGACTTAAATTAAAGCGTAAAGTAAATAACAATAATGAAATTGCGAATAATAAAAGTGCGATAAAATAAACTTGCGATAATTAAAAAGTACGATAATTAAAAGTGCAATTAAATACAATAACAATAAATAAAAATGCGATAATTAGAAGTGCAATTAAATATAAAATAAAGGAAATTAAATATGAAATAAAAGAATTATGCTTATTTAAACTTCCGTAATCATGATGTTTGACGTGTTGATTTTAGTTTTATGCCCATGGGTTAATTGTCCTTTGTCCTGGATTATTTAATATGTCCATACGGATTTTGTCCATAATAGTCCATCAGTCATAAATATAAAGAGCGAAAACCTTCGTCAAATTATTCTTATTCCCGAAGTTAAATATTCCAACTAATTGGGGATTCGAATTGTAACAAGGTTTTAATACTTTGTTTAATGAATACACCAGGTTATCGACTGTGTGTAAACCAAGGTTTTACTACTTTGTTAACAATTACATCAATTACCCTTGAATGTAATTCACCCCTGTTTCAACAAGTCTATTAACTATTAATCCAGTTCCGTGTCCGGTAAAATGAATAATTATTGGTATTTATAGATATCCCGCCCACCGTACCCAGTAAAGCGTATGTGGTTATATATAAATACGTCGAATTATAAGTTTGTATATTAAATTAACAAGGTATTGTTTAATTAATATAAAACCCATTAATAACCCATAGTCTAATTTCCACAAGTGTCGTTCTTTTATCCAAACCCCAATTATGGTACAAAGCCCAATTACCCAATTTTAGTAATTAGCCCAACATCATGATTACTTCGGATTAAATAAGCATAATAATAACTTAGCTACGAGATATTAATGTAAAAAGGTTGAACATAACTTACAATGATTAAAAATAGCGTAGCGTTACACGGACAGAATTTCGACTTACACCCTTACAACATTCGCTAACATACCCTTATTATTAGGATTAAAATTAAAATTAAAATTAAAATTAAAATATAAATATATATATTTACATATATATTGAGAGAGATAGATATTAGATGGATTTTTGCGATCAGAATTCGTTTGCTTTTATAGGGATTTTCAGAGTTTGGGGCTCCGCGACTCGCGGCCCTTTTGGCCTTCAAACTCCGCGAGTCGCGGAGTTTGCTTTTACAGCTCACACAAGTTTGGCTCTTTGTTTACCGACGGATTTATAAATAAATATAATATATTAAATAATTATAAGAATTATTTAAATATTATATTATATTTATGTGCATAGTTGACTTGTAATTTTTAGTCCGTTGCATCGAGCGTTGAGAGTTGACTCATGTCCCGGTTCCGGATTTTCGAACGTCCTTGCGTACAATTTAATATCTTGTACTTTGCGTTTTGAATCTTGTACTCTTGTAATTTCGAGACGTTTCTTATCAATAATTGGAACCTCTTTGATTGTATTTTGTACTTTTGAGCTTTTTGGTCGTTTGCGTCTTCAATTCGTCGAATCTGTCTTTTGTCTTCACCTTTTATTATTTAAACGAATATCACTTGTAAATAGAACAATTGCTGCTAAAAGCTTGTCTTTCTTGAGGAATAATGCTATGAAATATATGTTCGTTTTTAGCATTATCAAATATTCCCACACTTGAGCGTTGCTTGTCCTCAAGCAATATCGTCTTGAAATACTAGAATCACTTCTTTATTCTTCACACTTTGTACATCAGTGATTTCTATACGGCGGTATAAACAATGATAGTAACGATAGAACCATGGTTAAAGGTGGGTGTGTCATCCACAGTTGCCTCGGGTTTAGGTCAACGACACTTGCAATCAAATAGCCAATTTACTTTCGGTTTCCAAAGCAAAGTGCACATTTGAAAGGCGGTTTACAGTCCCACATGACTATGAAAATGTAGATCCTTAAGGAAATTGGATCTTTATGAAAATATTTGATCTTTTGAAAATTCAATCTAGCTTTTACCCTAGATAAGTTTTCCGGAATAACCCTTCACCGGTGTTTGCAAAATATTTTTGTGGGTTTGGTGGGTTTCAGATTTGAAAATTTTAGCTCAAAACTTGCGGTTTTGTGTCACCCACTTGCTAACCTTGTATTTGGAAAGCAACACGTCAAGTTTACTTGTCCCGTATATTACCTTTCAGTAAACTACCGTCCGGTTGTAAAGGAAAGCGTTGAACAAGCAACTGTTAAGGCAATGTCCCCTGACATGCTTTTAATTATGGTCTATAACGTGTCGGACGCAATTACTATCCTTGGTAGGAGCAATAGTAAGGCTCACCCTTATAATTTTTCGATCTGGCACAAGGTCCTGTCTTTGACCACTATGCAACCACCGTTCTTACGGTTGACACCCGATTTAGTTCAGGTGACCTAATGAATTCCAGGTGAATTCTTAGGATTTCACGTTCAATGGTAATGAACGCATTGAAAATAGGGTTTTTAGAAAACAAATCGGTTTGTAATTTTTATCAAAATATTTTCTCGTTCAAGCTCGAGTTTAGATATCATCGAATTCCATGAGTTTGTAATTCTCAATCTTTAAGGTCAATCTCAAGGATTGAGTAATATCAGGCTTAAAAGCTGATTTTTGATCTTTTAAGGAGATTATCCTTTCTGGAGATCTGATTCATTAGTCTTATCTAGCTAATTTGCATGGTGCCCCCCATTTTACGAGATAAATCCTTCTCATGGTTAGGATAAATCTGACCACTTGGCGACCCTGTTTAATGCTGAGGTCCGTGGATTTCCTGCTGATTTTAGTGATGACTTTTCTAGATTTTTCGTCAACCTACAGCTGGTCTGGACGACAACTTCTTGACCTAAATCAAGAAGCGCGTTTCTTTTACGGAAGACTTTACTTCCTTTTAATGATGGAATTGATTCATCGTGTAGATCCATCTTTCTTACAGTAAATCAGGTAAAACTTTTTAGTTTAGTTCAAAGCAAAAGTATTTTCAGTTATTTGTACAAAAATATGTGATATATGTTTTGAATAACTTGGAGAATTTTCCCACACTTGGCTTTTATTTTCCTTTTTATTGTCCTCTATTCCATTTTAAATGAATTTTAACATTTTGGTTTGTTTCTCAATTTATGTCCTTTCCGAGGTTACAATAATTTCGGTGTTAAAACCTAGTTTTATCGTTCATAAATATGTATAAACATGATTTTGAGTTCATTTAATTTTGTAAAATTTTACTAGAATTGGGTAGTCAGTATATAAGACTAGGGCTGTTCTTTATTATCAGAGAGCACTAGATTCTAATACAACTACTACTTTACTAGTATTTCTAATGATAACCAAGTGTATAAAGTAAAAATTTTAAAAATCCGAAAGAATTTAACCCCTTCCCACACTTAAGATCTTGCAATGCCCTCATTTGCAAGAAATTAGTAACAATTTAAATTATTTAGGGTGATTTGTGTGAAAATGATTAAATTTTACCAAAGTTTCCAAACATATTGGCGTTTGTTTGCTGAATGATAAATGGTGCACATCATTTGTTCATTCCGTCTCGTTGTTATTTCACATATATTTTTCATCTTGTCGTCAAAATTAGTTGCTTTTGCTGAACTTAATGCCAGTCTTTGAAAATGCGTTGTTTTATCCTGTTGTGTACATAAGATAAACTGCAAACATATATACATATTTTTTAAGTTTGGTATATTACCCCACATTCAAAAATTATTAAAATCTAGGAATAAAAGTTAGAAAATTATAAAAACTATTACAATATTAACATAAGTATTAAATGTATCAATATTACAAATTACAAAATAAATAAAACTAAGTAGACTAGGGATGATATTGATACCAATAGGGGTTCCAAGCATAACCATAGGTGCTATAGAATGCTTCGGCAGGGTTATACGTAGGATACGGTGGTTGCATCTCTATAGACCAGGGAGGGAATATGGGTTTTGGTGTAGGAATATAGTTTCTACCTATATGTTGGCAATGAGCTATGATTTGGTTCTGATGAACTTGCCAATCTTCAAATGCTCTCTGTCTAGCATTTTCGTACTCCTGTGAAGCTATAAACCTTTGCATTTCTTGCATCTCATTTCCCCCTCCTACATTACCTTGCTGTTGGTTTCTCTCAACCTGTGGATGTCTACCATGGTATTGTACTGCGGCGTTATTTCGCCTCTTCAAAACTTTCGCACCATGGTATACATTTAAACCTATAGTATCGCGGGGTTCTGGTTCTTCGACTAATAATCCCCCACGACTTATATCCACACCGAGATATTCAGCAATCAAAGTAATAAAAATACCACCTCCTATTATGCTATGCGGTCTCATCCCCCTAACCATAGCTGATAATTAATAACCCACACAATATGGTATACTTACAGCGCTTTGTGGGTCTCGAATACACATATGGTAAAACAAATCCTGTTCATTTACCTTTTCCTTGTTCTTACCTCTTTGTGTAATCGAATTAGCTAAAAACCTATGAATCACTCTTAATTCAGCTCTATCTATATCCAAATAAGAGTAATTTCCCCCTTTGAATCGGTGATGGCTTGTCATTTGACTCCATACACCGTGTGTATCAAAATTTTCATCTATCTTTCTACCATTTAGTATCAACCCTCTACAATCGGCAGATGCTAACTCCTCAGGCGTATATATACGTAAAGCTTGAGCCATGTCTAGTAAAGACATGTGGCGCATCGAACCTCCTAACAAAAATCTAATAAAAGATCGATCGGTTAAACTAGCTACCCAATCGTTTAATTCTATACTACATAACAATTCTTCACACCATACTTTATATACAGGTCTACGCATGGTGAATAAACGTACCCAGTCATTAAAAGTAGAATTACCATACCTCTGTACAAGTAATTCTCTAATTGGCCCGGCCAATTCTACAGCTTCTAAGGGTCCCCATTCTATGACCCTAGGTACCTCAACAACTTTAGAAGGAAGAGTATGCAAACCCCTTTGATACTTTGGATAATCTATCCAAAGTCTGTCAAATCTCAGGTTCGGGTGCAAATCTTCCAAGTGCATATCAGAAAAGGTCATGACTGGATGAGGTATATCTTGCTTGTAGTAGTTATCCACCTCCTGTTGTTCCGCATTCTCAGCAGGAGCATTGCGAGCTTGGGATGAAGATTCACCCCTTTCAGTCTGCAAAACACATCAAACACAATTTTTGTGCATCCAAATATGCATTAGTGTCCGCAAAATCATCAATCAAAATAATTACAATGACATGATCAATTTATATCAAACTTAAGCTTATTTTCACATTTTTATCAAATCTACACTTTTTCAAATAAGCATATACGAAAATGTTCGCCAAGTTCATAAGCATTCAACTCAAATAACATGTCAAAATAATCATTACTAGCAATTAAACAAGTTTCAAATGGCATTATCTCTCAAAAATCAAGTTCATGAATTTTAGACTTGAAAAAGTCCACTTTAATTCTCAAAATAATGTTTAGGCTCAAAGTTTGGATCATTTAACTACCTAAACATGTTACACTACTTAATTTAGCAACAATTCATGACAAAAATCGGCCATAACCTGTTTATATCAAAAAGCCCCAAATTTGCTCAAGAACACAAACCCTAGATTACTCAAAATTTGAAGTTTAAGGCTTCTAATCATGTTAAATAGCATCAATCTAGGTTATACAAGCATAATACATAAACAATTTAAGCATAATTACACTAAAAAGCATCAAAATCAAATTGGGGAAAAAATTGCTCAAGAACACTAATTTTCGGATTAAATGGTGTTTAGGTGTAGAAATTTACCGTTTTTCTTGAGTAATTCCTTGATAGCATCCTTCTCAACATGATTTTAGTAAAAGATTTGATGATTAACGGTTAAAAATTGTGATTTTGGGGGTGTTTTTTCGTGTTTTTTCGAGGGTTTTTCGCTGTGTTCTTCGCAGTATTTGTGGGTGGTAGTGTGAACTGATCAGTTCTTAGCGTTTTATTTTTTTCTGTATTTCGGTCCTCCCGCGACTCGCAGTGTTTGGACCCTTCAAACTCCGCGAGTCGCGGAGTTTGTTTTTTTTTTTATATCTTATATTAATTAAAACAATTAAGTAATTAATTTTAAAATTTTGTTTCCCTTGTCATTTAGGACGAGGTCGTTTCGGATCGATGTCCTAGTCCGTCCTTCGACAAAATTTTAAAATTTGTCTTTTTGTAGCGATTGTTTTAAAAGCTAAGATTTTTGGGTTTTTTTAATGTTTTTGGCATACTTTAATTCAATAAGATTAAAAATAATGATAATAAAAGTTCTCGTCCCTCCCTCGGGTAAAGCAATTTCGGTTCAAAGACCTAGTCTTCAACTTACGACGAATTTTAAAAATCATATTTTTAACTTAATGAGATAAAGTAAATTTTTGTTTTTAAATTCACACAATTTAAATATAAAATTCAAAATTAATATTAAAAATTCACACCAAACTTAAAATTTGAAATGCATAAAATTAAAAATTCATATTTTAAAAATTAAAAATTCACACCAAACTTAAATTAAAAATTTATATTATAAAATCACACCAAACTTACAATTTAAAATGCATAACATTAAAAATTCACACAAACTTATATTAATTTTTTTCAATTATTTACAATTTTAAATATATTGTTTTTACAAAGTTTACAATATTAATTTAAGATTTATATATTAATTTTAAAAACATGGTAAAAATAAAATTAAAAATCTTTTTGGCTTTTTATCCCACTTTTATCAATCAAATATTATCAAAAATATGCGCCCCTCTTTTCGGTAAAGTAATTTCGGTTCCAAGACCTAATTTAACTCATGACGAATTTTTGAAATATTTTGGGTTGATTGATTAAGGATATTTATACCTTAAGAATAAACGTTAAATTTCGCAGTGATGTAATAAATTTTTGTATGATATCAATAATTTCGGTCGCCAAACCTAATTTTATTCAATACCAATTTAATACTTTATAGCGAACAAATTAGCGTTTATTATTAAAAGGTTAAAAATAAAAATAAAAATAAAGACTGTACAGACATACCTGTGAAATAGATTTCTTAGTTATATGATCTATCCCATTCATAAGATAGTCGGTTTAATTGGTTTTCCATAGCTATATAGGTGTAACCTCGAGCATTCAGCGTCTTTTCTTCTAAACATATGAACGGTCCGTCTCTGCATAAAGTAACAAATTCGGTATTTGAATAGGTTTGATTATTTGAACATTTACCTCCATGTGACCATTTTCCGCATTTGTGACATCTTTCTAGGAGTCGTGCTCTTCTTTTTGCTGCGGATTTTGATTTTCCTTTACCAAATTGTAACTTATTATCTTCACATCTGGATTCTTTTCTAACTCCGTCCATTCTTTCTCTGATTACTGATACTATTTCACTTGGAAGTGTGTCATTATTACGTTTAGTGATCAAAGCGTGTAGCATTAGACCATGGTTTAGTTCACAGGCAGTCTTCATTTTGTAAAAACCTAAAAAAATAAAAATTCAGAATGGGGGGAGAAGACTAGTTCTTTAGGGTCTGCTAGGGAAAGACCATTCGGGTTCCATTTTCGAGAACTACACGAAAACAGACAATCTAACTCTAACAGAAATACATAAACCCCCTATACTTAGTTGAAATTGTGATTAACATTATTTTCAATTGAATCATCAACAACTTGTATATCTTTGACTTTTACTTCAATCCATTTGTTGATTTTCTCCGTAACTTTCACAAATTCAACTAACACTGCCTTTTCTTTTGACGATAAATTGGATATTAATCGGTTATATAACTTAAAGTTTCCTTTAATCTTAGCATCGTGAATCCGTTTATAAAGTTTCTTCGTTGAACTGTTAAAAATGGGTTCATCTAATTTCGTATCATCAGCGGCATTCTTTGTGATTGGATCATCATTTAGTGTTTCTTCATCTTCCCCACACTTATGCGTTTTTATTGGTCTAACAGTTTTGGTTTGTGGAGATCTAAACTTTCGGTTCACAAAGGTGATCGATGTATCACCATCCCTAAGTGTCATTCTACCTTCTCTTACATCAATGAATGCCTCGGTGGTTGCTAAAAATGGGCGACCTAGAATTAGAGGAATATCAAGGTTTTCCTCCATATTAATCACTATGAAGTTTGCAACAAAGGTCAAACTTCCCACGTTAACAAGTAAATTATTTGCTATTCCAACCGAGTGTTTAATGGTTTGGTCAAATGATTGAACACCTATTTTGGTTGGTTTTAATTTACCCATGCCTAATCTTTTGTATAAGGAAAGAGGCATAATATTTGCACTTGCTCCTAAATCTGTGAGTCCATTATATACAGCACCATCATTAAGTAAGCAAGAAATGATAAATTCACCCAGGTCTCCTGCTTTAGTAAGTCGAGTTGGTTTGTAAACTTTTTTCGGGTGTTCTTTCCTTGATTCTTTCATTTCTATTTGAATTTCTTGTTCACATTTTTCTTCGTTTCTTGGAATGGAAGGTTTGTATAGGAATTCTTCTTCATCACTCAAATTTGAATCCTCCTTATATTCCAATTTTGATTTTTCATATGTTGTTGATAACATATTTATGTTTTCATTTTGAAGGTTTTCTTGGGTGGTGAAATTATGATTAACTTCATTGTCAACTTCCATCGGACCATGTATGTAATGTTTAACTCTGTGACCATTAACTTTAAATTCAATCCCATTTGAATTTATTAATTCTATCGTTCCGTATGGGAAACTCTTTTGACAATGAATGGTCCAGACCATCTTGATTTCAATTTTCCAGGAAATAGCTTGAATCGTGAATTGAAAAGAAGAACTCTGTCTCCTTCTTTAAATTCTTTTGAACTTCTGATTCTTTTATCATGCCATTTCTTCGTTCTTTCTTTATAGATTAACGAATTTTCGTATGCTTCATGTCTTAATTCTTCTAATTCGTTTAGTTGACTTAATCGTAGACGTCCAGCTTCATGTAAATCAAGATTACATGTCTTCAAAGCCCAAAATGCTTTGTGTTCAATTTCTACTGGAAGATGACATGCTTTTCCATAAACAAGTCTAAAAGGTGTGGTTCCAATTGGAGTTTTGTAGGCTGTTCTAAAAGCCCAGAGTGCATCCTCCAATTTAATGGACCATTCCTTCGGATTTGATCCTACGGTTTTCTCTAGAATACGTTTTAAAGCTCGGTTGGTATTTTCAATTTGTCCACTTGTTTGTGGATGATATGCGGTGGAGATTTTATGAGTTACTCCATATCTTTTAAGAACTTTCTCAAGTTGATTATTACAGAAATGAGTACCCCGATCACTTATTAAAGCTTTCGGTGTTCCAAACCTTGCAAAAAGACGTTTTAAAAAGTTGACTACAACTCGTGCATCGTTAGTTGGGAGAGCTTGTGCTTCCGCCCATTTAGATACATAATCAATGGCTACGAGTATATATAGATTATTATGAGATTTTGGAAATGGACCCATAAAGTCAATACCCCAAATGTCAAATACTTCACATACTTGGATGACATTTTGTGGCATTTCATCACGTTGACTTATTTTTCCGGCCCTTTGACAAGCATCACAGGATTTACAAAGAAGGTGTGCTTCTTTGTAAATTGTAGGCCAATAGAATCCAGCATCATAAACTTTTCTTGCTGTTAGTTGAGGCCCATAATACCCTCCTGTTGGTCCTGTGTGACAATGGTTTAATATTTTACTAGCTTCATCTCCAAATACACATAGGCGTATTATTCCATCGGGACAACTTTTAAACAGATGTGGATCTTCCCAAAAATAGTGTTTTATATCACTGAAGAATTTCTTTCGTCTTTGGTACGATAATCCTTTTTCAAGGAATCCACAAACTAAGTAGTTTGCATAGTCTGCAAACCATGGAATTTCTTTATAATCTATCTTCAATAGATATTCATCAGGAAAGTTATCTTGTATGGCCGATTCATTTAGAACTTCTAACTCAGGATTTTCAAGACGAGAAAGATAATCAGCGGCGAGATTTTCTGCTCCTCTTTTATCTCGGATTTCAATATCAAACTCTTGTAAGAGTAAGATCCAATGGATTAATCTTGGTTTAGCATCTTATTTTGAAAATAGGTATCTAAGAGCAGAATGGTCGGTATAGACCACCGTTTTTGCTAGAACGAGATATGATCGAAATTTGTCAAAAACAAAGATAATAGCAAGGAGTTCTTTTTCAGTAGTTGTATAGTTCGTTTGTGCTCCTTGTAACGTCTTACTAGCATAATATATGGGTTGAAATCGTTTTTCAATCCTTTGTCCTGAAACGGCTCCCATTGCAAAATCACTTGCATCGCACATTAGTTCAAATGGTAGATTCTAATTTGGTGTTATCATGATCGGCGCATTAGTGAGTTTCTCTTTAAGAATATTAAAAGATTTGATACACTCATCTGAAAAGATGAATGGAGCATCCTTTTCTAGGAGTTTATTCATAGGAGTGGCAATTTTAGAAAAATCTTTTATGAAACGTCGGTAAAAACCGGCATGCCCTAGAAAACTCCTAACTCCTCTAACATTGGTGGGATGTGGAAGTTTAGCAATTACATCTACTTTAGCTCTATCCACTTCAATTCCTTCTTTTGAAATTTTATGACCAAGAACGATGCCTTCTTTAACCATGAAATGGCATTTCTCCCAATTAAGTACTAGATTTGATTGTTTGCATCTAATAAGCATTCGTTCCAGATTAACTAGACATAATTCAAATGTATCACCGAAGACTGAAAAGTCATCCATGAAAACTTCCATGCATTCTTCTATCATGTCATGAAAAATTGCCATCATGCACCTTTGAAAGGTTGCTGGGGCGTTGCAAAGTCCAAATGGCATGCGTTTGTAAGCAAAAGTACCATAAGGGCACGTGAATGTGGTTTTCTCTTGGTCCTCGGTGCTATTGGAATTTGAAAATATCCGAAAAATCCATCTAGAAAACAATAGTAACTGTTTCCGGCTAATCTTTCCAACATTTGATCTATGAAAGGTAAGGGAAAGTGATCTTTTCTGGTGGCGTCATTTAATTTTCTATAATCAATACATACACGCCATCCTGTTACAGTCCTAGTAGGAATAAGCTCATTTTTCTCATTTGTAATGACAGTCATGCCACCCTTCTTAGGCACGCATTGAACTGGGCTTACCCATGGACTATCAGAAATTGGATAAATTAAACCTGCATCTAGCAGTTTAATAATCTCTTTCTTAACTACATCTTGCATATTAGGATTTAGTCTTCGTTGGCGTTGCACATACGTTTTATGACCTTCTTCCATAAGGATTTTATGTGTGCAATACGAAGGACTTATTCCTTTAATATCATGAATCTTCCATGCAATGGCTGGTTTATGAGCTTTCAACACAGAAATGAGTTATGATTTCTCATTTTCAGTAAGAGAAGACGATATTATTACAGGTAATTCAGATTCACCATGTAAATAAGCGTATTCCAAATGGTTTGGAAGTGGCTTTAACTCTAATTTCGGAGGTTCTTCTATCGATGATTTATATCGATATCTGTCTTCTTCTTTTAGCATTTGAATTTCTTCTGTTGTTGGTTCATATCCATTAGCTATAAGTGTAGCTAACATTTCAGCTTCATCAATTGGTTCATTACCTTCTCCTAAAGAGCATTCTCCTGTTCCTTGTAATTCTGGAAATTCTTCTAATAATTCTGCATATGCATCTATAGTTTGAATATAATAACATGTATCATTTGTAGATTGCGGTTGTTGCATTGCTCTATTAACTGAAAAGGTAACACTCTCGTCCTCTATACTTAGGGTCAATTTCTTACCGAACACGTCTATCATTGCTTTAGCCGTGTTTAAGAATGGTCTTCCTAATATGAGAGGAACTTGAGAATCTTCTTCCATGTCCAAAACAACAAAATCTACTGGAAATACTAAAGTACTAACTTTAACTAGCATGTTCTCCATTATCCCTCTAGGATATTTTATTGATCTATCGGCGAGTTGTATGCTTATTCTAGTTGGTTTCAATTCTCCAAGGTCTAGTTTAGCGTATAGTGAATACGGCATTAAATTTATACTAGCACCTAAGTCTGCCAATGCTTCTATTGAACTAAGACTACCCAGAAAACATGGAATTGTGAAACTTCCTGGATCAGATAGTTTTTCTGGTATCTTATTCAACAGCACTGTTGAACAATTAGCATTCATAGTAACAGCCGAGAGTTCTTCCATTTTCTTTCTATTTGAGATTAGATCTTTCAAGAATTTAGCATATCTAGGCATTCCTGAAATCACATCAATGAAAGGAAGATTTACATTTATCTGTTTAAACATATCCAAGAATTTGGATTGCTCGGCTTCAAGTTTCTCTTTCTTCATTTTACTCGGGTAAGGAAGTGGTGGCTGGTATGGTTTAACATAAGGTTTATCCTTAGCTGTGTTATCTTCATTAACCTTTTCAACTACCGGTTCTTTTTCCTTATCTTGATCAGGTTGTGGTTCTTGTGGAGTAGGAATAGCTTCATCAGAAGTTACAGGTATTTCAGGTGGTTTAAGTGTTGTACCACTTCTTGTGGTAATGGCTTTAGTTGTTTCATTCCGGGGGTTAGAGTTTGTATCACTAGGTAGACTTCCCGGTTTTCTTTTACCTATTAACCTTGCTAGGTTACTTACTTCTTGTTCCAAATTTTGAATAGAAGCTTGTTGATTTCTAAATGCTTGAGCATTTTGTTCATTAGTTTGTTTTTGAGATGTGAAAAATTGCGTTTGAGTTTCAACTAGCTTCGTCATCATATCTTCTAAATTCGGCTTTTTATCATCGGTTTGTTGTGGTGGTTTGTTTTGAAAATTAGGTCTTTGCTGATTGTAAGTATTATTGGATACTTGTTGATTGCTAGGACCTTGTTGGTTGTTGTATGGAATATTTCGGTTATAATTCTGGTTTTGATTGTAAATCGGTCTTGGCGGTTGATAATTATTTCCAGGCCTTTGGTTTATGTACGAAATATTCTCTCTTTGTTCCATTGTTAATTCAATACTAAGACAATCTTTTGTCAAATGTGGTCCTCCACACTGCTCACAACTAATTCGTATTGAGTGAATATCTTTAGTCATCTTTTCCATTCGTCTCTCCACAGCATCTATCTTTGCGGAAATGGAATCTAAGTCATGGCTAGAATCGGCTCTAGCTGCTTTAGATGATCTAACGATATCTTTTTCTTGGTGCTACTCGTGTGAGTGGGAAGCAGTGTTATCAATAATTTTGTAAGCATCAGTTTCGGTTTTCTTCATAATAGAACCACCAGCTGCTATATCTATGTCTTTTCTTGTAGTGATGTCGCATCCTTGGTAGAATATTTGTACTATTTGACAGGTGTCTAAACCATGTTGCGGACATCCTCTTAATAACTTTCCATATCTTGTCCACGCCTCATATAGAGTTTCATTCAGTTTCTGTGTGAACGTAACAATTTCTGCTTGAAGTCTTACGGCTTTAGATGCAGGAAAGAATTGTTTAAGAAATTTGTCAACTAAAACATCCCATGTATCAATCGCCCCTTCAGGTAACGATTCCAACCAATCTTTGGCTTCTCCCTTTAAAGTCCAGGGAAATAACATGAGATATATCTGTTCATCCTCTACTTCTCGGATTTTAAATAGTGTGCAGATCCTATTAAAGGTACGTAGATGTTCATTTGGATCTTCCTTCGGCGCACCACTAAATTGGCATTGATTAGTCACCATGTGTAGAATTTGTCCTTTGATTTAATAATCTGGCGCATTAATGTCTGGATGAGTAATTGCGTGACCTTGGGCAGTGCGTTTAGCTCTCATTCGGTCTTCCATACTTAAAGGTTTCAGATTTTCCATAATTGAATTTGTTGAATCCGAATCACTAGAGGATTCTGATTTAATGGTCCGTTCCTCAACAATCTCTGTTTGAATGATTTGTGGTTCCGGAGGAAAGTTTAGTGGTTCAAGATCTACGAATCGTTCCTGAATATTCTCCGGATTCTCAATTGTGAGGTCGGGTTCAAAAAATGGATTATCGGAAATTTGAACTGGAGTACTTAGTCGACTGGATGACGATTCAAAAGAAAAATCAACGGTGGTAATATTTGCTAAATGTCTTGATCTAGTTACAGGTGGTGAACGTACAAAAGGTGGTGAACGTCTTGCTCGGTGCATTCACTGAACATCCTATTAGTTTTTAAAAGGAAAGAAAAATTATAATAAGTTATCCAATCAATAGACTTTTCTGATTTTGCCCACGTTTCGAATAGCCAAAAGATGCAGCAGAGGGGCAGGATTCGTTTGGTCTCAATATAATTGAGGACTGTTTGGCTCCAATAACCCGGTCCACGTACAAATCCAACTATTACTACGAACCAGAAAATTTTGATGTCTATCAATTTAACCACTTAAAATAAATTTTCGTAATTTTAAGAAATTTAGATAAGAAGTAGAATAAAAATCTATGTCCTAAAACTAGAATAGCGAGAAATAAGAAAGAAAAAGAGCGTGTCGAAAAAGGTCGAAAAAGAAAAATGGTTGAAAAATAAAAGGTGACGGAAAAATAAAAGAAACTTATAAAACGTAAAAATACTTGACTAACCTAACCTTATTACTACAACTAACTTAAAATTATAATCGCAAATTGAGATTACTAATTGGAATGATAATTGATACATAGGTAAAAGTCGTCTAAAAATATTAAAGCTTACAGGAAAAGCTAAATCCCAAAATAACTTAAAAAGAAACTAAACTTAAAAAGGCGTCACAAAATTCTAAAGCACCTAAATCTTAGTCTAAAGAAAAAGCACTTAAGGAATTCTACGGCAAAGCCTAAAAATCTAGAAGTAAAAATAACTATGGCAAAAACTAAGTTTAAAACTAAATATGAGCGAAAAATACAAATATTACGCTAAAACGATTAAAAAGGGACAAAATATAAAAATATACAAAAAGTTGTAAAAAATACAATTTTTATAAAAATATTATTTTTATATTATTTATTTAATAAAACTACTAATTTTACAAATTAATTAAACTAATTTAACTAAATAAAACAATTTAAATAAAACTTAAATTAAATACTAAATTAATTAAATATTTAACCCTAATACAAATTAATTAATAATAATTAATAATACTCCGTAATTAATGCCTGATTAGGGTTCTGGTCAGCTGTATCAGACGGTCTCCGCGACTTGCGGTATTCAAAGCATCAAACCCCGCGACTCGCGGGGTTCCCGAATTCAACTGACAGGTTTAAATTTTGACGCGTTTTTCTTTTTTCTTTTTTAATTGTTTTATATTTTCTGTTTTAATAAAAGTATTTATATAATAAAAACTTATATCTAAAAACTAAAATAGAAATATTTTATAAGTTTATAAATAAAAATCTTAAAACTAGATTTATATATATATATATATTTTTTATATTATATTAGCGTTGCGCTTCCGGCGTTTAAGAGTTCTCGGCAGCGGCGCCAAAAATAACTTGATGTTTCGCGAGGTGTATATAAAATAGCTATTAATTTTAGCAGGAAAATACTATTAAATACGATACAATTTTACACAATATATTTATTTATTTATTTATAGAATGGATATACTTAAACCTTGCTACAACACTTATAGACAGTGTACCTAATCGTACAGTAGTGTAGTTTTTAGTAAGTCCGGTTCGTTCCACAGAGAAATCTTTAAACAAAGCTTAACGCTATATTAGTTTACTTTTATTAAAATACAAATATATATATGAGTAATATTATTATTATAAAGGGGGGTTTTTACCGTTTAATGACCGGTTTGTCGATTTTAAAACTTTAGTCACAGTTAAAACCAAATGTAAAATATTAAAAATAAATACAAGACTTAAATTAAAGCGTAAAGTAAATAACAATAATGAAATTGAGAATAATAAAAGTGCGATAAAATAAACTTGCGATAATTAAAAAGTACTATAATTAAAAGTGCAATTAAATACAATAACAATAAATAAAAATGCGATAATTAGAAGTGCAATTAAATATAAAATAAAGGAAATTAAATATGAAATAAAAGAATTATGCTTATTTAAACTTCCGTAATCATGATGTTTGACGTGTTGATTTTAGTTTTATGCCCATGGGTTAATTGCCCTTTGTCCTGGATTATTTAATATGTCCATACGGATTTTGTCAATAATAGTCCATCAGTCATAAATATATAGAGCGAAAGCCTTCATCAAATTATTCTTATTCCCGAAGTCAAATATTCCAACTAATTGGGGATTCGAATTGTAACAAGGTTTTAATACTTTGTTTAATGAATACACCAGGTTATCGACTGTGTGTAAACCAAGGTTTTACTACTTTGTTAACAATTACACCAATTACCCTTGAATGTAATTCACCCCTGTTTCAACAAGTCTATTAACTATTAATCCAGTTCCGTGTCCAGTAAAATGAATAATTATTGGTATTTATAGATATCCCGCCCACCGTACCCAGTAAAGCGTATGTGGTTATATATAAATACGTCAAATTATAAGTTTGTATATTAAATTAACAAGGTATTGTTTAATTAATATAAAACCCATTAATAACCCATAGTCTAATTTCCACAAGTGTCGTTCTTTTATCCAAACCCCAATTATGGTACAAAGCCCAATTACCCAATTTTAGTAATTAGCCCAACATCATGATTACTTCGGATTAAATAAGCATAATAATAACTTAGCTATGAGACATTAATGTAAAAAGGTTGAACATAACTTACAATGATTAAAAATAGCGTAGCGTTACACGGACAGAATTTCGACTTACACCCTTACAACATTCGCTAACATACTCTTATTATTAGGATTAAAATTAAAATTAAAATTAAAATTAAAATATAAATATATATATTTACGTATATATTGAGAGAGATAGATATTAGATGGATTTTTGCGATCAGAATTCGTTTGCTTTTATAGGGATTTTCAGAGTTTGGGGCTCCGCGACTCGCGGCCCTTTTGGCCTTCAAACTCCGCGAGTCGCGGAGTTTGCTTTTACAGCTCACACAAGTTTGGCTCTTTGTTTACCGACGGATTTATAAATAAATATAATATATTAAATAATTATAAGAATTATTTAAATATTATATTATATTTATGTGCATAGTTGACTTGTAATTTTTAGTCCGTTGCGTCGAGCGTTGAGAGTTGACTCATGTCCCGGTTCCGGATTTTCGAACGTCCATGCGTACAATTTAATATCTTGTACTTTGCGTTTTGAATCTTGTACTCTTGTAATTTCGAGACGTTTCTTATCAATAATTGGAACCTCTTTGATTGTATTTTGTACTTTTGAGCTTTTTGGTCGTTTGCGTCTTCAATTCGTCGAATCTGTCTTTTGTCTTCACCTTTTATTATTTAAACGAATATCACTTGTAAATAGAACAATTGCAACTAAAAGCTTGTCTTTCTTGAGGAATAATGCTATGAAATATATGTTCGTTTTTAGCATTATCATTATGCTTACGGGTTAGTGATGTTCGCTTCTCACCAAAGTGAGAAAAAGAACATCGGATTACAACTTTTAAATAAAACCTTCCCACAAGTTACGGATTCAGTAGTTGGGGTAAGAAACAAGGTTTTTAGATTGTTACGGGGCTGTTGGGTATTACGAATGAAATGTCCCGTTCTTATTGATTAAAAATGTTCCATATTAATTGATTTCGTTGCGAGGTTTTGACCTCTATATGAGACATTTTTCAAAGACTGCATTCATTTTTAAAACAAACCATAACCTTTATTTCATAAATAAAGGTTTAAAAAGCTTTACGTAGATTATCAAATAATGATAATCTAAAATATCCTGTTTACACACGACCATTACATAATGGTTTACAATACAAATATGTTACATCGAAATCAGTTTCTTGAATGCAGTTTTTACACAATATCATACAAACATGGACTCCAAATCTTGTCCTTATTTTAGTATGCAACAGCGGAAGCTCTTAGTATTCACCTAAGAATAAACATGCTTTAAACGTCAACAAAAATGTTGGTGAGTTATAGGTTTAACCTATATATATCAAATCGTAACAATAGACCACAAGATTTCATATTTCAATACACATCCCATACATAGAGATAAAAATCATTCATATGGTGAACACCTGGTAACCGACATTAACAAGATGCATATATAAGAATATCCCCATCATTCCGGGACACCCTTCGGATATGATATAAATTTCGAAGTACTAAAGCATCCGGTACTTTGGATGGGGCTTGTTGGGCCCGATAGATCTTTCTTTAGAGTTCGCGTCAATTAGGGTGTCTGTTCCCTAATTCTTAGATTACCAGACTTAATAAAAAGGGGCATATTCGATTTTGATAATTCAACCATATAATGTAGTTTCAATTACTTGTGTCTATTTCGTGAAACAGTTATAAAAACAGCGCATGTATTCTCAGTCCCAAAAATATATATTGCAAAAGCATTTAAAAGGGGATTAATGAAACTCACTTTCACAGATTTTTACTTCGTCGGGAAGTAATACTTGGCCACTGGTTGATTCACGAACCTATAACAATATATACATATATATCAAACTATGTTCAAAATATATTTAAAACACTTTTAATATATTTTTTAGTTTTAAGTTTATTAAGTCAGATGTCCTCGTTAGTAACCTACAACTAGTTGTCCACAGTTAGATGTACAGAAATAAATTGATAAATATTATCTTGAATCAATCCACGACCCAGTGTATACGTATCTCAGTATTGATCACAACTCAAACTATATATATTTTGGAATCAACCTCAACCCTGTATAGCTAACTCCAACATTCACATATAGAGTGTCTATGGTTGTTCCGAAATATATATAGATGTGTCGACATGATAGGTCAAAACATTGTATACGTGTCTATGGTATCTCAAGATTACATAATATACAATACAAGTTGATTAAGTTATGGTTGGAATAGATTTGTTACCAATTTTCACGTAGCTAAAATGAGAAAAATTATCCAATCTTGTTTTACCCATAACTTCTTCATTTTAAATCCGTTTTGAGTGAATCAAATTGCTATGGTTTCATATTGAACTCTATTTTATGAATCTAAACAGAAAAAGTATAGGTTTATCGTCGGAAAAATAAGTTACAAGTCGTTTTTGTAAAGGTAGTCATTTCAGTAGAAAGAACGACGTCTAGATGACCATTTTAGAAAACATACTTCCACTTTGAGTTTAACCATAATTTTTGGATATAGTTTCATGTTCATAATAAAAATCATTTTCCCAGAATAACAACTTTTAAATCAAAGTTTATCACAGTTTTAAGTTAACTAACCCAAAACAGCCCGCGGTGTTACTACGACGGCGTAAATCCGGTTTTACGGTGTTTTTCGTGTTTCCAGGTTTTAAATCATTAAGTTAGCATATCATATAGATATAGAACATGTGTTTAGTTGATTTTAAAAATTCAAGTTAGAAGGATTAACTTTTATTTGCGAACAAGTTTAGAATTAACTAAACTATGTTCTAGTGATTACAAGTTTAAACCTTCGAATAAGATAGCTTTATATGTATGAATCGAATGATGTTATGAACATCATTACTACCTCAAGTTCCTTGGATAAACCTACTGGAAATGATAAAAATAGATCTAGCTTCAAAGGATCCTTGGATGGCTTGAAAGTTCTTGAAGCAGAATCATGACACGAAAACAATTTCAAGTAAGATTTCCACTCGAAATAAGATTGTTATAGTTATAGAAATTGAATTAAAGTTTGAATATGATTATTACCTTGTATTAGAAAGATAACCTACTGTAAGTAACAAAGTTTTCTTGATCTTAGATGATTACTTGGAATGAATTTAGAAAACTTGGAAGTAAACTTGCAATCTTGGAAGTATTCTTGATTTTATGAAACTAGAACTTTTGGAATTTATGAAGAACACTTGGAACTTGAAGATAGAACTTGAGAGAGATCAATTATATGAATAAAATTGAAGAATGAAAGTGTTTGTAGGTGTTTTTGGTCGTTGGTGTATGGATTAGATATAAAGGATATGTAATTTTGTTTTCATGTAAATAAGTCATGAATGATTACTCATATTTTTGTAATTTTATGAGATATTTCATGATAGTTGCCAAATGATGGCTCCCACATGTGTTAGGTGACTCACATGGGCTGCTAATAGCTGATCATTGGAGTGTGTATACCAATATTACATACATCTAAAAGCTGTGTATTGTACGAGTACGAATACGGGTGCATATGAGTAGAATTGTTGATGAAACTGAACGAGGATGTAATTGTAAGCATTTTTGTTAAGTAGAAGTATTTTGATAAGTGTCTTGAAGTCTTTCAAAAGTGTATGAATACATATTAAAACACTACATGTATATACATTTTAACTGAGTCGTTAAGTCATCGTTAGTCGTTACATGTAAATGTTGTTTTGAAACCTTTAGGTTAACGATCTTGTTGAATGTTGTTAACCCATTGTTTATTATAACAAATGAGATGTTAAATTGTTATATTATCATGATATTATGATATATAATATATCTTAGTATGATATATATACAGTTAAATGTCGTTACAACGATAATCGTTACATATATGTCTCGTTTCGAAATCATTAAGTTAGTAGTCTTATTTTTACATATGTATTTCATTGTTAATACACTTAATAATATATTTACTTATCATTTAACATAATTAACCAAGTGTATCAATATCTTAATATGATTCATATGTACCTACTAAGACGTTGTTATAATGATAATCGTTATATATATCGTTTTCGAGTTTCTTAAATTAATAGTCTCATTTTTATGTATATAACTCATTGTTAAAATACCTAATGAGATACATACTTATAATAAAATCATGTTAACTATATATATAACTATATATATGTCATCGTATAGTTTTTACAAGTTTTAACGTTCGTGAATCACCGGTCAACTTGGGTGGTCAATTGTCTATATGAAACCTATTTCAATTAATCAAGTCTTAACAAGTTTGATTACTTAACATGTTGGAAACACTTAATCATGTAAATAAAAATTTCATTTAATATATATATAAACATGGAAAAGTTCGGGTCACTACAACGAAACCCCCGTCCCTTTGACGACGTTACAACATGCTGTCTTGTCAACGGCCACAACGGTTATGTTCCACAAGACCAAGGATGGGAAGTAGTCTTAGTAAAACCAGAATGCATGATTTGTTTCTGGACATATGAATTATGTGTTTTTATTGCCTTTGCTGACTGACTTGCGTATTAACTAGGATTGTTGTCACAACTGTTTTGTATCAAAGTTATTGTGTGCTATATTTCATGCTATATGTAAAATAGCGGTATTGTAAATTTGTAAAAATATTGTATAAAAGTTTGAACGCGAAATATTATTGTATTTAGTTTTTCATATAGAATCGTAGTAGTTGAATTGTATAGTAGCTACTAAGTATGAACTTAACGGGTAGGTATTACCCGAATTAAAACTTATAAAATGTTAATATGAAGAAAAAGCTTTTATAAAAGAGTTCATATTATGCTACGAAATACTATTGACTACTCGTAAATTCTATATGATTAACTCAATTCTTTTGACTATTTTTGAAGGAAATGGCACCGACGACTCGTCAGAACTTGAACATGAGTGAGGAAGACTTCTGTGTTTTCCTTGCTGCGAACATAGCCGCAGTGCAGGCCGCAGTGCAAAATAACAACAATAACTCTGGTTCTAGCAGTGGAATTAATTCCACAAGAAATCGGGTAGGATGCTCCTACAAAGAATTCACTGCCTGTAAACCTTTGGAATTCGATGGAACCGGGGTCCAATCGGATTAAAACGGTGGACCGAAAAGGTTGAATCGGTGTTTTCCATAAGTAAATGTATTAAAGAAGACAAAGTAAAGTACGCTACGCATACCTTCACAGGTACTGCCTTAACATGGTGGAACACCTATCTCGAGCAGGTGGGACAAGATGCTGCTTGCGCACTACCGTGGTCAGCATTCAAGCACTTGATGAACGAGCAGTATCGTCCCAGAAATGAGGTCAATAAGCTTAAGGTAGAGCTTAGAGGATTAAGAAAGTAAGGTTTTGACATCACCATTTACGAACGACGATTCACAGAGTTGAGCCTATTGTGTCCAAGAGCGTTCGAAGATGAAGAGGAGAAGATTGACACATTTGTAAAAGGGTTACCAGAAAGTATTCAAGAAGATGTGAGTTCACACGATCCCGCCTCCATACAAAAGGCAAGTCGAATGGCTCACAAACTCATAAATCAGATTGAGGGAAGGATTAAAGAACAGGAAGCCGAAGAGGCCAACACGAAACAAGTCTAGAGAAAGTGGGAGGAAAACAGTGATAAGAGTTACCAATACAACAACAACAACAATCACAACCATAATCGCAACAACTATCTCAACAACCGCAACATCAATCGCAACAACAACAATCGCAATCCCAACAACAACTACAACAAGCATCCCAACAACAATAACTTCACCAAACGTCCCAACAATAATAACAACCACATCAATCCCAATAGCAATCTCAATAACAACAATGACAACAACAATCAGAAAATTCCATGCTATAGGTGTGAAGGATATCATCCGGGTAAATTTTGTGAAGTAGTATGTACCAAATGTAATAGGAAGGGTCATGCTGCAGCGAAGTGTGAAGCATTCGGACCAGTGACTAAAAGAACAAATACTGCCCACATTATTTGTTTCGAATGCGGAAAGAAGGGCCACTACAAAACTACTGCCCAAACCAGGGAAATAATAATGGGCAAAGCCGTGGGAGAGTTTTTAACATTAATGCGGAAGAAGTGTAGGAAGACCCGGAGCTTGTTACGGGTACGTTTCTTATCGATGAAAAACCTTCTTATGTTTTATTTGATTCAGGTGTGGATAGAAGCTATATGAGTAGAGATTTTTGTGCTAAATTAAGTGGTCCATTGACGTCTATGACTAATAAATTTTACTCGAATTAGCAAACGGTAAATTAATTTCGGCAGATAAAATATGTCGAAATCGAGAAATTAAACTGGTTAGCGAAACATTTAAGATTGATTTGATACCAGTAGAGTTAGGGAGTTTTGATGTGATAATTGGCATGAACTGGTTGAAAAAGGAGAGACCAGAGATCGTATGTTACAAAAATGCAATTCGCATTGTACGAGAAGAATGAAAACCCTTAATGGTGTACGGAGAAAAGAGCAACACAAAGCTAAACCTTATTAGTAACTTGAAGGCGCAAAAGCTAATAAGAAAAGGTTGCTATGCCATTCTAGCACACGTTGAGAAAATACAAACCAAAGAGAAGAACATCAATGATGTTTCCGTCGTAAAAGAATTTCCCAATGTATTTCCAAAAGAATTACCGGGACTACCTCTACACCGATCTGTGGAATTTTAAATAGATCTTGTACCAGGGGCTGTACCAATAGCTCGTGCTCCATACAGACTCGCACCCAGTGAAATGAAGGAACTCCAAAGCCAACTACAAGAACTTTTAGAAAATGGTTTCATACGACCAAGTACATCACCATGGGGAGCTCTTGTTTTGTTTGTCAAAAAGAAGGATGGTACATTCAGGTTATGTATCGACTACTGAGAGTTGAACAAACTTACCATCAAGAACCGTTATTCAATACCGAGAATCGATGACTTATTTGATCAACTACAAAGCTTGTCAGTTTATTCGAAGATTGATTTACGTTCTGGGTATCATCAAATGCGAGTGAAGGAGGATGATATTCCGAAGACTGCTTTCAAAACGCGTTACGGTCATTACGAGTTTATGGTTATGCCGTTTGGGTTGACTAATGCACCAGCTGTGTTCATGGACCTCATGAACTGAGTGTGTGGACCATACCTTGACAAGTTTGTCATTGTTTTCATCGATGACATACTTATTTACTCAAAGAATGATCAAGAGCACGAAGAACATTTGAGAAAAGTGCTAGAGTTGTTGAGGAAAGAAAAACTGTACGCTAAATTTTCAAAGTGTGCATTTTGGTTGGAAGAAGTTCAATTCCTCGGTCACATAGTGAACAAAGAAGGTATTCAGGTGGATCCGGCGAAGATTGAAACTGTTGAAAAATGGGAAACCCCGAAAACTCCGAAACATATACGCCAATTTTTAGGACTAGCTGGTTACTACATGTAGAGACCCGTCCTAATCCATCAGGACGAAGTCTATATCGATTACAAACGATTCACAATAGTTAATTACATCGAGAGGTAATTGACCTCTATATGATACATTTTATCAAACATTGCATTCGTTTTTGAAAAGACAATCTTTCATTACATCGAAAGTTGATGGCATGCATACCATTTCATAATATATCCAACTATACTTGACTTAATAATAATCTTGAGGAACTCAACGACTCGAATGCAACGTCTTTTGAAATATGTCATGAATGACTCCAAGTAATATCTCTAATATGAGAAAATGCACAGTGGAAGATTTCTTTCATACCTGAGAATAAACATGCTTTCAAGTGTCAACCAAAAGGTTGGTGAGTTCATAGGTTTATCAAAAAACAATAAAATTCATCATTTTGATAGACCACAAGATTTAAATCCTGCATGGTACAAATGGGCCCGAATCCTATACCTACCTGTAATGTACATGCGATATCTTTTAAATACAGTACACCTTTCTCGTGTACGAAATCATCTTTCATAAATCTTAGTAACCGTACACATATCTTGTGCACAAAAATAACATACACATAAACTGTGTATAAAATCATTCTCTCGATACATAACATTCACTTTTCATTGCTTTCATAGCTTGGCTTGGTAACCGACCTTAACATATAATGCGCATAATAATATCCCCAAAACAGAACATCTCGTTTGTATAATAATCATATAAACTTCGAAGTACTAAACACCACGCCCACTAGCCCTTCCGTCTAGTGAACATTCTGGGTGGGGGTGTTAAACCTGGTAGCTACCTTTAGGATTCACGTCAATTAGGCGTGCACTAATTCTCAAAATTAGTGATGTTCCCTAATTCTTAGGTTACCAAGCAATAATAATCAGGGGAAAAATATTCATATCAATTGTGGCAATTATCACGTCCACATAATTCAATGGTGGCAATTATCACGTCCACATAATTCATTCGAGGAATGTTTTGCTTGTGTCTATCTCGTCAAACATTTATAAAAGCATTTCATGTATTCGTAGTTCAAAATGTATTTCAAAAGCATTTAATAAAACAGTTGTAAAAGTAGCGCATGTATTCTCAGTCCCAAAAATGTAAAGAGTAAAAGGGAATCAAATTAACTTACCATACTGTATTTTGTAGTAAAAATACATATGGCAATATTGAACAATGCAGGGTGGCCTCGGATTCACGAACCTATATCATTTGTATATATATATATATTAACACATAAAATGGAAATCGAACAATTTATATATATTTAGAGATTTAATTATTATTTTAATTAGGTTTTAAATTAATAACCTTAAAGGTATTAATATAGTTATGTTATGTGTAGTAAATATAGTTTTATATAACTAATAGTTATTTGATAAAATCATATTGATAATAACAATAAATAAAAATTGTTTTATTTTACAATAATAATAATGATAGTTTTTATGATAATAATATTGATAATATAAAAATAATAATGTTAACGTCAAAATAATAATAATGATAGTAATAATAATAATTTTGATAAAAAATGATAATTTCTCTAATAATGATAATAATAATAGTAGAAATGATACTTTTAATATAAATGATAGTCTTTAATAATAAAGGCAATCTTATTAAAAATGATATTTTTAATAGTTTTTTTTATAAGAATGATAATAATAATAATAGTAATAATGATAATAATAATAATAATAATACCTATGTTAATAATAATAATAATAACAATAATAATAATAATACTAATAGTTATAAAATGGTACTAATACTAATGTTAATGATATTAACACTTTTAACATTCTTTAGTAATCACAAATGCTAGAAATATTAATCTTATAATTAATATTAACATAATAACAATTATAATTAACAAATAATAACAATAATAATAAAGATATCAATAATAATAATAATAATAATAATAATAATAATAATAATAATCATAATAATAATAATCATAATAATAATAATCATAATAATAATAATAATAATAGTAGTAATAATAATAATAATAATAATAATAATAATAATAATAATAATAATAATAATAATAATAATAATAATAATAATAATAATAATAATAATAATAATAATAATAATGATAAGTAACTACCTCAAAATAGGAAAAAAAGATAAAATGCCCGCGACAGGACTCGAACCCGCGACCTCTCCTTTCCAACAAACACCACCAAACATCGAGTCCATCTTGTTTTTCTGATAATATACCGAACCCAAAACTATATAATTCGTTTTTCTGATAATATACCGAACATATTGTTTCTAGTTCGTTTGACTAAAAAAATAATATGTTTTCATATGGCCCCATCCACTCTCTTATCCCACTAACAAAAAAAAAATTAAATGGGTATTGTGACGACCCGAAAATTTCCGACCAAATTTAAACTTAACCTTTATATGTTTCCGACACGATAAGCAGAATTTGTAATGTTGAATCTCAAAAAGTTTGGAACTACATTCATGTAATCAATTATCCTTTGACCGTGTTCGACGATTCACGAACAATTATGTGTATATAGATATGTATATATAATATATAATATTAACTGAAAACATTAACAAAGTATTAGATATATGATACTTTACATGAACGTATTTGTTTCGATATATTTATTGACAGAATTAGGAGATAATATCAAATGATTGAATTATCAGATACATTATGATATGATTACGGGCCTATGTTATGAGGTCCACTGTGATTTAAGAAATCTATTCTTTTTGACCACTCATTACTTAACTAGTATGATAAAATAACGATATTTATATTTTATTTTATCAAATATATATAACGATTTAAATTAATATTATATATATTTATACGCGTATTATACGTACATAGTTTTATACTTTTACTATACTTTAACTTTATCTTTACTTTACTTTTACTTTACTTTAACTTTAATAATTCATACTTTAATAATTCACTTTAATAATTCATACTTTAATAATTCATACTTTAATAATTCATACTTTAATAATTCATACTTTAATAATTCACTTTAATAATTCATACTTTAATAATTCACTTTAATAATTCATACTTTAATAATTCACTTTAATAATTCAAAAATCTATTATAAATAGAATTCAATAGGTTTTATTATTTCATAGAAACTTGAAAATATATTTCTCTAAACTCTCTCAATCGAATTACACATATATATTTTCTTTGTATTATTTCAAGATATTATTAGTATACATAAAATACTATGACGGAGTTATATTCAGACGATTTTAAAATAAGTTTTCAAACGGAATAGAGCTAAGGAAATTATGGGTTATAGCTATGGAGGTTATGGGTATTGATCGAGGGTATTGCTCGTGAGATCAACCTAACGTTTATCATTTTCGTTTCGTCTACGTACTTTCCTGCAATATTGAATCTCAATATTGATACGTGAGCACTCATAACTTAACTTTTATATTTCAATAGTGTATCCCTGACTAGTGCTCGAGTATATAGGATTATGCATGCTTGTACATTCGATATTGTCCTTAGATAGGTTTGTTGAATCCTGAATTAGATACATATGCTACTGAGATAGGGTATATGATATGTATGTCATTGGAAAGCTAGTGAAAAATTAAGAACTTTTCATTTAGATATCGAATGGTTTCGATGAACGGATTAGAAGTTATAGTCAACTGAATTTTAGTATTATTGTTAAAATGATTATTATTACTATCGTCGTTATTATTTTAATAGAAATATCATTGTTATTATAAAATATCATTATTACTATTATGTTAGTATTATCATTTTATCATAATAACATTTTTAGTAAATATAAATATTGTTATTTTTTTATAGAATAATAATAATTATTATTACAAAATAATACAACTTTTACTTATTATTATTATGATCAATATTATTTTATCAAATAAATAGGGGATACAAAGATATTTTTCACCACGCTTAATATAATTACATTAATAATACTTACCACTATAGTTTTATGATATTAAGTGAACTTTATAAATTTTACTACTTAAGATATATAAAAGTATATTTTATCATATATAAACGTTAATATAAATTTTTATTAATAAATGACTTTTATTATTATAAAATCTAATAAGTATATTTAAATATATAAAATGACTATAGTTAAGTTATATAATAAACACGTATAAATTTTAGAAGTCATTTTGGGTTAAGTTGACTTTTGTTGACTTTTGCATATTAGTCTCGAGCATTAGGATTGTGGAACACTATGACTTGACCAAAAATTATTAGACAAATATTGACCAACATATAAATATATATAATTAATATAGGTTCGTGAATCCGAGGCCAACCTTGCACTTGTTAAATGACGTTATATGTATTTTTACTACGAAATACAGTATGGTGAGTTTCATTACTCCCTTTTTATATATATTTTTGGGCTGAGAATACATGCGCTGTTTTATAAATGTTTTACGAAATAGGCACAAGTACTAAAACTAATTCTATGTGGGTTTAAACCAGAAATATACCCTTAGCTTGGTAACATTAAACTACTTGTCTATGTACGGTAGGCGCGAATCCTAAAGATAGATCTATTGGGCCTGACAAACCCCATCCTGACTATGGGATGCTTTAGTACTTCGAGGTTATTTTAAACACACCTGATCTGGTGTACTTCAGAGGGTAAAACATGAACGTTAAGGCTTGTTACCGGGTGCCTACAACTTATAGAATACTTTTATACACTTGCGAGTGTACGGATATTTATAGAAACTGAAATCTTGTGGTCTATTACTATTACGGAAATGATTGATTATGATAAACTAATGAACTCACCAACCTTTTGGTTGACACTTTAAAGCATGTTTATTCTCAGGTATTAAAGAAATCTTCCGCTGTGCATTAGCTCATTTTAAGGATATTACTTGGAGTAATTCATGACATACTTTGAAAGACGTTGCATTCGAGTCGTTGAGTTCATCAAGATTAATATTAAGTCAATTATAGTTGGATGTAATATAAAATGGTATGCATGCCGTCAATTTTTGATGTAAAGAAAGTTTGTCTTTTAAAAACGAATGCAATGTTTGTAAAACGTATCATATAGAGGTCAAATACCTCGCGATGTAATCAACTATTGTGAATTGTTTATAATGTATATGAACGGATCCTTTCAGTTGATATCAGAGCTGGTTTAATTCCGTTTATGAGCGGGTTAATCGTAGAGGGGGTTCTCACAGTGTTACCTGTGACAAAGCATTGGCTCTTACTCCTCGCGGTCCCTATTAGGGTTGGCTGTACGTTGCCGAGAGGCGGGCCGTAAAATCAGTGTCTGAGGTACGCTCAGTGGTCACCAGGCGATTAGCTGGGAAGGCATTGAGTGGGATGCGTCCCCACTGTGTTTCAGTTGGTATCAGAGCGGTGGTCTTAGCGAACCAGGTCTTGCATTAGTGTGTCTAACTGATAGTTGTTAAGATGCATCAGTGAGTCTGGACTTCGACCGTGTCTACATGTCAAAAGTTTTGCTTATCATTTTTAGTCTGAAATCATCTACTTACCACCCTTAGGAAATTACCTGCTTATCATTCTTAAGTCTAGACGCGTTTTCCTACATTTATTGCATAATAGTGTATAGACGAATTCTTATCTTAGCATATCTGTTAATGTGAACTTTGACTGACATCTTTCAAAGATTCCTCCGTAATTTATGGGATTTTGGTATTATATATACATATGTAAATTATGTATTGAAGAATACCAAATCTAAATTCTACAATCTATTTCATACAAAAAAATTCTTTCCCTGATCATACAAGATGGATCCCTCAACCAGTTTGAGTTCCTCGGATTCCGACAGCTATGCCGATATGGATTTCCACATGAGCTCCGAAAGCTTCGTGACCGGAATGGATCAACCAATTAGCCATCATCTATTCTGGATGAATTGGGGATGGGTTCGTAATCTACTTAACCATTGGAGACAAGAAGAAGGTGATCCCTTTCATCCACCACATTGCCCTCTTGGCAATGAACCTGAAGCACTTTCTGGCGAACCTGTCCGAAACACCATTTTCTCTCTCATTTCCAGAGTATCTCGTCATGATTATATACTACACCAAATTCTAGATCTTATTTATTCGCTCGTCCGAACCGACAATCACCCCGGTGTAATAGAAGAAGTCAACGAGCTTCGCGCTCGGGTAGTGGCTTTGGAGAATATGGTGCAAAGGTTACAAACACCAGCAGCAGCACCGACAGCATAACCAGTACCACCATCAACAACATCAACAGTACCATTACCACCACCAACAACAACCGCATCGCAAACTTCAACTTCACAATCTGTCCCACGAGCATCGACGTCATACGCCATGTAGATACCAAGGAATACCACAACGATTAAGTATTGATTCATAACTTCATTGGGGAAACATTCTACGGCGATTATGTAATTTCTAAAGTTTAGAAATTATCTATCCTAGCCTTAACCATAAATCAAATGAGTTTAATTTAATATTAACTCATTAAATCTATATTACATCTGAAGAAATATACACATATATATTTCCATAAAGACTGTAATAAAATTCTTTTGTACAAAATATTAATTGTGAATTTTTTTTTAACGGGTAGGTAATACCCGAGAGATATATAAATTCACAATTAATATGTTACATTCTTCGAATCTGATTCAGCAAGTCATCCATTATACTCCCTACTTTCACAACAATATACATTCTTTTATAGAAATCAAAACAACCATACTCATTCAAAATCTAATTACAAATTCTGATTTTAAAATCTCAGAATTCGATTCAAGATATAACCGAAATCATCACTCTTAGATTCCTACATCTTTCAAAACTATACTTTGACTTCAAAACTGTCCTAGAACCTCATTTCTATTCATGGAACTCACAAAAATATTTGTATCATTCAAAATCTTAGAACATCATATGTATATTAACAATTACAATATGTGTTCAAACACTTCGAAATTCCTAAAGACATGCGAGATGATGATCCAACCACACATTACCCACTGTCATGCACCTGAAAAGCTCTCGAAACCAAAGTTATAGTTTAACACGTATCCATGTCAGATCCTTTGATATTTATTACCAAATATAATTTTTCAATCTCTTTCCAAAATAGACAGTTTTGTCACAGCTCCAGCAAATCACCTTCATTTGTTTATACGAATAAACCCTTCATCATGGTTACCGGGGAACCTTTCATATCTCGTCACATTAGCAGTAAACTTATCAACAACTTCATTAACCTTCGACTTAAGCCTCTCCGAAAATCCACTATACTTATTCATTAAAACCCCATCATGTACTCACCTACATCCTGTAACAATAATTGTCACAACAACTACTGGGAATTAGCAATCAGTATTTTGAATTTCGCGACAATTTTACGTTAAAAGTTATATGTATACATATAACGTCTATCTCCTAGACTTACATACTTCGAATGTGAATTTTCTGAAAAACATCCCAAACTATGAACTAGTTCTCCGAAATTGGAAAAATGCTGATGAAGCAGCAAAAACTGTAAACGACTTTAACAGTCAAAAGTTTGATGATAAAGAATAGTATGGTGGTAAAGCTGAGAAAAAGAGAAGGTTTGAAACTGGAAAATGGATTGAGCAGACCATGAAGGAGGCTGTGGACAAATCACAAAGACTAAACCTGCCTTCAAAGGATCCAAATGTTTCAGTATCTACTGAAATCGTTAGCAAACACCTTACTTCATATTCTAAAACTTCACAGACAAATCTTCTTCATCATCCATCTATGTTAAGAATTCTAAGATATTATCGTATCTTTTATTATAAATATCTTCGATATTCCTGAAGATATTTTCACAACTATTCTTATCCGAAATCTTTTATCTCTTTGCAATATCTGCGTTACAACATAAAAAGAAACTGTGTTAGTTTCTAAATTCTGGAAAAAAAAAATTCGAATTTAAAATAGGAATGTTTTTAAAGCAGTGTTGGGAACTGAAACATGAGTTAGTATAATATAATGACACTTGATCAACGTGATTATATTACAGTAAGTCATGCTGAGTTTCTAATGGAACGTGATGATTCATAGAACATACCGTCATCATGTAGTATTTACACGATTCTTACATTCTACCCAATTTCCAAACATATTAAGAACATATCATCTTGATAGCTCTATATTTTCAGATATTCTGGTAAGTTGCCAAATTAAGATCGTACCATTACGATTTTCTTCTTGGAACATTAACTATGTTCATCCAAAAATTCATATCTACGAATTCTGGACCATTATCCGCTTGACTTAAGGCTGGGAAGAGAAAATGAAAGCATGAAGCTCCGAAATATAATGGAGAATATAAAGCCCGATAACAACCTCAAAATTACAAACCGTGTATATCAATGCGTATAGCAATATAAAGACACGGGAGAATGAAAAACACAATAACCCCTAGGTAATGGTAGAAGAAAATAACTTCCTCCGGTGGTAGATGAAAAAGAAGAATGACAGATATGAAAGTTAAGAGTATATCAAGAATCAATACTGGATGAAGCATATTAACGAATGCTTTAAAGTATGAATTGGGGAGAAAGATTAGAAGGTGTAAGCTGTGGAAATAAAGAAACGAAGGGGGTGGATTTATAGTAAAATATCAGACAGAGAAATCGAGACAGACTATCGCATTTAATCAAAGAAGGTCATGATTTTCTTAATCGCCGAAGAACCAAATCTTATTGCAAAGATTTTCTTTAAATCCAATGAATTCTGGAAATCAATCATAACTACGTCATCGGTTAAAATAAATATACGTTTACTCATTTCACTCTCTTGCGATAGCTTCACTTATACTCTTCGCGTAATCAAATTGTTTTATCTATATTACTCAATGATGATAAAACTCTATTTATCAACTCATATTCGTCATGAAAACATTTTTATAGTTAGCCATGATGACCTCGATCAAATTTCGGGACGAAATTTCTTTAACGGGTAGGTACTGTGACGACCCGAAAATTTCCGACCAAATTTAAACTTAACCTTTATATGTTTCCGACACGATAAGCAGAATTTGTAATGTTGAATCTCAAAAAGTTTGGAACTACATTCATGTAATCAATTATCCTTTGACCGTGTTCGACGATTCACGAACAATTATGTGTATATAGATATGTATATATAATATATAATATTAACTGAAAACATTAACAAAGTATTAGATATATGATACTTTACATGAACGTATTTGTTTCGATATATTTATTGACAGAATTAAGAGATAATATCAAATGATTGAATTATCAGATACATTATGATATGATTACGGGCCTATGTTATGAGGTCCACTGTGATTTAAGAAATCTATTCTTTTTGACCACTCATTACTTAACTAGTATGATAAAATAACGATATTTATATTTTATTTTATCAAATATATATAACGATTTAAATTAATATTATATATATTTATACGCGTATTATACGTACATAGTTTTATACTTTTACTATACTTTAACTTTACCTTTACTTTACTTTTACTTTACTTTAACTTTAATAATTCATACTTTAATAATTCACTTTAATAATTCATACTTTAATAATTCACTTTAATAATTCATACTTTAATAATTCACTTTAATAATTCACTTTAATAATTCATACTTTAATAATTCACTTTAATAATTCATACTTTAATAATTCATACTTTAATAATTCACTTTAATAATTCATACTTTAATAATTCACTTTAATAATTCATACTTTAATAATTCACTTTAATAATTCAAAAATCTATTATAAATAGAATTCAATAGGTTTTATTATTTCATAGAAACTTGAAAATATATTTCTCTAAACTCTCTCAATCGAATTACACATATATATTTTCTTTGTATTATTTCAAGATATTATTAGTATACATAAAATACTACGACGGAGTTATATTCAGACGATTTTAAAATAAGTTTTCAAACGGAATAGAGCTAAGGAAATTATGGGTTATAGCTATGGAGGTTATGGGTATTGATCGAGGGTATTGCTCGTGAGGTCAACCTAACATTTATCATTTTTGTTTCGTCTACGTACTTTCCTGCAATATTGAATCTCAATATTGATACGTGAGCACTCATAACTTAACTTTTATATTTCAATAGTGTATCCCTGACTAGTGCTCGAGTATATAGGATTATGCATGCTTGTACATTCGATATTGTCCTTAGATAGGTTTGTTGAATCCTGAATTAGATACATATGCTACTGAGATAGGGTATATGATATGTATGTCATTGGAAAGCTAGCGAAAAATTAAGAACTTTTCATTTAGATATCGAATGGTTTCGATGAACGGATTAGAAGTTATAGTCAACTGAATTTTAGTATTATTGTTAAAATGATTATTATTACTATCGTCGTTATTATTTTAATAGAAATATCATTGTTATTATAAAATATCATTATTACTATTATGTTAGTATTATCATTTTATCATAATAACATTTTTAGTAAATATAAATATTGTTATTTTTTTATAGAATAATAATAATTATTATTACAAAATAATACAACTTTTACTTATTATTATTATGATCAATATTATTTTATCAAATAAATAGGGGATACAAAGATATTTTTCACCACGCGTAATATAATTACATTAATAATACTTACCACTATAGTTTTATGATATTAAGTGAACTTTATAAATTTTACTACTTAAGATATATAAAAGTATATTTTATCATATATAAACGTTAATATAAATTTTTATTAATAAATGACTTTTATTATTATAAAATCTAATAAATATATTTAAATATATAAAATGACTATAGTTAAGTTATATAATAAACACGTATAAATTTTAGAAGTCATTTTGGGTTAAGTTGACTTTTGTTGACTTTTGCATATTAGTCTCGAGCATTAGGATTGTGGTACACTATGACTTGACCAAAAATTGTTAGACAAATATTGACCAACATATAAATATATATAATTAATATAGGTTCGTGAATCCGAGGCCAACCTTGCACTTGTTAAATGACGTTATATGTATTTTTACTACGAAATACAGTATGGTGAGTTTCATTACTCCCTTTTTATATATATTTTTAGGCTGAGAATACATGCGCTGTTTTATAAATGTTTTACGAAATAGGCACAAGTACTAAAACTAATTCTATGTGGGTTTAAACCAGAAATATACCCTTAGCTTGGTAACATTAAACTACTTGTCTATGTACGGTAGGCGCGAATCCTAAAGATAGATCTATTGGGCCTGACAAACCCCATCCTGACTATGGGATTCTTTAGTACTTCGAGGTTATTTTAAACACACCTGATCTGGTGTACTTCAGAGGGTAAAACATGAACGTTAAGGCTTGTTACCGGGTGCCTACAACTTATAGAATACTTTTATACACTTGCGAGTGTACGGATATTTATAGAAACTGAAATCTTGTGGTCTATTACTATTACGGAAATGATTGATTATGATAAACTAATGAACTCACCAACCTTTTGGTTGACACTTTAAAGCATGTTTATTCTCAGGTATTAAAGAAATCTTCCGCTGTACATTAGCTCATTTTAAGGATATTACTTGGAGTCATTCATGACATACTATGAAAGACGTTGCATTCGAGTCGTTGAGTTCATCAAGATTAATATTAAGTCAATTATAGTTGGATGTAATATAAAATGGTATGCATGCCGTCAATTTTTGATGTAAAGAAAGTTTGTCTTTTAAAAACGAATGCAATGTTTGTAAAACGTATCATATAGAGGTCAAATACCTCGCGATGTAATCAACTATTGTGAATCGTTTATAATGTATATGAACGGATCCTTTCAGGTATCATCCCCATCTTTATAATTCGGACAGCAACAGCAATATATCATTGAGCAACAATAGCAGTTGGGGTTCGTTTGAAACAAAACAAAAAACAAGCATCGAGTAGCAGTTCGTCTCCATCATTATCAAGCTTCATCGTCTAACTTTCTTGTTTCTAATTATCATTAGTATAACGAACATCGTGACACCATTTTACTCTTCATCATCGATATCCTCACCATCGTATATAACCTCATCATCACAGTCAAATCGTCATCATCATAATCGTGATTTATCATCACGTCATTAACATAATCACAGACCCATAATCGTGATCATTTCTTCTTCATATACATAATTTCATCACTATCGTTTCAATAGGAACCTTGAGCAAAAGCTGCAACAGGCTCTCGGTGGTGGGTACATGGGTTTACGCGAGTTGTTCCAAAAACAGAAAAATAGAAGTGAGAGAGGAGAGATAGAGAGGTGGTGGTTTCCGGTGTGACGAGTGTGAACTGTAGCAACAGCAAAAATAATAGTGGTGGTTGTGGTCCTTGGTGGTTATAAGGTGGCGGTGGTGTGGTGGTACAAAAGTGGCCGGTAGTGGTGGAGTTTAGAGATAGGTGATCAAAAGGTGATGGTGTGGTGGGTTCACGAAGAGAGATTTTAGTAAGAGCGATGACAGAGGTTCTTGGTGGTGGTGATTCAAGTGAAGGAGGTGAGGTGGTGACGGTTGATAAGGGTGGTGGTAACCGATGGTGGATGGACGATGGCAGTCGGTTTGGGGAGGTAGAAGATGATCTTAGTTATCCTCCCTTGAAAGTATGAATGTATGTATGCACTAATATGTATGCACTTATATATAATATACATAGATAAAGGATAAAGTAACACAACAGTATATATGATTGATTAAATTTAACTTCATGGACTTAATTAACTATTATCCTACCGACAGTTTACACGGGATACCATATCGTACTCCGTTGCTAATTAGTGGCGGATAAAAGTCTTCGGAAAAATCCCAAATTTTTAGATTAACTATATTTATTTATTTTGGTCATTATGGTATAAAATTCAATCCTAAATTTGTTAAATAAAATTACATCAACTGTCCCTCTCATTTATGGGTAAAATATAAAAAGTGTTGAAATTTAATAACTAGGTCCTAAATATAATTTTAGTAAGCCTAAAATTTATAGAACTCATTTTCGGATCACCGTTTATTTTAAAATTACAATAGTTTGAATTTAACCTGCTTAATATCAATCGAAACATCAAATGAGTATTACAATTATTTAATATTTATTTTTAGTATACTTTATTTATATATAGAGATATATTTTAAATAATAATTATTATAATATTCTATTTTTATTTTATTCATTTTTAATAACAACAACATATAATACTTTAAATTATATTTAGAATTATTATTTATATATATACATACACACATATCTATTTACAATTAATTGTTCGTGAATCGTCGAGAGCAGTCGAAGATCAATTGAACATATGAAACAGTTCAAAAATTTTGAGACTCAACTTTACAGACTTGGCTTATCGTGTCAAATATATTAAATCGTATTGAGAGTTCGGTTCAAAATTAGTCAAAATTTTTCGGGTCATGACAGTACCTACCTGTTACAGAAATTTCGTCCCGAAATTTGAGTGAGGTCGTCATGGCTAACAATAAAAATGTTTTCATGACGAATATGAGTTGGTAATTAGAGTTTTATCATTATTGATTAATATAGATAAAACGATTCGATCATGTGAAGCGTACGAGTGAAGCTATCACAAAAGAGTGAAAAGTTTCGTCTTAACTTTTGACGTAGAAAGGATTAATTTCCAGAGTTCAAGGGATTTAAAGAAAATCTTCGAAATTTAAAAGATTTGATTCTTCGGCGAATAGAGAAATTAAGATCTCTATAATTAAATACGGTGATCTGCCTCGATTACTTTGTCTGATATTTCCATTATAAATTTCCTCCCTTCGTTTCCTTATTTTTACAGCTCATACATTTGTTTTCTTTTCCAACTTCAAGTCAAGCGAATAATGGTCCATAATTCATAGATATGAATTTTGGAATGAACATCGTTAATATTCTAAGAAATAGATTATAATAGTACGATCTTGATTGGTTAAATTACTAGAATTCAAGAGAAAAGATAGAACTATCAGAAAGATATGTTCTCGATATGTTTACAGATTAGATAGAATGTAAGAGTCGTCTAACATGGCACATGATGACGTTATAATTCTATGAATCATCACGTTTCATTAGAAACTCAGTATGACTTACTGTAATATAATCACGTTGATCAAGTGTCATTATATTATACTAACGCATGCTTCAATTCCCAACACTTCTCTAGGAAATCATTCATAATTTAAACTTGATGGTTACAGAATATAGAAACTAAAACAGTTTCCTTTATGATGTATTATAGATCACATGAAGAAATAAATGATTTTAGATAAAAATAGTTATGAAAATATCTTCAGAATTATCGAAAATATTTATAATGAAAGGTATGATGATATCTTAGAATTTCTAATATCGATGGATGCTGATGAGTTCATGATAAGACTTCAATAGATAAATATAGTGATTTGTCGGAGAGATTTAAGCCAAGGAGCAACGAGGTTGTTGGTACGTCTGTTTGTAATGTTGTAGAATATAAAAGGTTTCCCGGTAACAATAACAATGACAAACGTATATATCGAAATTATAATAAGGTTGATTCGAACGGAAAGTCGAAGTTGACTTGCTGAAGCTGTGACGAAATTGGCTAATTTGGAAAGAGATTGCAAAGTTATTTTCGGTATTAATAACGCTAAAGGAATTAGCACAGCTATGCGTTAAACGTTTACTCAGTTTTTGAGAGTTTTTAGGTGCATAACTATATACATTAATCCTTTCTTCCGTAGATGAAGTATGGTTGGTTCATCCTCTCGATTGAGGTGTTTTCAAGAATCATGAAAGGTTTGAACGCATATTCTAATCGTCAAGATACAAATGAGGTTTAACATGAAATCAAGTGGCAAACTTGAAGAATTGTTTAGTTTCATATGTTATAATCAATATTTTAATTCATTTTAATTGTCCAATGTTGGTAGTCCACAGTTACTAGTCCACAGTTAGCAATTCAATAATTCATATATAATATTCGAATTAATTAATAAGTATCGTGACCCGTGTACATGTCTCAGACAAGATCACAACTCAAACTATATATATTATTGTAGAATCAACCTCAACCCTGTATAGCTAACTCCAGCATTACTGCATATAGAGTGTCTATGGTTATTCCAAATAATATATATAGATGCGTCGATATGATATGTCAAAACCTTGTATACGTGTCCCGATATTTAAAGTGCGTAAAATAATTACAGAAATTAAATGACGATAAATAAAATTGCGAGAATTAAAATTGCGATAATTAAATTGCGATAAATAAATTGCGATAAATAAATGTAATACGGAATTAACAGTTAGCTATGAACAGTTAATTAGGATTTTGTTAGCGTGATTTCTTAACAAAATTCCTCATAGTTAATTTGTCTGTTTCTAACAAATTTTATTTTGTCAAATGTTTTCTTCATTATGCCACTTGTTGGATTCTGATAGGTGAAAATCCAAATATGAAATTGAATGAAAATGATTATTCTGCGGTGAACGGATACGTATATCGGTGGTTGTAAGTAGTATAGTAAATGACTGTTGAATCAGATTTGAAGAATGTTCAATGTAACTTATTAATGTGAAATCTAAATATTCCTCGGGTATTACCTACCCGTTAAAATATTTTCACCATTAACAGTTTGTACGAAAGAATTTTTAATTACAATCTTTATGAAAATATATATACATATATATTTTCTTCAGAAATAATCATGGATTTAATGAGTTAATGTGATATTAATCTCATTTGATTTACCGTTAGAACTAGATTATATAATCTCTAAAACATTGAAGATTACATAATCGTCATGTCGAACGAAGATAAATGATGTAGAACGATTCGTAGAACGATGATTATTCTCGAGGTACATAATGAGATGTTGAGGCGTGTTTTGTTGAAACTTGAGTTGTTGGTGGTACTGGTATTGATGTTTGTGGTACTGTTGGTGCCGGTGATGTTGCTGAAGCTGGTACATTTTGTACCATATTTTCCAAGGCTACAACTCGGGCGCGAAGCTCGTTGACTTCTTCCATTACTCCAGGGTGATTGTCGGTTGGAACGAGCGGATGAATAAGGTTTAGAATTTGATGTAGTATATAATTATGACGAGATACTCTAGAAATGAGAGAGAAAATGGTGTTTCGGACAGGTTCACCGGTAAGTGCTTCGGGTTCTTCGTCAAGAGGGCAATTTGGTTGGTGGAAAAGATCGCCTTCTTCCTGTCTCCATCGGTTAAGTCGACTACGAACCCATCAGATGAATTGGGGATGGCTGATTGGTTGATTCATTCTGGTGACGCTGCTTCCAGAGCTTAGGTGAATATCCATGTCGGAATAGTTATCGGAATAACTATCGGAATAGCTATCGAAATCTAAGGGACTCGACCTGGTTAAGGGATTTATCTCGTACGATCAGATGAAGGATTTTCGATAAGAAATAGATTATAGGATGTAGATTAGCACCCTACAAAACATAATTTACATATGCATATATAATACTAAAATCCCATAAGTTACGGAGGAATCTACGGAAGCTGTCAGACAAAGGTAACAATAATAGATACGCTAAGATATGAATTTATCTATACACTGTCTATGTAATAGAGGCAGTAAGACGTGTCTAGACCTTAAGGATGATAAGCAAATAATTTTTGACACTAAATGATAAGCAAAACTTTTGACATGCAGACACGGTCGAAGTCCAGACTCACTAATGCATCTAAACAACTATCAGTTAGACACACTAATGCAAGACCTGGTTCGCTAAGACCACCGCTCTGATACCAACTGTAGAGACCCGTCCTAATCCATCTAGACGAAGTCCATATCGATTACAAACGATTCACAATAGTTGATTACATCGCGAGGTACTTGACCTCTATATGATACATTTTATCAAACATTGCATTCGTTTTTGAAAAGACAATCTTTCATTACATCGAAAGTTGACGGCATGCATACCATTTCATAATATATCCAACTATACTTGACTTAATAATAATCTTGAGGAACTCAACGACTCGAATGCAACGTCTTTTGAAATATGTCATGAATGACTCCAAGTAATATCTCTAATATGAGCAAAGGCATAACGGAAGATTTCTTTCATACCTGAGAATAAACATGCTTTCAATTGTCAACCAAAAGGTTGGTGAGTTCATAGGTTTATCATAAAACAATAAAATTCATCATTTTAATAGACCACAAGATTTAAATCCTGCATGGTACAAATGGGCCCGAGTCCTATACCCACCTGTAATGTACATGCGATATCTTTTAAATACAGTACACCTTTCTCGTGTACAAAATCATCTTTCAAAAGTCTTAGTAACCGTACACATATCTTGTTCACAAAAATAACATACACATAACCTGTGTATAAAATCATTCTCTTGATACATAACATTCACTTTTCATTGCTTTCATAGCTTGGCTTGGTAACCGACCATAACATATAATGCGCATAATAATATCCCCAAAACAGAACATCTCGTCTGTATAATAATCATATAAACTTCGAAGTACTAAACACCACGCCCACTAGCCCTTCCGTCTAGTGAACATTCTGGGTGGGGGTGTTAAACCCGGTAGCTACCTTTAGGATTCGCGTCAATTAGGCGTGCACTAAATCTCAAAATTAGTGATGTTCCCTAATTCTTAGGTAACCAAGCAATAATAATCAGGGGAAAAATATTCATATCAATTGTGGCAATTATCACGTCCACATAATTCAATGGTGGCAATTATCACGTCCACATAATTCATTCGAGGAATGTTTTGCTTGTGTCTATCTCGTCAAACATTTATAAAAGCATTTCATGAATTCGCAGTTCAAAATGTATTTCAAAAGCATTTAATAAAGCAGTTGTAAAAGTAGCGCATGTATTCTCAGTCCCAAAAATGTAAAGAGTAAAAGGGAATCAAATGAACTCACCATACTGTATTTTGTAGTAAAAATACATATGACAATATTGAACATTGCAGGGTTGGCCTCGGATTCACGAACCTATATCATTTGTATATATATATATATATATATATATATATATATATATATATATATATATATATATATATATATATATATATATATATATATATATATATATATATATATATATATATATATATATATATATATATATATATATATATATATATATATATTTTATATATATATATATATATTTATATATATATATATATATATATATATATATATATATATATATATATATATATATATATATATATATATATTAACACATAAAATGGAAATCGGACAATTTATATATATTTAGAGATTTAATTGTTATTTTAATTAGGTTTTTCATTAATAACCTTAAAGGTATTAATATAGTTATGTTATGTGTAGTAAATATAGTTTTATATAACTAATAGTTATTTGATAAAATAATATTGATAATAATAATAAATAAAGTTGTTTTATTTTACAATAATAATAATGATAGTTTTTATGATAATAATATTGATAATATAAAAAAAATAATGTTAATGTCAAAATAATAATAATGATAGTAATAATAATAATTTTAATGGAAAATGATAATTTCTCTAATAATGATAATAATAATAGTAGAAATGATACTTTTAATATAAATGATATTCTTTAATAATAAAGGCAATCTTATTAAAAAAGATATTTTTAATACTTTTTTTTATAAGAATGATAATAATAATAATAGTAATAATGATAATAATAATAATACCTATGTTAATAATAATAATAATAACAATAATAATACTACTAATAGTTATAAAATGGTACTAATACTAATGTTAATGATATTAACACTTTTAACATTCTTTAGTAATCACAAATGCTAGAAATATTAATCTTATAATTAATATTAACATAATAACAATAATAATTAACAAATAATAACAATAATAATAAAGATATTAATATTAGTAAATATAATAATAATAATAATAATAATAATAATAATAATAATAATAATAATAATAATAATAATAATAATAATAATAATAATAATAATAATAATAATGATGATGATGATGATGATGATGATGATAAGTAACTACCTCAAAATAGGAAAAAAAGATAAACTGCCCGCGACAGGACTCGAACCCGCGACCTCTCCTTTCCAACAAACACCCCTAAACATCGAGTCCATCTTGTTTTTCTGATAATATACCGAACCCAAAACTATATAATTCGTTTATATCCCAGTTAAGCTTGGCCCAACAATAACAACACAAAAACTCAAATCGCAGCCCACTCTAAAAATCCAAAAAAAAAAATTATATATATATATATATATATATATATATATATATATATATATATATATATATATATATATATATATATATATATATATAACGGCTCAATTCTAGTACCCATTGTTTCTAGTTCGTTTGACTAAAAAAATAATATGTTTTCATATGGCCCCATCCACTCTCTTATCCCACTAACAAAAAAAAAATTAAATGGGTATCATCCCCATCTTTATAATTCGGACTGCAACAGCAATATATCATTGAGCAACAATAGTAGTTGGGGTTCGTTTGAAACAAAACAGAAAAGAAGCATCGAGTAGCAGTTCGTCTCCATCATTATCAAGCTTCATCGTCTAACTTTCTCGTTTCTAATTATCATTAGTATAACGAACATCGTGACACCATTTTCCTCTTCATCATCGATATCCTCACCATCGTATATAACCTCATCATCACAGTCAAATCGTCATCATCATAATCGTGATTTATCATCGCCTCATTAACATAATTACAGACCCATAATCGTGATCATTTCTTCTTCATATACATCATTTCATCACTATCATTTCAATAGGAACCTTGAACAAAAGCTACAGCAGGCTCTCGGTGGTGGATACATGGGTTTACACGAGTTGTTCCAAAAAGAAAAAATCTAAGTGAGAGAGGAGAGATAGAGAGGTGGTGGTTTACGGTGTGACGAGTGTGAACTGTAGCAACAGCAAAAATAATAGTGGTGGTTGTGGTCCTTGGTGGTTATAAGGTGGCGGTGGTGTGGTTGTACAAAAGTGGCCGGTAGTGGTGGAGTTTAGAGATAGGTGATCAAAAGGTGATGGTGTGGTGGGTTCACGAAGAGAGATTTTAGTAAGAGCGATGACGGAGGTTCTTGGTGGTGGTGATTTAAGTGAAGGAGGTGAGGTGGTCACGGTTGATAAGGGTGGTGGTAACCGATGGTGGATGGACGATGGTGGTTGGTTTGGGGAGGTAGAAGATGATCTTAGTTATCCTCCCTTGAAAGTATGAATGTATGTATGCATTAATATGCATGCACTTATATATAATATACATAGATAAAGGATAAAGAAACACAACAGTATATATGATTGATTAAATTTAACTTCACGGACTTAATTAACTATTAGCCTACCGACAGTTTACACGGGATACCATATCGTACTCCGTTGCTAATTAGTGGCGGATAAAAGTCTTCGGAAAAATCCCAAATTTTTAGATTAACTATATTTATTTATTTTGGTCATTATGGTATAAAATTCAATCCTAAATTTGTTAAATAAAATTACATCAACTGTCTTTCTCATTTATTTGTAAAATATAAAAAGTGTTGAAATTTAATAACTAGGTCCTAAATATAATTTTACTAAGCCTAAAATTTATAGAACTCATTTTCGGATCACCGTTTATTTTAAAATTACAATAGTTTGAATTTAACCTGCTTAATATCAATCGAAACATCAAATGAGTATTACAATTATTTAATATTTATTTTTAATATACTTTATTTATATATAGAGATATATTTTAAATAATAATTATTATAATATTCTATTTTTATTTTATTCATTTTAAATAACAACAACATATAATACTTCAAATTATATTTAGGATTATTATTTATATATATACATACACACATATCTGTTTACAATTAATTGTTCGTGAATCGTCGAGAGCAGTCAAAGGTTAATTGAACATATGAAACAGTTCAAAAATTTTGAGACTCAACTTTACAGACTTTGCTTATCATGCCAAAGATATTAAATCGTATCGAGAGTTCGGTTTAAAATTAGTCAAAATTTTCCGGGTCATGACACTACAGAAGATTCATCCAAGATTTTTCCAAAATAGCAAAACCGTTGACTTCATTAACGCATAAAGGGACGAAATTTGAATGGAAGGATGAGCAGGAGAAAGCGTTTCATTTGTTGAAGAAAAAGTTAACTACGGCACCTATATTGTCATTGCCTGAAGGGAATGATGATTTTGTGATATATTGTGACGCCTCAAAGCAAGGTCTCGGTTGTGTATTAATGCAACGAACGAAGGTAATTGCTTATACGTCAAAAGTATTATATATACCGACCATAAAGGTCTTCAACACATATTTAATCAGAAACAACTGAACATGAGGCAGCGTAGATGGATTGAGTTATTGAATTATTACGATTTTGAGATTCGTTACCACCCGGGGAAGGCGAATGTGGTAGCCGACGCTTTGAGTAGAAAGGACAGAGAACCTATACGGGTAAAAGCTATGAATATAATTATTCGTACTAACCTTACTACTCAAATAAAGGAGGCGCAATAGGGAGTTGTAAAAGAAGGGAATTTGAAAAATGAAATACCCAAAGGGTCGAAGAAACACCTTAATATTCGGGAAGACGAAACTCGATATAGAGCTTAAAGAATTTGAGTACCAAGGTTTGGAGATGTGAGAAAAGGTACTTAAGGAAGCACATAAAACCATATATTCAATACATCCCGGAGCGGGAAAGATGTACAAAGATCTCAAGAAACACTTTTGGTGGCCGGGTATGAAAGCCGATATTACTAAATACGTAGGAGAATGTTTGACGTGTTCTAAGGTTAAAGCTGAACATCAGAAACCATCAGGTCTACTTCAGCAACCTAAAATCCAGGAATGGAAATGGGAAAACATTACCATGGATTTCATTACTAAATTGCCAAGGACTGCAAGTGGTTATGATACTATTTGGGTAATAGTCGATCGTCTCACTAAGTCAGCACACTTTCTGCCAATGAGAGAAGATGATAAAATGGAGAAGTTAGCACGACTATACTTGAAGGAAGTTGTCTCCAGACATAGAATACCAGTCTCTATTATCTCTGATAGGGATGGAAGATTTGTTTCAAGATTCTGGCAGACGTTACAACAAGCATTAGGGACTTGTCTAGACATGAGTACTGCCTATCATCCACAAACTGGTGGGCAGAGTGAAAGGATGATACAAACGCTTGAAGACATGCTACGAGCATGTGTTATTGATTTTGGAAACAGTTGGGATCGACATCTACCATTAGCAGAGTTTTCCTACAACAACAGTTACCATTCGAGTATTGAGATGGCGCCATTTGAAGCACTCTATGGTAGAAAGTGCAGGTCTCCAATTTGTTAGAGTGGAGTGGGGGATAGACAGATTACGGGTCCGGAGATAATTCAAGAAACTACCGAGAAGATCATTCAAATTCAACAACGGTTGAAAACTGCCCAAAGTCGACAAAAGTGTTACGCGAACATTAAAAGAAAGGACATAGAATTTGAAGTTGGAGAGATGGTCATGCTTAAGGTTTCACCTTAGAAAGGCGTTGTTTGATTTGGTAAACGGGGGAAACTAAATCCAAGGTACATTGGACCATTCAAGATTATTGATCGTGTCGGATCGGTAGCTTACCGACTTGAGTTACCACAACAACTCGCGGCTGGACATAACACTTTCCACGTCTCGAATTTGAAGAAATATTTTGCTAAATAAGATCTCACTATTCCGTTAGACGAAATTCAAATCAATGAAACACTTCATTTCATCGAAGAACCCGTCGAAATAATGGATCGTGAGGTTAAAAGACTTAAGCAAAATAAAATACCAATCGTTAAGGTGCGATGGAATGCTCGTAGAGGACCCGAGTTCACCTGAGAATGTGAAGATCAGATGAAAAAGAAATACCCGCATCTATTTCCAGAAGATTCATCAACACCTTCAACAGCTTAAAATTTCGGGACGAAATTTATTTAACGGGTAGGTACTGTAGTGACCCGAACTTTTCCATGTTTATATATATTAAATGAGATTGATATTTACATGATTAAATGTTTCCAACATGATAAGCAATCAAACTTGTTAAGACTTGATTATTTGAAATGAGTTTCATATAGACAATTGGACAATTGACCACCCAAGTTGACCGGCGATTCACGAACGTTAAAAACTTGTAAAAACTACATGGTGTTATATATATATATATATATATATATATATATATATATATATATATATATATATATATATATATATATATATATATATATATATATATATGTGGTTAACATGAGATTATGATAAGTAAGTATCTCCATAAATATATTAACAATGAGTTATATACAAATAAATAAGATTATTGATTTAAGAAACTCGAAAATGATATATATAACGATTATCGTTATAACTGTAGTGACCCGAATTTTTCCATGTTTATATATATTGATTGAGATTGATATTTACATGACTAAATGTTTCCAACGTGTTAAGAAATCAAACTTTTTAAGACTTGATTAAATGAAATAAGTTTCATATAGACAATTGATCACCCAAGTTGACCGGCGATTCACGAACGTTACAAAATTGTAAAAACTACATGTTGTGGTATATATAGACATATATATATGGTTGACATGAGATTATGATGAGTAAGTATCTTACTAAGTATATTAACAATGTTTGATATACATAAGAAATGAGATTACTAAGTTAAGAAACTCGAAATGATATATATAACGATTATCGTTATGATAACATCTACTAAATATATATGTATCATATTAAGATATTGATACACTATATTTAACATGATAAAATGATATTTAAATATATCATTAAGTGTGTTAACAATGAACTACATATGTAAAAACAAGACTACTAACTCAAGAATTACGAAACGAGACTTATATGTAACGATTATCGTTGTAACGATATTTTAATGTATATATCATATTAAGAGATATTCATACATCATAATATCATGATAATATAATAATTTAACATCTCATTTTATATAATAAACATTGGGTTAACAACATTAATTGAGATCGTTAACTTAAAGGTTTCAAAACAACACTTACATGTAACGACTAACGAAGACTTAACGACTCCATTAGAATGTATATACATGTTGTGTTTTGATATGTATTCTTACACTTTTGAAAGACTTCAAGACACATATCAAAGTACTTCTACTTAACAAAAATGCTTACAATTACATCCTCATTCAGTTTCATCAACAATTCTACTCGTATGCACCCGTATTCGTACTCGTACAATACACAGTTTTTAGATGTATGTACTATTGGTATATACACTCCAATTATCAGCTCTTAGTAGCCCATGTGAGTCACCTAATACATGTGGGAACCATCATTTGGCAACTAGCATGAAATATCTCATAAAATTACAAAAATATTAGTAATCATTCATGACTTATTTACATGAAAACAAAATTACATATCCTTTATATCTAATCAATATACCAATGACCAAAAATACCTACAAACACTTTCATTCTTCAATTTTCTTCATCTAATTGATCTCTCTCAAGTTCCATCTTCAAGTTCTAAGTGTTCTTCATAAATTCCATAAGTATAGTTTCATAAAAATCAAGAATACTTCCAAGTTTGCAAGTCTACTTCCAAGCTTTCTAATCCATTCCAAGTAATCATCTAAGATCAAGGAACCTTTGTTATTTATAGTAGGTTATCTTTCTAATTCAAGGTAATATTCATATTCAAACTTTGATTCAATTTCTACAACTATAACAATCTTATTTCGAGTGAAAATCTTATTTGAACTGTTTTCGTGTCATGATTCCGCTTCAAGAACTTTCAAGCCATCCAAGGATCCTTTGAAGCTAGATCCATTTTTCTCATTTCCAGTAGTTTTATCCAGAAAACTTGAGGTAGTAATGATGTTCATAACATCATTCGATTCATACATATAAAGCTATCTTATTCAAAGGTTTAAACTTGTAATCACTAGAAAATAGTTTAGTTAATTCTAAACTTGTTCGCAAACAAAAGTTAATCCTTCTAACTTGACTTTTAAAATCAACTAAACACATGTTCTATATCTATATGATATGCTAACTTAATGATTTAAAACCTGGAAACACGATGAAAACCATAAAATCGGATATACGCCGTCGTAGTGAAACCGGGGGCTGTTTTGGTTTGGATAATTAAAAACTATGATAAACTTTGATTTAAAAGTTGTTCTTCTGGGAAAATTATTTTTCATATGAACATGAAACTATATCCAAAAATCTTGGTTAAACTCAAAGTGAAAGTATGTTTTTCAAAATGGTCATCAAGATGTCGTTCTTTCGACGGAAATGACTACCTCTTTAGTAATTAACATGTAACTTAAATTTCTGACTATAAACCTATACTTTTTATGTTTGGATTCTTAATTTAGAGTTCAATATGAAACCATATCCATTTGATTCACTCAAAATGGATTTAAAATGAAGAAGTTATGGGTAAAACAAGATTGGTTATTTTTGATCTTTTTAGCTACGGGAAATGTTTAACAAATCTATAAAAATCATATCCTAGCTAACTTATATTGTATTATACATGTATTCTAATATATTATGTAATCTTGGGATATCATAGACACGTATGTAAATGTTTTGACATATCATATCGACCCATGTATATATATTATTTGGAACAACCATAGACACTCTATATGCAGTAATGTTGGAGTTAGCTATACAGGGTTGAGGTTGATTCCAAATATATATACTTTGAGTTATGATTTAGCTTGAGACGTGTATACACTGGGTCGTGGATTGATTCAAGATAATATATATCGATTTATTTATGTACATCTAACTGTGGACAACTAGTTGTAGGTTACTAACGAGGACAGCTGACTTAATACACTCAAATCTTTAAAACATAATAAAAATGGTTGTAATTATATTTTGATCATACTTTGATATATATGTACATATTTGTATAGGTTCGTGAATTGATCCGTGGCCAAGTCTTATTTCCGAGGAAGGAAATATCTGTGAAAGTGAGTTATAGTCCCACTTTTAAAATCTAATATTTTTGGGATGAGAATACATGCAGGTTTTATAAATGATTTACAAAATAGACACAAGTACGTGAAACTACATTCTATGGTTGAATTATCGAAATCGAATATGCCCCTTTTTATTAAGTCTGGTAATCTAAGAATTAGGGAACAGACACCCTAATTGACGCGAATCCTAAAGATAGATCTATTAGGCCTAACAAACCCCATCCAAACTACCGGATGCTTTAGTACTTTGAAATTTATATCATATCCGAAGGGTGTCCCAGAATGATGGGGATATTCTTATATATGCATCTTGTTAATGTCGGTTACCAGGTGTTCACCATATGAATGATTTTTATCTCTATGTATGGGATGTGTATTGAAATATGAAATCTTGTGGTCTATTGTTACGATTTGATATATATAGGTTAAACCTATAACTCACCAACATTTTTGTTGACGTTTAAAGCATGTTTATTCTCAGGTGAATACTAAGAGCTTCCGCTGTTGCATACTAAAATAAGGACAAGATTTGGAGTCCATGTTTGTATGATATTGTGTACAAACTGCATTCAAGAAACATATGTCGATGTAATATATTTCTATTGTAAACCATTATGTAATGGTCGTGTGTAAACAGTATATTTTAGATTATCATTATTTGATAATCTACGTAATGTTTTTAAAACCTTTATTGATAAAATAAAGGTTATGGTTGTTTTAAAAATGAATGCAGCTTTAAAAAACGTCTCATATAGAGGTCAAAAGCTCGCAACGAAATCAATTAATATGGAACATTTATAATCAATATGAACGGGACATTTCAATAACAACGTCTTACTAAATATGTAACATCCCGCATTTTTTCGTTAAATTATATTAACGCCCGTCTTTTTATTTTAATAATATCTTTCGTATCTAGATTTGTATCCTCCGTTAGCTAACATTCTTAATATTTTCGTTATCGAATTATAACGTCTCCCGTACTCTCGTGTAATTCAAAATAATTCGTTTGGTTAATTCCACACCCGCTTTGAAACTTGAGGGACCAAATTTGCCAAGTGGGCAAAGTGGTGACTAGGTCAACTAGTCAACCACTTCACCACCACCACTCATTCTGCCTCCTCTTTCTTTTTCTTACTTCTCTTTTTCTTTCCATCTCAAGAACACACACAAACACCCAATTCAATCATTCATCATCTAAATTCGATCTAGGAGGCCAACATCAAAACAAATTACATATTCGTGATCCTCTCTTCATCCTCTACATTTTGGTACCAATTTCATCTCGTTTGGGTAACATTTCTAAAACACTAGATTTCTCTAAATTCATTTTATATACTTGAAATGGTGTTAATTAGTGTCTATGGCTCAAGTATAACATGAATATATGTTTTGTTTGCTCGATTTATTGTTTTGGAGTAACTAGCATGAACTTGAAAATGGGTGTGCTTCATCTTTGATTTTGGATGAGTTAATGTTGTTAAATTGTTAAAGTTCATGTTTTAATTGTGTTACTAGTATCACTAGCTTCGTTTTGATGCGTAGGTTGATTAAGAAAACTTCAAACACATGATTATTGATTTTTGTAAATTTTGGTTAGGGTTTGATAGACTTAAAACGAACTTTTGATGTTTTGAATGCCATGAAATGTTATTAGTAAGTGTTTAGTTGTAATGTATGTTTCATTACCTTCAAAACAGCATATCATATGTGTGAATTGGATTCCCGAATTTTAAAATGCATTTTGTGAACTTAAAACTTTGAAAATAAACCTTTAATGATCACTTGACGAGATTTTGGTTATTGTAATTGATGTGTTTGCTTGATGAAAAGCGGTTAGTTGTATTCCTTGTCAAAAGATCTTTCCAACGATATAAGATACGTATTCTAAGTGTTTACGGTTTGTGTTTTGTGCTAAATTGAATTTTAGATCAAGACTTGAACAATTGAAACTGACCAGGCACCAGACCACGTTAAGTGTCACGGCGCGGCCCTCTTTGGTCACGGCGATGCATTTGCCGTGTTTGGGTTCTGACCAAGCCTACACTTTTACAAAAAATGTTTGCTATGCTACGCACCTCCGATTCACATGTAACTTGTTCTAACATGCTTATATATGAATAAAAACCTCAGAAAAATAGTTCGGGACCCGACCTGAACGTGTTGACTTTTTCGCTGACTTTGACTTGACCAAAGTTGACTTTTGTCCAAACCTAATCAAATACTTATGCAATCATTCTAACATGTTTTTATACTTGTACCTTGCATGAAACATGACAATTTGATTCACATACTATTATAATCGAGTCGTAACGAGCCATAGGACTAATTGCACACCTTGACCAATCGTGTTTACCATTATTGATACGACCTACTTGTTTAGGTCAAGACTAGCACTCGTCCTTGCACACGTTTACTTGTTGAAGTATCTTTTTACTCTTGCACTCGAGGTGATATCATAGTCCCACTTTTACTCTTTTGAACTTACATTTGGGATGAGAAAACATAAACGTTTCTTTTTAACTAAGTGAACACAAGTACAGGAAAACAAACATTCTACCTACGAGTTTAGAACAAAATCCTCAATTCGATTATCATTAGTTACACTTGCCGGGTGTAAGCGAGAACTTATGTTGTATGGATCCATATGGGTTTGACAAACTCTCATTCAAACGGTTCGCTACCGTCTACGAATGAAATATATTTTCGAGAAACAGTGTATGTTCTAACACTATTGTGATAGGGTTCTATGGATGGAAAGTTAAGCCTTGATAATTGGGTGCTCGTGAAACAATTTTGGAATGGTTAACTATTATTTCGATGTTGCAAATCTTGTGGTTCAAATTACTTATTTACTCACTTACTTACTTAAACCTATGATTTCACCAACGTTTTCGTTGACAGATTTCTATGTTTTTCTCAGGTCTTTGAACGATATGTGATACATGCTTCCGCTCATTACTTTGATACTTGCATTGGATGTCGAGTATACATGCATACATGGAGCGTCTTTTGACTTTATTTAAAACTGTGTCGCATAGGTTTCATTTGTACTTGTAACGTAGCTTTTGGTTGAACAATTCTTGTAAACTTTGAAACAATCCTTACATTTGAAATGAATGCGACATATATTTGGTCAAACATTATTTTAAAGACTTATGACCACGTAACGAGACCTAAGTAGACGGCGCCGTCAATGACGATTTTGTCGGGTCGCTACAAAATACATATGTATCATATTAATATATTGTTACACTATATTTAACATGATAAAATGATAATTAAGTAAATCATTAAGTGTGTTAACTGTGAACTACATATGTAAAAACAAGACTACTAACTTAAGGATTTCGAAACGAGACATATATGTAACGATTATCGTTGTAATAGTATTTTAACATATATATATATATATATATATATATATATATATATATATATATATATATATATATATATATATATATATATATATATGATGTTAAGATATATTTATACACCATGTTATTATGATAACATAACAATTTAATATCTTATTTAAGTATTATAACAATGGATTAATTACATTTAACAAGATCGCTAACTTAAAGGTTTCAAAACAACACTTACATGTAACAACTAACGGTGACTTAACGACTCAATTAAAATGTATATATATGTAGTGTATTAATATGTATTAGTACACTTTTGAAAGACTTCAAGACACATATCAAAGTACTTCTACTTAGCAAAAATGCTCACTATTACATTCTCATTCATTTTCATCAACAATTCTACTCGTATGTACCCGTATTCATACTCGTACAATACACAGCTTCTAGATGTATTTACTATTGGTATATACACCTTTAATCATTCATTCTTAGCATCCATCTTAGAGTCAAAAACATGTGGAACCATTATTTAACAACTTGTATGACTAATGACCTAAAAACAAACTTAAGGATCTTTTTTTTCTTTATAACAAGTAATCCCGTTTTTATGATTTCACCCCATTTTTCCATTTCATTTTCTCATACTTACACTCCAAATTCTCTCTCAAAATACTCCTAACATCATACTTGATCATCTCCAAGCATTTTCACCATCTTTTAGCTTCAATTACAAACTTTAATCATCATAAAAACAACTATTCAAGAACACTTCAAAAAATCTTTCAAACTTGCTAGCTTACTTCCAATCTTGCAAATCCATTTTAAGTGATCATCCAATCTCAAGAAATCTTTCTTATTTACAGTAAGATATCTTTCTAATTCAAGGTAATACTCATACTCAAACTTTGATTCAATTTCTATAACTATAACAATCTTATTTCGAGTGGAAATCTTACTTGAACTTGTTTTCGTGTCATGATTCTGCTTCAAGAACTTTCAAGCCATCCAAGGATCCTTTGAAGCTAGATCTATTTTTCTCTTTTCCAGTAGGTTTATCCACAAAACTTGAGGTAGTAATGATGTTCTTAACATCATTCGATTCATACATATAAAGCTATCTTATTCGAAGATTTAAACTTATAATCACTAGAACATAGTTTAGTTAATTCTAAACTTGTTTGCAAACAAAGTTAATCCTTCTAACTTAACTTTTAAAATCAAATAAACACGTGTTCTATATCTATATGATATGCTAACTTAATGATTTAAAACCTGGAAACACGAAGAACACCGTAAAACTGGACATACGCCGTCGTAGTGAAACCGGGGGCTGTTTTGGGTTAGAAAAATAAAAACTATCTTAATCTTTGAATTGGAAGTTTGTTTTCTGGAAAAATGATATTACATATGAACATGATACTATATCCAAAAATCATGGTTAAACACAGAGTGGAAGTATGTTTTTCAAAATGGTCATCAAGATGTAGTTCTTTCGACGGAAATGACTACCTCTTTAAAAAATGACATGTAACCTGTATTTCTGACTATAAACTTACACTTTTTCTATTAAGTTTCATAAATTTCAGTTCTTTATGAAACCATAGCAACTTGAATCACTCAAAACGGATTTGAAACGAAGAAATGACGGGTAAAACAAAATTGGATAAATTTGCTAGTTTTAGCTACGAAAATTTTGTAACAAATCTAGACTAAACATATCCTAACTAATTTATATTGTATTATACATATTATGTAATCTTGGGATACCATAGACACGTATGCAATGTTTTGACATATCATATCGACCCATCTATATATATATATTTAGGAACAACCATAGACATTCTATATGCAGTAATGTTTGAGTTAGCTATACAGGGTTGAGGTTGATTCCAAAATAATATATATACTTTGAGTGGTGATCTAGCCTGAGACTTGTATACACTGGGTTGTAGATTGATTCGAGATAATATATATATTGATTTATTTCAGCACATCTAACTGTGGACAACTAGTTGTAGGTTACTAACGAGGAGTGCTAACTTAACAAACTTAAATCATAAAAATGTAATAAAAAATGTTGTAAATATATTTAAATCATACTTTGATATATATGTACATATTTGTTATAGGTTCGTGAATCGACCAGTGGCCAAGTCTTATTTCCAATGAAGGAAAAATCTGTGAAAGTGAGTTATAGTCCCTCTTTTAAAATCTATTATGGAGCGTGCAGTTTTATAAATGTTTTACAAAATAGACACAAATGATCAAAATTACATTCTATGTTGAATTATCGAACCGAATATGCCCCTTTTTAGCTTGGTAGCCTAAGAATTGGTGTTTATTATAATTGCCACCAATTGACGCGAATCCTAAAGATAGATCTATTTGGCCCAACAAGCCTCATCCGAGTTACGGATGCTTTAGTACTTTGATTTATCATGTCCAATGAGAGTCCCAGAATGATGGGGATATTCTATATGCATCCTGTTAAGGTCGGTTACTAGGTGTTCATCATATGAATGATTTTTATGCAGATTGCATGTTGTTTATGAGAAATGAAAATATGAAATCTTGTGGTCTATTATTACGATTTGATAAATATATAGGTTAAACCTATAACTCACCAACATTTTTGTTGACGTTTAAAGCATGTTTATTCTCAAGTGATTATTAAGAGCTTCCGCTGTTGCATGCTAATTTATGGACAAGAGTTGGAGTCAGTATGCTTGTATAATATTGTTTAAAAACTCCATTCGAAGACTTAAATTGATGTGTAATATTATTGTAAACCATTATGTAATAATCGTGTGAAAACGCTATATTTTAGATTATCATTATTTGATAATCGTCGTAATATTTTTAAACCTTTATCGATAAAATAAAGGTTATGGTTTGTTTTAAAATCGAATGCAGTCTTTGAAAAATGTCTCATATAGAGGTCAAAACCTCGCAACGAAATCAATTAATATGGAAAGTTTATAAATCGATATGAACGGGACATTTCATGCCTCAACATCTCATTCTGTACCTCGAGTATAATCTTCGTTCTACATCTTGTTCTACATCGATTAATTTTCGTTCTACGAATCGTTCTATATCATTTATCTTCACTGAACATGGCGATTATGTAATTTCTAAAGTCTTAGAGATTATTTATTCTAACTCAAACCGAAAAGCAAATGAAGTTAATATCATATTAACTCATTAAATCCATGATCACATCTGAAGAAAATATATATGTTTTCATAAATATTGTAATTAAAAATTCTTTTGTACAACCAGTTAATGGTAAAAATATTTTAACGGGTAGGTAATACCCGAGGAATATTTAGATTTCACATTAATAAGTTACATTACACATTCTCCGAATCTGATTCAACAGTCAATTACTATCCTACTTACATCCACCGATATACGTATCTGTTCACCGCAGAATAACCATTTTCCATTCAATTTCATATTTATCTATCAGAATCCAACAAGTGGCATAATGAAGAAAACATTGGACAAAATAAAACTTGTTAGAAACAAACAAATTAACTATGAGAAATTTTGTTAAGAATTCACGCTAACAAAATCCTAGCTAACTTTTCCTAGCTAACTGCTAATTCCTTATTACATTTTAATTATCGCAATTTTAATTCTCGCAATTTTAATTATCGTCATTTAATTTCTGTTATTTATTTTACGCACTTTATTTATCGTCATTTAAATACTGTTATTTACGCATTTAAATATCGGGACACGTATACAAGGTTTTGACATATCATATCGACGCATCTATATATATTATTTGGAATAACCATAGACACTCTATATGCAGTAATGCTTGAGTTAGCTATACAGGGTTGAGGTTGATTCTACAATAGTATATATACTTTGAGTTGTGATTGAGTCTGAGACATGTATACAATGGGTCACGATACGTATTAATTAATTCGAATATTATATATTAAACTATATATGAATTGTTAAACTACTAATTGTGGACTACAAACTGTGGACTACCAACATTGGACAATTAAAATAAATTAATATATTGATTATAACATATGAAACTAAAAATTTCTTCAAGTTTGCCACTTGATTTCATCTTAAACCTCATTTGTATCTTGACAATTACAATCTGCGTTCAAACCTTTCATGATTCTTGAAAACACCTCAATCGAGAGAATGAACCAACCGCACCTCATCTACGGAGAAAAGATTGATGCATCTAGTTATGCACCTGAAAACTCTCGAAATCTGAGTAAACGTTTAACACGTATCTGTACTAACTCCTTGGCGTTGTTATTACCAAAAATAACTTTGCAATTCCTTTCCAAATTAGCCAATTTTGTCACAGCTCCAGCAAGTCAACATCGACTTTTCAGTCAGACTAACCTTATTATAACCTTAATATATACGTTGCCCTTTCACCATCGTTACCGGAGAACCGTTTATATTCCACCACATTAGCAGCAAACTTACCAGCAACTTCATTACTCAATGGCTTAAGTCTTTCCGAAAAACCATTATACTAGTTTATTAAAACCCTATCATATACTCATCCGCATCTTGTAACGAGAATTACCATACCAATTACCGAGAGTCAGCAATCAGTATTTTAAATTTTGTAGCATTTCTACATCAACAATTATATGTATACATATAACAATTATCTCTTAGAATTATGATCTTCCATTCTAAAACTCTGAAAAGCACCAGTCTACAAATTAATAATCTGAATGTTGAAAATGCTGATGAAGCAGCAAAAACTGTAAATGACCTTAACCGTCGAAAGTTTAATGATAACAAATAGTATGTTGGCGAAGCTCAGAAATGTTGGAACTGGAAAATGGATTGAGCAAACATGAAGGAGGCTATGGACAAATCACCAAGACTAAACCTGCCTTCAAAGAATCCAAATGATTCAATATCTGCTGAAGTCTTTAAAGAATACCTTGCTCCTGACTCTAAACCTTTACGGACAAATCTTCTTCATCATCTTTTGATATTATAAATTCTAAAATATCATCGTATCTTTCATTATAAATATCCTTGATATTTCTGAAGATATCTTCATAAATATTCTTGTCCGATATTAATTATCTCTCTGCTCTATCTGTGTTATATCATAAAAGAAACTGTTTTAGTTTCTAAATTCTGAAAAATTCAAATTTAAAATATGAATGTTTTTGAAAAAGTGTTGGGAACTGAAGCATGAGTTAGTATAATATAATGACACTTGATCAACGTGATTATATTACAGTAAGTCATGCTGAGTTTCTAATAGAACGTGATGATTCACAGACCATACCGTCATCATGTGCCATGTTACACGACTCTTACATTCCACTAAATCTACAAAAAAAATCAAGAATATATTTTCTTGATAATTCTATCTTTTCCAGTGACTTCTGATAATTTGGCAAATGTTTCGGAAATATGAATTGAAGTAAAAGATAAGAGTTGTGGAAATAATGGGACGAAAGAAGTTCATTTATAGTGAAATATCCGACAGAGCAGTCGAAATAGATTACTGCATCTAATCAAGGAAGATTCTAATTTCATTAATTACCAGAGAACCCAAATCTTAATACGAAGATTTCCTCTAAATCCCTTAAATTTCGAAAATCAACCGTGACTACGTCACCGGTTAAGACGAACTTGCATTTACTCATTTCACTTTTTTGTGATAACTTCACTCGTGCTCTCCACGAGATCAAATGGTTTTATCTATATTACCCAATGATGATAAGGCTCTAATTTTCAGCTCGTATGTGTCATGAAAACATACTTATTGTCAGCAATGACCATCTCAATCAAATTTCAGGACGAAATTTCTTTAACTGGTAGGTACTGTGACAACTCGGAAATTTCCGAACAAATTTAAACTTAATCTTTATAGGATTTCGACACGATAAGCAAAGTCTGTAATGTTGAGTCTCAAAAATTTTGAAATTATATTTACGTAATCAATTTCCCTTTGACTGTACTGAACGATTCACGAACAAATTGTGTGTAAATAAATATGAATATATACAAATATATATATATATATATATATATATATATATATATATATATATATATATATACATATATATATATATATATATATATATATATATATATATATATATATAAATAAGTGTATAAATATATACTATTTTGAGTTAATAATGTAAACTTTAATCAATAGGAATCAAAAATGTAAAATAATAAATAGAATCATTAAGTTACTATAATTATATATAATTAATATATGATAATATTATGAATCTATATATATGTATATATATATATATATATATATATATATATATATATATATATATATATATATATATATATATATATATATATATATATATGATTTCTATTAATAATTATTATTATATTGTAATATATAAATAGTAAACATTTAATAGATGTTATCATAATATAATTATTAAATATTACATAGATAATAAATTGTAATATTAATATATTAAATGTAATTATAAGTTTAATCATAATTGTTATATTATTAGTACGTTCTATAAATATTAGTCTTAGAATTATTAATATTATCAAAATTATAAAATGAAATTAGTATATTTAAGTTGTTATCTTTACCAATATTAATACTTTCATTGTTAATATCGTTATATTTATAACTAGTAGTAAAATTCTTATTTTAGTTATTATGATTAATATTAGTATTATTATTAGATATTATTATAAATTATTATTATTATCATTATTATTATAGTTATTAGAAAATAACACAATTTATTTTATCATTAATAATATTATTATGATTATTAGTATTATTATTATAATTAATAATAAAATTATTATTATTATTATTATTATTATTATTATTATTATTATTATTATTTATTCAATAACAACAATTACATACAAAATATAAATACTGATATATATATATATATATATATATATATATATATATATATATATATATATATATATATATATATATATATATATATATATATATCGGGGTTAATTTCAATCCTTTTTATACAACTATAGGTGATTAAATAATAGTACAAATTATGTACAGTACGATCGAATTCAGTTAGCAGTCATATTCACTTTTTCTATTTTCTTTTTTTTCTGTAATCTTTGTCTGATTGAGAACAATTACCATATTCACTATATAATCGACCAACTTGTGTTATAATTTAGTCATCAAAATTTCCTTTCACTATCTGTTACAAATCACAACCATTGGTAATTGATTTCATTTATTTAATTTTTCTTTTTTATTAAACAGCTCGAATACCTCTGTTCTTCACATTTTCAACCAAAATTCGATTTCAATTTTTATTTCAAAATCTAGAAATGAGGTTCTATTAGTAATCTTTAGTTTAATCTATCTGTAAGTTTTCAAACATTAATTCCTTCGATTGAGCTTGAATTTCGAAGTCAAAGTTAAAGTTAAAAAGTCAACTGATTTCTTTAAAATTTGAATTCGTAATTCAGATGTTGTTTTTGGATCAATTGATGATCCCAAAAGTTTCTATAGATGATTTGCTACATATTTCATATAGGAATCATAGCTTAAAATAGTAAAACTTTAAAATCAAACTTTGAGTTCATCGTTTTGTATTATCGAGCTTTTACTACTGCTGATGTTTAAATTTTCCGCTCTGACAAATAACATCAACCCAACTAAAATGTTTCTGTTTCAATTTCGTATTTTAAACCAAATTTATAGCTGTTGTTTTGATTATGAATTATCTCTGGTCGATCGATTTATTTAAGAAAGAAGAAGAAAAAGGGAAACCATTGTATTACGGGTTATATACATATAATTTGGGTATTAAAACAGAAAAGCAATACATAGATCATTGGTTAGGCGTGTTTCGGTTTAACGAGAGGTCGGGGGTTCGAGTCCCGGCTTGGGCGATTTGTTATCTTTTTGAGCCTTTAAGGTAGTAATCATTTTTATTATTATTATTATTTTTATTATTATTATTTGTAGTATTATTAATATTATTATTATTTCATTATTATTATTATTATTATTATTATCATTGTTATTGGTATTATTATTATTATTATTATTTATGATTTATGATTGCTGTTATTTAGTAAATTAAGTAATAAGAATACTAGTGTAATTAATATTATTATCATTTTTGTTACTACTAATATTGTTATTATCATTAAAAATATAATTTTGTCACTAATATATGTATTAATTATTATTTATTATTATTATTATAGTACAATTATGATTATTATTATTATTATTATTATTATTAATTATTATACATTTATGAATTAAAATTGGAAATTATGGAAAATCTTATGATCTTGAATAAGATAAGTATTTAAATAAATATAAGATTTACATTGATTAGGATATAACAATGATCGTGCATATTGTAAACACAGTATCTATACATATGTAAGTATAGATATAAAACTGTTAAGTTCTTAAGATATTAATAAGAATTATTACTACTACTATTATTATTATTATTATTATTATTATTATTATTATTATTATTATTATTATTATTATTATTATTATTATTATTATTATTATTATTATTATTATTATTATTATTATTATTATTATTATAAGAAGTATATTAATATACAAATTTGTTCAATTTCGATTATATGTTTTAATATATATATGAATAATATAGGTTCGTGAATCCGAGGCTAACCCTACACTTGTTCAATGTCGTCATATGTATTTTTACTACAAAATACAGTATCGTGAGTTTCATTTGCTCCCTTTTTAAATGCTTTTGCAATATACATTTTTGGGACTGAGAATACATGCGCTGCTTTTATAAATGTTTTACGAAATAGACACAAGTGATCGAAACTACATGCTATGGTTGGATTATTAAATCGAATATGCCCTTTTTTAGCTTGGTAGCCTAAGAACTGGTGTTTATTATAATTGCCACCAATTGACGAGAATCCTAAAGATAGATCTATGGACCTCGACAAGTCCCATTCGGGTTACGAATGCTTTAGTACTTCGATTATCATGTCCGATGAGAGTCCGGGAATGATGGGGATATTCTATATGCATCCTGTTAGTTCGGTTATCAAGCGTTCACCATATGAATGATTTTTAATTCGCGGGTTACGCGTGTTATCTTGTACTCGGGTTACGAGTACAATTAATTATATGAAATCTTGTGGTCTATTAAAATGATGAATGATTATGATAAACTAATTAACTCACCAACCTTTTGGTTGACACTTTAAAGCATGTTTATTCTCAGGTATGAAAGAAATCTTCCGCTGTGCATTTTCTCATTTTAGAGATATTACTTGGAGTCATTCATGACATATTTCAAAAGACGTTGCATTCGAGTCGTTGAGTTCATCAAGAATATTATTAAGTCAATTATAGTTGGATATATTATGAAATGGTATGCATGCCGTCAACTTTCAATGTAATGAAAGTTTGTCTTTTAAAAACAAATACAATGTTTGTAAAATGTATCATATAGAGGTCAAATACCTCGCGATGTAACCAAATGTGATGTATTCGTCCAGATGGATTAGGACGGGTCGCTTCACATATCTAGTGATTGTACAGTAAATTAAGTGTTATAAATATGCACCGATGAATGTAAACCAGGTGTACCATTTCTAATATACTTATACAAGTATTATACTTCTTTCTCTCATATAATTTCTACTCTTATATTATAAGAAGTTTTTATCTAGATTAGTATACTAAAAGTTGTTATAAACAACTAAATTACAACACGTTATCAGCACGATTATCTCAACATTTATAATATGGTTGGCTCTGTCACCTAAATAATATATGGTCGGTTATACCACTTAAATAATATATGGTCGACTATACCGCCTAAATAATACATGGTCGACACTGTCGCCTAATTATCATTTATGTGTACTAACATTTATTTCTGTATTGCCTTGGATTGAAAATGGAGCATATGCATAATGGTTTACTTATACATCAAACAACTTATACCGAAAAGATTTAAAACATTTTGATACGGACAAGTCAAAACCATTAAGTACTCGTATGGTTGTTATATCACTCAATATTGACATTGATCCATTTCATCCCCGTAAAGATCATGAAGATGTTCTTGGATCAGAAGTTCTAAATTGTGCAATTGGGGCTCCTATGTATCTTACAAATTGTACAAGAACTGACATTTATTTTGCAGTTACTTTGTTGGAAAGGTTTAGCTCAGCTCATACAAAAAGACACTGGAATAGGATCAAACACATATTTCGATACCCTTGAGGAACTGCTGATTTAAAATTATTTTATTCTAACAATTCAAAACAAGATTTGTTTAGTTATATAGATGCAGGTTATTTATCTGATCCACATAAATCAAAATCTTAAACAGGATATGTATTCCTAAATGGAGGTACAATAATTTCATGGCGGTTCCAGAAATAAACACTTATTGCTACATCCTTAAATCATGCCAAAGTCATTGTATTACATGAAGCTACCCAATAATGTGTTTTGTCGAGATCAATGACACAACTCATTATTGATTCTTGTAGACTATAACGTTATAAAAGTCCAACAACTATCTATGAAGATAATGCATCTTGCATAGCACAAATGAAAGAAGAGAATATCAAAAGTGAAGAACAAAACATAAATGCTGACGAGGCGGCTAAAGCCATAGACGGTCTTAACGGTCATAAGTCTGATTGGAATGAATGGTATGTAGGTAAAGCTTAGAAAAAGACTGAAAGGAAATAGGAATTGAAACAACGTTGAGCAAACCATGAAGGAGACTGTAGACAAATCACACGGGCTAAACTTGTACATAAAGATTTAGATGATACATTTTCAGATGAAAACCTCAGATTCTTCTCATATACTCAGGATCTCATAAAGGACAACCAGATTGAAATGAGATACGTTCAATCAACAACTCTGCTGATCTTTATACCAAAGCACTGTCAACTGCTATTTTCAGAACACACGTTCACAATATTGACATGAAACATGTTCAAAAGATGTTAAATCTCAATGATGTCTACTTGAGGGAGTCAACTCTATGCTGCACTCTTTTTCCCTTAGCTAAAGTTTTTTCCTGCCGAGTTTTCTTTAACAAGGTTTTTAGCGAGGCAGTACTAGTTGATCTCTAATGAAAATAAATTATCATCCAAGGGGGAGTGTTATGATACTAAAGTAAAAAGTGGGTGGCTGATAATTTATATCACACTCCACAAAAGTCCAATATTGAGATTGATTTGTAATGCATATCTCGTGATTGTATAGTAAATTAAGTGTTATAAATATGCACCGATGAATGTAAATCAGGTGTACCATTTCTAATATATTTATACAAATATTATACTTCTTTCTCTCATATAATTTCTACTCTTATATTATAAGAAGTTTGTATCTAGATTAGTATACTAAAAATTGTTATAAACAACTAAATTACAACACGTTATCAGCACCATTATCTCAACATTTATAATATGGTGGCTCTGCCACCTAAATAATATATGGTCGGTTATACCACCTAAATAATATATGGTCGGTTATACCTCCTAAATAATACATGGTCGACACTGTCGCCTAATTATCATTTATGTGTACTAACATTTATTTCTGTATACTAACATTTACATTTATTTAATCTAACATTTAGTTATGGTTACTTACATTTATTTATTACATACTAATGTTTATTCTTAAAACTAAAGTTATGCATAATACGTTTATTTTTATTAGTCATTATCTTAATCTCCATATTTATACCAAATGTATTATACTAAATGTATTTATACTAAACGTTTATATACTAAATGTATTTATACAAATCATAATTTATTAAAATTATTTAAAATACAACGGCAACATAACAGTCATTCACGTCAACAAACGATGTTACAACGGTCGTATATACATAACGGTTGTTAACATCAACTAACGATGTTACAACAACTATATTTTTCAAATATAAATTAAACATCCCCGTTTTCACATTTTCACAAATCAATCTTCATTTTCTCAGATTAATACTCTCAAAATTTTTTAAAAGATGATTCAGCCGATGATGATTTTTCCTACTGTATTAGTCATACTAAGTGCCATCCTTGTTGCTAGTATACCACCGGATGAACCTATATTCTATCCTTCACTTGTGGTTTTATCATTTGTAATTCTGAAATTATTTTTTTGTTTGCTACTTATGAATTTAAATTAATTTTAATTTTATGTTGTTATTTGTCTATGAATAAAATTGATTATGATTATGATTATGATTATGATTTATGTTGTTCATCTTTCTTATAATAGAATATATAGAATTTAAATTAATTATGATTATGATTATGATTATGATTATGAATATGATAATATTGTTTGTTGTACAATATGATTGTGATTAGTTGTGTAGTGTATTAAAATACGGTTAAGTAAATGGAAAGTGTCTATCGACCAACGTGTGAGTGCATAAAAGAATATTAAGATAGTTAAATTATTAAAGTTACAAATGCTAATGACTAGTTGGTGATGAAAATCGTGAATAATATTATGATTTGAATGTGTTAAATTCACTAACACAATTTTAAGATGTTGAAGAAGTCTTTAAGGGATTGGGGTAGAAAAGAGGCCCAGGTGTATTAATGAATAATAAGTCCCTGATGGACTAAATGTTGAGGTAGGCCTGAGAGGACGCGCCGGCTAAAAAGATCAAAAGAGGTATGTGAGAATACAACATATGTTGCACATAAATGGGTAAGTGAGGTAAGTATTTTATTAAAGTCGATATACGAAATGTTATAAAGTTTTATGCATGTATTACGTTGTGGAAATTAATGATTTAACATGTCTTAGATATAATGTAGTACGTCATGTCATGAGGCATGGAGAAATGATCAAGGGTTAAATCTCCGCTAAATGGATTAGCTACCAAGAAGACGGGTGATGAATGAGATTTGTTACAATTTAATTTATGACAAGTTTATGATTATTTATTTCTTAACTTCTTATGTTACTCGCTAAACATTGTAGCTTACCCTGTAATGTTACTTATGTTTTGATAGGTTCTAAAGTGCATCAAGATGATTAAGGCCTGACAATGGGCTAGATGAAGCATTATGGTATTGGAAATGGTATGTAAGTCCCTAATCGACCTATATTTGAATAGATGCATGTGTTGACATTAGAGTTATGTCCGTTGAATGTTTTGGATTGAACTAAGGGGTCAAAGGTTTTGTAATAGGGTTGAGGAAAGGTTTAACTAAGTTCAAATGAAGTATGATAGATAATGGAATAAGTCAAAATAGGTCAAAACTATATGTTTGATTGTGGAACGGGTCGTGCGCGACCAAGTGAATTTAATGTTTGATATGATGTTCAAAAGTGTTGGTTTATGTAGATAAAAGTTTTTAATGTGTTATGTTTGAAAATGATAAGATATGAATGAGACGACCCGTCCTAATCCATAAGGACGAATACAATAACATATGGTTACATTGTGAGGTATTTGACCTCTATATGATACATTTTACAAACATTGCATTCATTTTTAAAAGACAAACTTTCATTACATCGAAAGTTAACAGGTATGCATACCAATTCATAATATATCCAAACTATAATGACTTAATCTGTCATTTATTCAATAATAATATTTATGACTTCAACGACTCGAATGCAACGTCTTTTGAAATATGCCATGAATGACTTCAAGTAATATCTTTAAAATGAGCAAATGCACAGCGGAAGATTTCTTTAATACCTGAGAATAAACATGCTTTAAAGTGTCAACCAAAAGGTTGGTGAGTTCATTAGTTTATCATCAATAATCATTTCCATCATTTTTAATAGACCACAAGATTCTCATTTTCCATAAATATCAATACACTCGCAAATGCATAAAAATCATTCATATGATGGACACCTGGTAATCGAACTAACAAGGATGCATATAGAATATCCCCTGCATAGTCGCAAGTATGCTATATAACGGAAATCGCAATCACCTTTTTAAAATCGAAGTACTAAAGCATTCCAAATTCCAGAATGGGTTTGTTAGGCCCATAGATCTATCTTTAGGATTTGCGTCAATTAGGGGCCATTTTCCGAATTCTTAGGTTACCAGACTTGAAGGGGCGATATTCGATTTCGATAATCCAACCATATAATGTAGTTTCAAGTACTTGTGTCTATTTCGTCAAACATTTATAAAACATCGCATGTATTCTCAGTCCCAAAAATATAAATTGAAAAAGCATTTAAAAAGGGAGCAAATGAAACTCACAATACTGTATCTTGTAGTAAAAATACATATGACGTCATTGAACAAGTGTAGGGTTGGCCTCGGATTCACGAACCTATATTAAGTATATATATATTTATATAATGGTCAATATCTGTCTAACAATTTAGGTCAAGTCATAGTGTATCACAATCCTAATGCTCGAGATTATCATGCAAACGTCAACAAAAGTCATATAATCCAAAAATGATTTTTAGAATCTATACTTGTTTATTATATAACTTAAATATAGTCGTTTATATATATTTAAATATATTTATCAGATTTTATTAGAGTAAATATTACAAGTCATTTATTAATAAATAAAAATTTATATTAAAATTTATATATGATAAAAATATACTTTTATATATCTTACGTAATAAAGTTTATAAAGTTCACTTAATATCATAAAAATATAGTGGTATATATTATTATATTACGTGTGGTAAAAAAATATCTTTGTATCACATATTTATTCGATAAAATAATATTGATAATAATAATAATGAGTAAAAGTTGTATTATTTTGTAATAATAATAATAATAATGATAAAATAGTAAAATGATAGTTGTGATAAAAATATTAATTATTTTAATAATAATAATAATAATAATAATAATAATAATAATAATTATAATAATAATAATAATAATAATAATAATAATAATAATAATAATAATAATAATTAGATAATAATAATAATAATGACGATAATAACGATGATAACGATAACGATAACGATAACGATGATAGTAATAATAATAATCATTTTAACAATAATACATAAAATTATAGATAATTCAATTGACTATATCTTTTAATCCGTTCATCGAAACCATACGCTTTCTAAATGAAAAATTATTAATTTTTCGCCAGCTTTCCAATGACATGCATATCATATACCTTATCTCAGTAGCATATGTACCAAATTCATAATTCATCAAAACTATCTAACAACAAAAATTAAACATACAAGCATGCATGATCATATATACTCGAGCACTAGTCAGGGATACACTATTAATATATAAAAGTTAAGTTATGAGTGCTCACGTATCAATATTATGATTCAATATTGCAGGAAAGTATGTAGACACAACGGAGATAATAAACACTAGATTGACCTCACGAGCATACCCCCGGACATTACCCATAACCTCCATAGCTATAGCTATAATCCATAATTTCCTTAGCTCTATCCCACTCGCAAAAACCATTTTGAAATAATTTGGACATAACCTCGTCGTAGTATTTTATGTATAATAATACTAATAATAATATCGCTACTTGATAATACTAATATCAAAAGAAATGAGATTAATAATAATAATAATATTAATATATATATATATATATATATATATATATATATATATATATATATATATATATTCTTACGGAGTAATATGAAGTAGTATGAAGAATGAATCACAAACTGAATTTCGTTCGAATATATAGGATGTTTTGCCCACCTACTCCTCATGCGATCGCATGAGGATTGTGTGTAGAGCTCATGCGATCGCATGAGCCACCATTCCAGCTCACAATCGCACAAATTATGCTACCGACACCTTTGGTACATGTAATTAATATATATATATTATTTAATATATAATATATTTAATCTTTAGAATTAATTAAATATTATATTATATTCTCGTGTATAGTTGATTTGTAATTTTACCACCGATGAATTGTATGTTGACGCTCGACTTACGTACCCGTTCCGATTTTTCGGACCTCCTTTCATACGCTTAGAAAACTTGTACTTTACGTTTCGCGACACGTAGCTTTATTAATAATTAGACTTAAATCAATGAAAAACTATCCCACTCAAAGTGTAACTTATTCATTTGAGTGTTTTGGTCATTTGCTTCTTTAAATCAACTTTTTACTATATACACAAATATATATTTATACGATAGTATTATTTTGAATCAAAACATTTTATATAGAAGTTATATTTTATTATTTGGAAAAAAAATATATATATATATTCATTTAGAAATATAAGTTTATATATATTAGAAATATTTATTTAATAATATAATATTTAGTTTTTCAAATACTAATTATATTTCAAAGTATAATTTTAGATCGTTTTCATACAAGGAATTATTATATCATATAACGTTTTCATTTTAAAACTTAACTAAGTATAGTTCATTTATGTACTAGTGTTTATTTTAACTTCTAAACGTACTAATCCAAATATCAATAGAATCAATAAGCGAGTGCAACTATCGTTTACTTAATAAATTTGAAATCAAATATATCTAATATATATAAACACGTTTTAAATACACGTTGTAAGTTATTTATATATTTAACAACCAATATTCCAAATCACGTTAATTAATCAAAGACATTTTAAATAATCAAGTTCTATTATATCGAGAAACGTTTTTGTACATTTGAAACTAAATCAAATGATTATTATGTAATCTAGCCTTCCACTAACTTTTGTCTAGTTCTCGATATTTGACACTTTATTCCTTTTTGTAAACCACTTTACCAATTATTCCGAATACCGTTAAAAATGAAAGGTTTTCTAAATCAAAGTGGACCTCTCAACAGAGACTCGTAATCATACAATATATTTGATAAATCAATCATTTGATATTATCTTCTAATTCCATTGATAAACATAATGAAACAAATACGTTCATGTAAAGTATTATACGTTTAATACTTTGTTAATATTCTCAAGTTATAATATATATACATATATATATAATCCTATCCATTTATATAGTGGTTCGTGAATCGTCAGAATTTGGTCGAGGTTAAATGAATGTATGAACACAGTTTAAAATTCGTGAGATTTATCTTAACAAACTTTGTTTTTCATGTCGGAATAATATAAAGATAAAGTTTAAATTTGGTCAGAAATTTTCGGTTGTCACAATGAAGTTGTTTGATGTTGCAATGGAATTTTAAGAATGTCTTGTACGAGTTTAAGAAGTATCCAGATTTTTTTTTTAAGATGTCAAATTGGATTCTTTGAATTGGGTCAAGTGTGATTTTGGTAAGCACAAGATCTCGTGCTTGGTCTTCTTACTGAGCACGAGTTGTCGTGCTTGATCTTCTTACTGAGCATAAGTTGTCATGCTTGGTCTTCTTACTGAGCACTAGTTTTCGTCCTTGGTGTTTTTGTAACAACCCAACCCGTTAACCAACCAAAAACGCGGAAATAAAAAAAAATTTTAAACTGATCTGGAGGGTGCGCGGCGCGCACCACTGCCTGTGCGCGGCGCGCACAAGGCCTGAGACAGTTCTGATCAAAATGTCTATTTTTCGCGAAAAGATCTTCGACTTCCCGACACTTTTAGACCGAACGCTTTTCACAACAAACTTATATATGTAAAACTAACACGGATCAAACATAAAAATGATGTTTTACAAGCGGGGCCCACACGACCCAAAATACAAGTTTAGAGTTTCGACCACCAAAAAGTTTAAGTTCCAAACTACACAATGAGCATGGCGTTTGGGATTAAACTACCCAACTACCGGTCAAACTCCAAGAGCTACTAAGGCCAAAAGCGTCCCATAGTATCAAACGGGATCTCTAGTCCAATACGATGCCCTTACCCTTGTCCAAAACCGAACCTATAAAATGGTAAACAACGAGAGGGTAAGCAAAGCTTAGTGAATGCAATAATTATACGAATACATATATAATTATACCTACTTGCATACACTTACACAAACCGCAAACATGCTAGCAACACAATTAGCTTATCGTCACATTAACAAGCTATAATCTCCAATACCACAAGCTAGCAACAACCGCATAATAATATAACTCGAAATGATATAATATGCTTACAACACAAGTAACCATGGTCGACCAATAGTACAAGGGAACGGCGCTCGCGAAAACGCCATCGGGGTTCATAACATCCATTAGGGCACTTAACACCTCGCACCACTAACCCCTAGGATGGCACCTTAACACCACCCCGAGTGGCATCTTAACACCTCGATGCAACACTCATTATTTTACGGAGTGGTGTCTTAACACCTCGACACTACACTCCTAGGTGGCATCTTAACACCTCGATGCTACACCCGAGTGGCATCTTAACACCTCGATGCTACACCCTTCACGTGAAACTTGGTGTCTTAACACCTCGACACTACACCTTTCACGCTACAACAAATAGATACATTATATACATACGCATATAATTATTCCACTCACCTTAACAATTAGATGACGATTTCAACCTCCACAAGCTTCAAAGCAAAGTACCTAATATAATAAGTACTTGATCAACACACAAGCTAAGTGGACTCAATACTAACACTTACACATGAGCATTTAATGACTTAATGTATTAAATCGCCCATTTATACCAAAACCGCCCAATTAAAGTCAAGACCACCACTAATCACTTTAAAGCTAGTGATTAAGGTCCAATAACACCAACTAATACATAATTAGGGTAATTCATACCCATCTTTCCAAACTAGGTCAATTTATTACCCAAATAACCATTTTAAGACAACACACCCATTTCGGGTCATCCACTAACTAACCAACGCCCATTTACTAAATAACTAGGTGTGTTAGCAATTAACTCACCAATTAGGGTTCATAAACATCATTTAATACTTTGAAACCCTAGACTAGTCACCAATTAGTATTCAAGACTCAATTTTACCCAAGAACACCCAAAATCACCAATAATGGGTTTTGTGTTCATCATTTACTCAAACCCTAACCCTTACACTAAATCAAAGTAAGGAAAATAAAATTAGAACATACCACAACTACCACAACGAAGCTAGAGATAAGATGAACGACTTTAATGCTTGAACTTTAACCCAAAACAAGCTCCTTCCTCTTGGATTTAAGCCTTCTCTCTCAAAAATCACAATCTCTCTCTAGAATTAAAGTTAAAGTGATAAGGTTGTTGATAATGGAGTAATGGTGCTCCCCAAACTGACCTATCTGTCTTTAACCCGTCCATAAGTGAATTTACCAAAATGCCCATCAAAATATCTGATTTAAAAAGCTGGAACCCGGCTACAGTAAGGGGTGCGCGGCGCGCTCCCTTTAGTGTGCGCGGCGCGCACTAGGCTCAGCTCACTCAGTGACTTCTGTTTAACTGCACAACATCACCCACACTCTGTGTAACATAATTACACTACTGTATAAACTGATTAGGGTCTAACAACTCTCCCCCACTTATTCGGATTGCGTCCTCGCAATCCAAGCCGCATGACAAGAGGGAAGATATACCAACACGAACTCTTCGGGCTCCCAAGTAAACTCGGAACCTATACTTCGACGCCATTGGACTTTAAAAGTCCTCACCTCTTTATTTCTCAATTTCTTAACCTTTTCATCGAGTATAGCAACCGGCTCCTCAACATACTCCAACTTGTTATTTAGCTCAATTTCGTCTAACGGCACCCATGATGAATCATCCGCAAGACACTTACGGAGATGGGAAACATGAAATGTATTATGAATCCCCGTAAGCTCTTCGGGTAATTCTAAACGATACGCAACTTCACCAACACGAGCTAAAACTTTAAAGGGACCAATAAACCGAGGAGCTAACTTTCCCCGTTTTCGAAATCGAATAATACCCTTCCATGGCGAAACCTTAAGCATCACCATATCGCCTTCTTGAAATTCGATCGTTCGTCTACGTTTGTCGGCATACGACTTTTGTCTATCTTGAGCCTTTCTCAAATGTTCTCGAATAATATCAATCTTGTTATTCATCTCTAAAACCAAATCGGTACTCCTGATTTCTCTTTGACCCACTTCTCCCCAACAAATGGGAGTTCGACACCTCCGCCCGTAAAGCATCTCATAAGGTGGCATCCCGATACTAGTATGATAACTATTATTGTACGAGAATTCCACCAAAGGCAAATGCTCATCCCAACTACCACCGAAATCAATAATGCACGCCCGTAACATATCTTCCAAAGTTTGGTTCGTACGTTCGGTTTGACCGTCCGTTTGAGGATGATACGCCGTGCTCAACTTCAATTGTGTACCCATATCCTCATGAAACTTTTCCCAAAATCGAGATGTAAAACGGGTATCTCGATCTGAAATAATAGATATAGGAACCCCATGTCGAGCGACCACTTCCTTGATAAACAACTTAGCCAAGGTCTCCGACAATCGCTTCTTTAATGGGAAGAAACAAAGCGCTTTTTGTCAACCGGTCAACTATAACCCAAATCGAATCGAATTGGGTTCTCGCCGTTTTAGGTAACTTTGTAATGAAATACATGGTAATGTGCTCCCATTTCCATTTCGGAATTTCTAACGGTTGCAATTTACCATACGGCTTTTGGTGTTCGGCTTTTACTTGCAAACACGTGACGCATTGCTCAACATACTTCACAACATCACGCTTCATGCCCGGCCACCAATAATCTTTCTTCAAGTCAAGATACATTTTCGTCGCGCCCGGATGAATGGAATATTTTGACTTATGTGCTTCATCAAGTAGCACTCGTCGGTAATCACCCATCTTAGGCACCCACACCCTTCCTTGGAAAGACAACAAACCACGCGGACCCATAGTAATAAACTCCGATTGGCCCACGATTCGCTCCGTATGCTTGTTGTGAACATAAGCCTCTATTTGAATCTCACCAAGCTTTTCAAGAAAATCGTTGGTAATAATCAAACGTAACGATCCAACTCGTATCGTCGGATGTTGACTCTTTCTACTCAACGCATCCGCGACCACATTCGCCTTACTCGGATGATAAAGTATTTCACAATCGTAGTCTTTCACCACATCCATCCACCTACGTTGGCGATAATTCAAATCTCGTTGATTAAAGAGATGTTTCAAACTCTTATGATCCGAATAAATCGTACACTTGACACCATACAAGTAATGGCGCCAAATTTTCAGCGCATGCACAACCGCCGCCAACTCAAGATCATGAGTCGGATACCTCGTTTCATGTTCCTTTAATTGTCGAGAGGCATAAGCGATGACTTTACCTCTTTGCATTAGAACACACCCGAGACCATTTAAGGAAGCATCACAATAAACCACCATGTCTTCAACACCTTCCGGTAACACTAACACCAGAGCTTGACACACCTTCTCTTTTAACAATTGAAAAGCAATTTCTTGCTCGTTCTCCCAAACAAACCTCGCATTCTTCCTTGTCAATTTCGTCAACGAAGAAGCGATCTTAGAAAAATCTTGGATAAACCGACGATAATAACCGGCCAATCCGAGAAAACTTCGGATTTCCGTAGGCGTAGTCGGTCGTCCCCAACTCTTCACCGTCTCGATCTTCCCCGGATCTACTTGAATACCGTTTTCGTTCACAATATGACCAAGGAATTGAACTTCCCTTAGCCAAATTCACATTTGGAGAACTTTGCATACAACTTCTCCTTTCGTAGCGTCTTCAATACTTCACGCAAATGATGTTCATGTTCGTTCGTACTTTTCGAGTAGACTAGTATGTCGTCGATGAACACTATTACCGACTTGTCCAACATAGGTTGGCACACTCGGTTCATAAGATCCATGAATGCCGCCGGTGGATTCGTAAGACCAAAGGGCATAACTATAAACTCATAATGCCCATAACGCGTTCGAAAAGCCGTTTTCTCTATGTCTTCCTCACGGACCCGCATTTGGTGATAGCCGGACCGTAGGTCGATCTTAGAGAAATACGTTGCACCTTGAAGTTGATCAAATAAATCGTCAATCCTATGTAATGGATAACAATTCTTGATCGTCACTTTATTCAACTCACGGTAATCAATGCACATACGCATACTACCATCTTTCTTCTTCACAAATAACACCAGAGTGCCCCATGGCGAAGCACTCGGTCGAATAAAACCCTTCTCGAGCAACTCTTGGGTTTGATTTAACAACTCTTGCATTTCCGTTGGTGCTAAACGATAAGGAGTTTTAGCAATGGGAGTAGCTCCCGGAACCAACTCAATACGAAACTCAACTTGTCTTTCCACCGGAACACCCGGTAATTCGTCCGGAAAAACGTCTTCGAATTCACTAACAACCGGAATTTCACGAATAGGTGGTGGCTCATTGCGAGTATCAACAACATGAGCAAGGAAAGTCATGCCACCAGTAACAACAAAACGACGTGCCTGTGCAAAAGTGCATATCGGCACCGGTCTCCTTCGCTTATCACCATGAATAATTAACTCTCCCCCACTTAGGGTCTTCACACGAATAAACTTATCATGGCATGCAATATCGGCTCTATAACGATCGAGCCAATCCATACCAACGACAATATCAAAGTCGCCCAAGGTCATTGGAATAAGATCAATTTTAAAGGTTTCGGCACCAAAAACAACATCACAATTTTCACACACATCAACCACTAGCACCGTCTTGCCGTCCGCTATTTCGACTTCTATCGGACGACTTAACTCAGCTAACGGTCTATTAAGTTTAGGCACAAATTTAGGAGACACAAACGACAAATTTGCACCGCTATCGAAAAGAATCCTCGCCGGATTAGAATTAACCATGAAAGTACCTGAGACAACTTCATTCGATTGTTTGGCTTCATCATTAGTCATCAAGTAGTTGCGACCCCTAGCCGTACCCGCCGCCTTCTCTAACCGCTTCACATTGTCGTTTCGCAAGTCGGGACACTCCGGCTTCTTATGCCCTTCTTTGCCGCAATTAAAACAAGTGACTTTGTTTCCGGAAGATGGTTTCGGACACTCACGAGCCATATGACCCGGATTCCCACAATTGTAGCACGTATAAGAAAACCCACCGGTAGTGCCCTTCTTTGCACTATTGACACTTTCGGCCCCCTCTTGCTCTTGCTCTTCTTGCTTGAGGCGTTAGAGTAACTAAAACCTTCAAACTTTCTTTTGGAAAACATGAAATCACTCTTTCTTGGAACCTCCGGCTCAAAACCCCGAGCCAACTCAAACAATTCATCAAAAGTCTTAGCCATACCCCGACTAATCTTCCCCTTGTACTCATCATTCAAAGTACGGTAGAAATCCTTCATGAGCTTATGATCATCACCAACATATTCCGGGCAAAAACGAGTCTTTGCCAAGAATGTAGACTTGAGGGTAACCAAATCCATGGAACCTTGTTGCAAATGGTGCAACTCGTCCCGGATTCTATCGAGGTCGGAAGAAGTTCGGTATTCTTTGAAAAACTCTTTCTTGAAGTCTTCCAAGTCAAACCCATACATTGTTCTTCACCATACAAGTTGATTTTATCGTCCCACCACAACTTAGCTTCTTCGCGTAACATGCTAGAACCATACCTCGTCTTCTTTTCGGGAGGACATTCCGTGGTACGGAAAGCTCCCTCAATATCGGAGATCCAACATGTACTTTTTAAAGGATCCCGCACCCCATTAAACATCGGGGGTTGAGCATCCTTGAAGTTCTTGTAGTGGAAGTCCCGCCTTCCTTCGCCTCCTTCACCGCGAGGATAGATATTCCTAGCGTCAAGGGCCTCTTCGATAGTGGCCTTCATTCGTTCATTTATCAAATCGGACACCTGCCCATCGACCGAATCTTGAAAGACCTTTCGGACGTCCGTAAGAAAATCCGCTTTTAACTTTTTAAAGACGGCCTCAACCTTGGCCGAAAACTCGGCGTCCTCACTTGTACTTCTGTTATCATGATCGGGACCGTTTCTCGTCTTCATTCTATAAAACGAAATAGGTTAAACCACAAAACGAAAGGACAATTACATGTGTATATACATATATGCCACACTACTCCATCTCGCTCAACAATCGTCGTACATTGCTTGTTTAACACGATTTGCGCCCGTAACAATGGTAGCTAATCATTGTTACGCGAGCACGTCGCATTAACTTGCTAGTACAACATCTATCTCGCTCGATGCCTGCTAAACATACATAACAAATAGCGCATGATTAGTTTACATAAACCTATGCACAAACCAATCCCGATCCGACCCAAAGTCCTACAAGTCCCGCATAACGCACACACAAAAAGTCTAAGTCTATGCGCCTATCTCAAGTCACCTAAATCCCTTAGACCATGCTCTGATACCACTTGTAACAACCCAACCCGTTAACCAACCAAAAACGCGGAAATAAAAAAAAATTAAAACTGATCTGAAGGGTGCGCGGCGCGCACCACTGCCTGTGCGCGGCGCGCACAAGGCCTGAGACAGTTCTGATCAAAATGTCCATTTTTCGCGAAAAGATCTTCGACTTCCCGACACTTTTAGACCGAACGCTTTTCACAACAAACTTATATATGTAAAACTAACACGGATCAAACATAAAAATGATGTTTTACAAGCGGGTCCCACATGACCCAAAATACAAGTTTAATACAAGTTTAGAGTTTCGACCACCAAAAAGTTTAAGTTCCAAACTACACAATGAGCATGGCGTTTGGGATTAAACTACCCAACTACCGGTCAAACTCTAAGAGCTACTAAGGCCAAAAGCGTCCCCTAGTATCAAGCGGGATCTCTAGTCCAATATGATGCCCTTACCCTTGTCCAAAACCGAACCTATAAAATGGTAAACAACGAGAGGGTAAGCAAAGCTTAGTGAATGCAATAATTATACGAATACATATATAATTATACCTACTTGCATACACTTACACAAACTGCAAATATGCTAGCAACACAATTAGCTTATCGTCACATTAACAAGCTATAATCTCCAATACCACAAGCTAGCAACAACCGCATAATAATATAACTCGAAATGATATAATATGCTTACAACACAAGTAACCATGGTCGACCAATAGTACAAGGGAACGGCGATCGCGAAAACGCCATCGGTGTTCATAACATCCATTAGGGCATTTAACACCTCGCACCACTAACCCCTAGGGTGGCACCTTAACACCTCGGCACATCACCCCGAGTGGCATCTTAACACCTCGATGCAACACTCATAATTTTACGGAGTGGTGTCTTAACACCTCGACACTACACTCCTAGGTGGCATCTTAACACCTCGATGCTACACCCGAGTGGCATCTTAACACCTCGATGCTACACCCTTCACGTGAAACGTGGTGTCTTAACACCTCGACACTACACCTTTCACGCTACAACAAATAGATACATTATATACATACGCATATAATTATTCCACTCACCTTAACAATTAGATGACGATTTCAACCTCCACAAGCTTCAAAGCAAAGTACCTAATATAATAAGTACTTGATCAACACACAAGCTAAGTGGACTCAATACTAACACTTACACATGAGCATTTAATGACTTAATGTATTAAATCGCTCATTTATACCAAAACCGCCCAATTAAAGTCAAGACCAGCACTAATCACTTTAAAGCTAGTGATTAAGGTCCAACAACACCAACTAATACATAATTAGGGTAATTCATACCCATCTTTCCAAACTAGGTCAATTTATTACCCAAATAACCATTTTAAGACAACACACCCATTTCGGGTCATCCACTAACTAACCAACACCCATTTACTAAATAACTAGGTGTGTTAGCAATTAACTCACCAATTAGGGTTCATAAACATCATTTAATACTTTGAAACCCTAGACTAGTCACCAATTAGTATTCAAGACTCAATTTTACCCAAGAACACCCAAAATCACCAATAATGGGTTTTGTGTTCATCATTTACTCATACCCTAACCCTTACACTAAATCAAAGTAAGGAAAATAAAATTAGAACATACCACAACTACCACAACGAAGCTAGAGATAAGATGAACGACTTTAATGCTTGAACTTTAACCCAAAACAAGCTCCTTCCTCTTGGATTTAAGCCTTCTCTCTCAAAAATCACAATCTCTCTCTAGAATTAAAGTTAAAGTGATAAGGTTGTTGATAATGGAGTAATGGTGCTCCCCAAACTGACCTATCTGTCTTTAACCCGTCCATAAGTGAATTTACCAAAATTCCCATCAAAATATCTGATTTAAAAAGCTGGAACCCGGCTACAGTAAGGGGTGCGCGGCGCGCTCCCTTTAGTGTGCGCGGCGCGCACTAAGCTCAGCTCACTCAGTGACTTCTGTTTAACTGCACAACATCACCCACACTCTATGTAACATAATTACAGTGCTGTACAAACTGATTAGGGTCTTAACAGTTTTTGATTAGCATAAAGGTGACTTGTTATTTTGACTGTTAAGATGTTGTAAACGAATTTCTGGAACATGTAATTACACGATGTTGACTTTGAAAAAAAAATATTGTGGTTTTCTTTTTTATGTTTAAGGGCGTTAAATTCTAATAGAAGCATCTAACAGATGGTCTCATGTTTATAAGTTATCAAGCCGTAATATGGCATTTGCAAAGTTTCTTACATAAATTCTTAAATCGAAAGCACATTTTCCTAATTACACCATTAAAAGGGTAAGACTTGATAATGCCGGTGAGTTAACAACTCAAGGATTTAATTATTATTATAGGCATTGTTGTTGAACATCCTGTTACTCATGTTCATACAAAAATTGGTTTAGTTGAATCAATAATTAAATGCTTGCAGCTAATAGCTAGACCATCAAAACTCCCAATATTTATATGGGGTTATTCAAATTTACATGCTGCAACATTAATTCGCATTAGACCAAGTGCAAGTCATAAATATTCTCCCATACAACTTGATTTTGGCCGAGAGACAAATATTTTCGACCTTAGAACATTTGGTTGTGGAGTGTATGCTCTAGTTGCACCACCACAACGCACTAAATGAGCCCTCAAAGGAGGATGGAGATATATATTGGATATGAAACATCTTCAATTATAAGATATATTGAAGCAATGACGGGTGATGTTTTTACAGCACATTTTGCTGATTGTCGTTTTAATGAAAAAGTGTTCCCTATATTAGGGGAGAAATCAAATATAAATAAAATAATATTTCATGGTATGAACATCAATTAAGATATCTTGATCGTCGCACAAAAGAATGCGAAATGAAAGTTCAAAAATAATGCATATGCAAGAACTTGTAAATCAATTACCTGATGCATTTAAAGATACAAAAAGAGTGAATAAATCAAAAATAATAGCAGTAAATGCTCCAGCTCGAATTGAAATTTGAAAAGCTAGCAATAATGTCACTCATGAGTCTTTGCCACGTCTGAAACGTGGGAGACCAATTGGTTTCAAAGATAAAAATCCTCGAAAGGAAAAATCAGCTGATAATGAGGTAAAAAAAAAGTGTTCAAAAAAGAACCACCAATCAATACTCTTTCTGCATAGGATATTGATGATGTAAATACATAAATTGCAACAAATTATGCAATATCATAAAACCGAAACGAAATATTGATGAGAATTTTTTATATAATGTTACAATGACATCATGAATAAAGATGATGATCTGAAACCAAAATCTGTCATTGAATGTCCAAAATAGACATGACTAGGCTCAATAAAAAGAAGCAATACGAGCTGAATTAGAATCGCTCAATAAAAGAAAAGTTTTCGGATCAATCGTTATCACTTTTAAAGATGTGAAACGTATGAGATACAAATGAATTTTTTTATCCGAAAAGGAAATGAGAAAAAAATGAAGTTACAAGGTAAAGCTAGACTTGTAACTCAAGATTTCTCTCAAAGACCATGAATGGATTATGAGAAAAACTTATCCTCCTGTAATGAATGCAATTACTTTTAGATACTTAATCAACCTTGCAGTTTCTAAAATGCATCTCATGTATGTTATTACTACTTCTCTATATAGATCACTTGATAAGTGATATATATATGAATATATACCTGAAGGGTTTAAGGTATCAGAAGCATCTAATGCAAAACTCAAGGAAATGTATTCCATTAAATTACAAAGATTTTATATATGGGTTTGATACAATCGGGACGTATGTAGTATAACCGATTAAGTGATTACTTGATAAAAAAAAGGGTATACAAAGAATCTTATTTGCTCATATGTTTTTAGTAAGAAAATAACATACAAATATGTGATCATAGCTATATATGTAGATGATCTAACATCATATGAATAAATAAAGAGATTAATGAATCCATTCAACTTCTAAAGAAAGAGTTTGAAATGAAAGATCTTAAAAGAAAAAAAAAATCATGTATTGCCTTGGATTGCAAATTGAGCATATGCATAATGGTTTACTTATACATCAAACAACTTATACCGAAAAGATTTAAAACATTTTAATACGGACAAGTGAAAACCATTAAGTACTCGTATGGTTGTTAGATCACTCAATATTGACATTGATCCATTTCATCCCCGTAAAGATCATGAAGATGTTCTTGGATCAGAAGTTCCAAATTGTGCAATTGGGGCTCCTATGTATCTTACAAATTGTACAAGAACTGACATTTATTTTGCAGTTACTTTGTTGGCAAGGTTTAGTTCAGCTCATACAAAAAGACACTGGAATAGGATCAAACGCATATTTCGATACCCTTGAGGAACTGCTGATTTAAAATTATTTTATTCTAACAATTCAAAACAAGATTTGTTTGGTTATATAGATGCAGGTTATTTATCTGATCCACATAAATCAAAATCTTAAACAGGATATGTATTCCTAAATGGAGGTACAATAATTTCATGGTGGTTCCAGAAACAAACACTTATTGCTACATCCTCAAATCATGCCAAAGTCATTGTATTACATGAAGCTACCCAATAATGTGTTTTGCCGAGATCAATGACACAACTCATTATTGATTCTTGTGGAGTATAACGCTATAAAAGTCCAATAACTATCCATGAAGATAATGCATCTTGCATAGCACAAATGAAAGAAGAGTATATCAAAAATGACAGAACAAAACATAAATGCTGACGAGGAGGCTAAAGCCATAGATGGTCTTAACGGTCATAAGTCTGATTGAAAAGAATGGTATGTAGGTAAAGCTTAGAAAAAGACTGAAAGGGAATAGGAACTGAAACAACGTTGAGTAAACCATGAAGGAGACTGTAGACAAATCACACAGGCTAAACTTGTACATAAAGATTTAGATGATACAGTTTCAGATGAAAACCTCATATTCTTCTCATATACTCAGGATCTCATAAAGGACAACTAGATTGAAATGAGATACGTTCAATCAACAACTCTGCTGATCTTTATACCAAAGCACTGTCAACTACTATTTTCAGAACACACGTTCACAATATTGACATGAAACATGTTCAAAAGATGTTAAATCTCAATGATGTCTACTTGAGGGGGAGTCAACTCTATGCTGCACTCTTTTTCCCTTAGCTAAAGTTTTTTCCCACCGAGTTTTCTTTAACAAGGTTTTTAACGAGGCAGTACTAGTTGATCTCTAATGAAAATAAATTATCATTCAAGGGGAAGTGTTATGATATTAAAGTCAAAAGTGGGTGGCTGCTAATTTATATCACACTCCACAAAAGTCCAATATTGAGATTAATTTATAATGCATATCTCGTGAATGTACAGTAAATTAAGTGCTATAAATATGCACCGATGAATGTAAATCAGGTGTACCGTTTCTAATATACTTATACAAGTATTATACTTCTTTCTCTCATATAATTTCTACTCTTATATTATAAGAAGTTTGTATCTAGATTAGTATACTAAAAGTTGTTATAAACAACTAAATTACAACAAAAACTATATTGTTGCCGTTAGCCATTTAAGAATTTTCATCACTAACAAGTTATATTTTGTCGATACGATTTTACACGATACAAAACATATATCTTAATTATTAGTACGATCGCTCGTATTCGAAACTTGGATTGTGATTGGTCACTTCATATAACTTCAGAGGCCTATTTGTTTAATCTATACAATTCTTGTTCGTACAAACCTAATGTATTTGAAGTTTTCAACAAAGACACAAAGTTGTATACTATTTGTGTTTGATTGTAAGATTGCTAGAGATTTATGGAGACGTTTACGAGTTTGGGTGGATGTGTCAATACCGGAGTTCAATGAATGGTCGGAGTGGATCATATGGTTCGATAGTTGGCATGAAAGATCGGTCACCAAGGAAAGGCTATATTCTATTGTGGCGTCGCATGTTTGGCACATATAGAGGTATATAAATAGTGTTTTGTTCCAAAGTCAGCCGATGCAAAAAAATTTGTTATTTGATTCGATTTGTTTTATGTCTTTCGTGTGGTATAGTAGTAGAAAAAAAATTTGATATAAATTGGAACTCTTGACTTACAAAGCCGTTGTAATGTTTGGCTTATTCCTAGCTCCTTGCTATGTAGGTTCTTATTTTAATAAAGTTGAGCTGTTAAAAAAAAAAAAATTTTGTGTTGCTTGTAACATAAGATGTATGATACAACCTTATATGATTTGAAATGAAGTCTAGATTAGACTGTGATCCACAAGACGAAATTCCTTTTTTAATTAGAAATAAAAGTATTTGAAATTGTTTACTTAGAAGTAAATAAAAATGTTTATGAAAGTTATACGCTTGTGGTGGAATATGCTCACTAAATCCATCTACTAAGCATCTAACAACGTGCAAGTTATAAATTGGGCACATGCTAGCAAATAGTTTGGGAGACATGACAAAGATTCCACAAAGGGAGACATGACAAAGAAAAAAAAAAGTCAATGTTTGTATGCAAACGTCGGTTCGAACTACGGAAGAAATGGGAGTGATATGTACACAACATCTTTTTGTTATGTACACAACCAACATGCTTTACAGCGTTGTACTGTATAACACAGTAAAGCATGTTGGTTGTGTACATAATAAAAAGAGGTTGTGTACATATCATCACCCCGGAAGAAACGGTGGAGTTGTGGAGGGGAGTGAAAGAACAGGAGACTTTGACTCCCCATGCTAAAGGATCATCAAGTTGGCTTTCAAAAATAATTATTACACTTGTGCATGAATTAATCCGACTGCCTATTCAAATTTTCCAAAAGTTTATGAATCTCTTCTATATGATCATTCGTTTTCTCACCAGCAACAAACTCGTTAACAATACCACCAACCTCAATCGAACTGCACCCAGGTACTTTATCCAGCCCTCGTTTTTTCATCAACTTTCTAGTCCGTTGCAAGCCATCAACATCATCCGTACTTGAATACAAATTTGACATAAGCACATACACCCCACTATCGTTTTCCAATTCCATCAATCTTTCTGCTGCGATACGTGCAAATTCTATCTGTTTATAGCCCTCGCAAGCACTTAAAAAAGCTCGCCACGCCACTGCTTTACCTTTCGGGCTACAATAATTTGGCATTCTTTCAATTATACTTTTGGCTTCTATAAATAAACCAGCTCTCGAAAGCAGATCAATGATACATATATAGTGTTCCGTTTTTGGGTTGATACTGTACACGTCACACATTTTATTGAAAATTTTTAGACCTTCATGTTCCATACCCGAATAACTACAAGCAGTAAAAACAGCAATGAAAGTGATATCATCCGGTTTAACTCCAGTCATTTCCATTTTTGAAAATAATCTAAGCGCTCGTAATCCTTCCCCGTGTATAGCTAGACCCGATATCATCACATTCCAACAAATAGTATCTCTCTCAGACATTTCATCGAACACCTTTTCAGCTACATCCAACTTCCCACATTTACAATACATATCCATCAATGCAGTACCCAATTTCAAACTACATTTCAAGTTCATCTCATCCACTAGCTTATAAATCCAAATCCCAATTTCAAGCGTTCCTAGATAAGCACAAGCGCCAAGTACACTCACGAGTATCGCCTCATCGGGTATGATGCTCGTGGATTGCATTAACCGAAACATCTCTAACCCCTCTTTAAAACAGTTATTCTGCACGTACCCGGAAACCATAGCACCCCAAACTCCCCTATCCTTAACCGGCGCTTCATCAAACACTAATCTCGCCACCTCAACATCTCCAACTTTCGCATACCCAGATATCAAAACAGTCCAAGAAACAACACAATGCTTCGGCATTTCATCAAACACGTGGCGTGCATCCAACACTTTGCCAAAAAAACAATACATCATCATCAATGTATTTCCCACAAACCTGTCAAACACAAGCCCTAGTTTCACACAATGTCCATGAACCATCTCTCCAAGGCTCAAACTTTCACCATACACACAACCTTTCAATACATAAGGAAGTGTATAATTATCAGGATAGATACAGTTTTCAAACAACTTTTTGTACAAGTGAAACAACATGTTTAATTCTTTTTGAAGTAGGCAAGCTTTAAGCATGGTGTTATACAAGATAATAGAAGGCTGTTGTACATGTTTTAATATACTCAATCCATGTGATAAGGAACCAATGTTAGGATAATGATGAGGTTGAGAGCAGAAAGCTAGTAATCTGCTTAAAGTGTAATGGTTTTGTGAAAGGCCACATGTGATTGATTGAGCATGAACTTGTGTTAGTTGTTTCATGTTTTTACATTTTTCTAGTAGCCTAAGACATCTTGTTGTTGTTGACATTAGGTCCCTTGCATGATTTTCAAAAGTTAATGGAAATACATAGTTGGTGAACCAAGAAGCTCTTATTAAACCTCCACAAATCGACTCAAATAAATGGTTAAACCTCAAGATGTGCTTCTAATGAGCTTTGAATTTAAAATCACTTGTAAAAACATATAAATCTCGTGACTCAAGTAGCCAGAGTTTATTTCTTTGTAAAAACATATAAATAAATGTCAAGGGAAATGCTAACGTAGATTAGGTATCATTTCTGTATAACACTGTAAGTGAAAAAAGTTTGTCTTTAAAACCGTAGTTATCTTTATGTGATTATTTGTAGACCATTTTTTAGCATATTACGAATTGCGAGTATATTTTACAGTGTTATAAGAGTACAAATAAGTGGCACCGAACTGATTGCATACAAATTCATCCTCTATTTATATTGGTTTCGTAGAGTGAACTCACATTGGTGTTCGCATTGGTTCTTATTCGGTGAAAAGTCCTTGACAAACTTGGACACTCGGTACATAATTTTATGTTTACAATGTGGTTCATGTACTGGGAAACAGACTTAAAGTTATCAATATGTTCTCCGACTCCGTTTAAACAAATCGTTTATGAACTCGAATGATATGATTGAAGAAGATTTAAGAGATATAAATATCAATAAATGTCATTATATAATGGGACGGCAAAGCCATCAAAACTACATACTATACAATTAATTTCCTTTGGAACTTTAGTATTCAAGATTATAAGCTATAAAACACTGCAACAAAATGAGTTTAGAATTTCTTGTATAAAAGAGAGTTTCCACCTAATGCTTGTTTTCGTGGAGGCAAATTGTAAACCAACTGTCAACTATTCACTAGACTAGATAGATCCAGCACCCAAACTGATTAAAACAGGAAATCAGAGTCCGAGAGTTCAAGTACTTTGTGAATACCAATCGGGTTCACACCAGGCTTAAATGCATTCCCTTCAATATACCTGTATTATCAATAACATGAAAAACAAATCACTTTTATTCCACCCATAGATCCAAACAAGTAACAAGAGTTTGATTAGTGTACAGGCCAGGCTGGGTTGACCCAAAATTTTTACAAGACTTCTATAAGTAAAATCTGAATCAGCCTGGTCATGAGTAAATGGGTTAATATTGACACCCCTACTAGGCAGCCCACATGTGTAGGCTTCAGCCTTACATTATCCACTAAAGTATACTGGAAATTTCTTAAAAGTGATATTGGAAGAAGCAAATGAGATGAGTAGACTTACAATTCTTTCAAATAAGGATGTTTGTAAAAGGCATCTGGAATCCTGCCACTAAACTGATTGTGATCCAGGTACCTGAAATATTGGACCAATGTCAAATTATAACTTTGGCGAAGGATATAATTTTCAATAATAAGTTTGGTATACTCTACTTAAGCAATAACATGAATTTGATCATTTATCTTGCCAAAGTACGTGATTATTTGCTTATAAGATCATAATAAGGTCAATTGCATGAACTTGTTATAAGTATTTGAAGTATATCCTTACAGAAAGACAACAAAGTTTGTACTCCAGCTATCTTTTGATGAAATGCAACAAGGGATAAGCAAACTTACAAGTAAGTTAATTTGGGGATATGAGCAAGTCCAGAAGGTACTATCCCAGACATTTTGTTGTAGGATAAATGCCTGAAACCACCAAAATATACATCGGTATCAGCTTACTAGAAAAATCAACATTTAAAAAAATATAGGAGTATTTCATATGCAATACTCACAAAATCTCCAGTTTGGTCAAGTTTGCAAGCTGCGCCGGAATACCTCCCGTCAGATAGTTGTTATTTAGATAACTGCAAAAGCCCATTACAAAGGTATATAAAACCTTTAAACCAACAATAACAGATGGATCTAGAGAAGCCAATTTTAAACGGCTAATGGGTCAAACAAGTACAATTACAATAACGAGCTTAAAAAGAAAACAACTTTTTAATGGCAGATGAAAATGGTCATACATGTTGCGAAGAGCTGGAAAACATCCTTCTATACGTATCAGTTCCCTAATAGTTCCAACCAAGTGATTATCACCAACATCCCTACAAAGTATAAACCCAGTATGTCATTCAGATCATTAAACAGATTCATATTTGCAAGATTAACAGATAGCTGGTGGTGATAATATAAACAGTACAGATGGCGCAGATTTTGTAAGGAACCCAATTCTGCTGGAATACGCCCAATGAACTTATTTTGGTGCAGATGAAGATACTGTAGATCTGGAAGATTAGCAAGCTCCCTGGGTATTTCCCCTTTGAAGCTATTGAAACTCAGGTACCTGTATCCACATGAGTAATTAATACAATCAGTTGTTCATCTCTTTAATAGTATTAAAAAAAAAAAAAAAAAAAAAAAACACTTACAGATGAGTCAACTTCTTTAGTTCACCTATTTCAGGAGGAATGACATCCTGCAGCTTATTCCACCTCAAATTACTGAAAAGAAACAATACCAATTGATAAAAAGTGTCATTCATTAGCTATATGCAAAAGCATCCCAATAACTGATATAAGGTATCAAGGTAAAACATAATACAGTATTTTAAGCCGCTTTAAACGCCCGATTTGAGGTGGGATTGGTCCTGTCAACTTATTGTTATGAAGATCCCTGCCAATGACAATGAAAAAACAAGTACAATAAGAACACATATCCAAGCCAAATCATTAATCCAAATGACAGTATTGATATCCGGTGTTAATTTTAGACAAGGTTGTAAAACTCGCGACTCGGGGAGTACTCGGCAGGAGGTTTTTGAGGAGTAATCGGCGACTCGGGGAGTACTCGGGGGAGTAATCGGATGTTGACTTTCGTTGACTTTTTAAGATAAATATATATATTTTGATAATATATAAATAACAGGGACTGTTATTGTCATTTTTATCAAAGGTTCAAGAGTGATTATCAAATTTATTCTTATTATTAACGTTTGGTAATAGTTGAGGGGCTGTTAGTGTCATTTGATAAAGAAAAAGAAATTATTAAAATATTTAAAATATCACTTTTTATCAAGTGTCTAAGATCTGTACATCTTCCCAGATCTAAAATTCAGACACGCTTCCTTCCCTTTATTCATATACAGTGTCAACTATACAAGAAGCTGTGGTCTTCCTTAATTCACGACAGGTTTCACCTTGCTCCTTCTTCCTTTTCCTTTTCTTGCTCTCCTTCCTCCTCTTTAAATATTTCAGGCAAGATCTGAGTTTTTCCGATGTCATTGACCACCGTTTGACCGGCGTTGACCGGCGTTGACCGAGTAATTGGGCGAGTTAGACACCGATTTCTCGTTTTGATCTTCCAGCCGATTAATCGCCGATTACTCGGCCGAGTAGGCCGAGTTTTGCAACACTGATTTTAGATGTAAATTAATAAGGAACGAGAGTAGTACAGCCTAGTAAGATCCAGCAGGTTGGTTACAGCAGTAGGAAAAGGGCCAACAATTGAGACCGCATATACTTCCCTGCAACATAATCGAATCCAAAATACACAAATTTAGAATATGCAAGATCCAATGCGCAATGCCAAAACTTAATGAAGCATAGATGAATCAACATTGTGTAGTTAACACTTACAGTTCTGTAACGACTCTATAATCACCTAATGTGGAGCATTTGACACCAGACCAAGCCGGTAAATCACCGTCTCCACATGGATCATCTCCAACCCATGCATACACCACTCTCCATCCAAGTGATGCTTTTATTTCATTAAGAGCTTTCACTACACACAATATATATATATATATATATATATATATATATATATATATATATATATATATATATATATATATATATATATATATATATATATATATAAATACTCTTATCAAACAATAAGTTAAATACACCTATATAACACCAACATTTTTCAATTTCAATTTCAATTTTAGCCCTAATTATGTGTATCATCAAATTTTGCCTAACATTGTGAGATCTAAGAGCAATTTGCATCAAAATACACAGATCTAACCAACAAAATCATAAACAAACTGCTTTAAATTCGAGTATTAACTGTCAAATCAGCTGTCATATCTTACGGATCTAGAGAATATATACACAATAAATATATATGATCATGAGTCACCAACAGAAAACGTAACAGAAGATTTGGGGGATTACCGTCTCGTTTTAGGGTTTTGCAGTGTACAGGAACGTTGATTAGGCATAGTAGTAATGCAATTAGTGATAATCGAATACGCGGCAGCATTGTAGATGATCAATTGGAATATGATTATTTTGGTTGCAGAATTTTAAATTATCATTCGTTCGTGTGTTTGTGTGTGTAAATCAAGTAGAGATAGAATTATAGATTATAGATACAGATCAAAGAGATAGATACATGCGATCTAGTGAGGGGAGTTGTTGGAGTGTGAGTTTATTCTTTATTTGGCAGGGCAGTGATATAACGCGTAAAGTCGTCGGTGGATCTTGCAATTCCTATTCACTCATGTTTTGAATACATACATGTATATACATGTTTTATGTTCAACAAATACATAACGGTATACTTACCAAACTGGCCCGGTAACTTTTAACTTATAGCTAATAGTTGATAGCTTTTTAATTATATTTTAGTGTTTGACATAGTAGTTTTTTAAATATATTTTAGTGTTTTCGACTAGTGATTTCGATCACTGATTTCAACCTGCGTTTTCGTCTCAAGTTTTTTGGTGCGCGTTCTCGTCGGGCATTTTGGGCGGGCGTTGTTGGCGCGCGTTCTCGGAGCTCGTTCTCGCCGTGCGTTCTCACTGCGCATTTTTCGAGACGCGTTTTCCGAAGAAATTCATCAAAAAATACAAACAAGAACAATTTTACTAGCCTTACCCAACGGACCCGGGTTTTGATCTAACCTTACCCGGGTCTCGACCCAACCCGTTCGACCCATTTTATATCTAACTCATTTCGACCCATGACCCGTTTCGACCCTAACTTATTTGACCTTTGACCCAACTCAACCCATCGCGATCCGCTTGTCAGGCATAGTGTTAACTATAAATCAAATAAAATTATACACCCTTTATAAAATTTATGAAAAAAAAACAAAAAACAAAAAACAAAAAAATAACAGTAAAAGGAACTACCGATGACCCCATAGTTCACTTTATATATGAATATATCACTAACATCTGAATTCTGAAGGTCACTTTATTTACTAAAATGTTGCAAAGATCTCTTCACACACAAAATGATGTTTTCGTAGTTTTTGTTTTAACGAGTTGTTTTCCTTGGAGCCCATATATAATCTAATAGACGGTTGACTGAAATGTCCAAACTGACCCGTTTTTAAAGTCAACCTTCCAGAGCTTGCAAGCTGGACGTGCAATTATATACCATTTTCTTCCCTAGATGCGTATAAGTAACATGACAGTTTAATCAATTAAAAACCATCATTTAGAGACTTATAATATTGCTTAATCATACCATATTAATGGAAATAATTAAAGCAGAGAGAAATAAATTCAATTGGTACAATTTTGTTCTGTAATAATTGTAATTCATGGAAAACAACTTTGATGAAAATGAAGTCATAGTAGAGATTCAGGGTGTTGAACACAAGTCCAACTCAAGTGATCAAAATGTGAAGATTTTGGATTTTGACCCAACACCAAAATGTGAAGATCAAGATCAAGATCAAGGTCTCAGATCAAGGAAAAAATCTTTGGATATTGAAATACCAAACAATAACGTCGATGAGGCTGAGTCATCCAAAGTCCCACTCACCCCAAGAGTAGATCATCATGAATATGAAGATTATGATGATGATGATGATGAAGATGAAGATGATATATATCGTACTGAAGTTACCAAGGCTAGAAAAACAAGAAAACTGTATAAGAAAATCAAGATTTTGTTTTCTATCAAGTTGAGTTTATTTTTTCGTAACAACAGTAGCTTTAATTCTAAGCAAAACTACGGATAAACTGGAGAATATCGAGTTTTTGAGTTTGGATTTATGGAAATGGTGCGTATTAATATTGGCAATATTATGCTGTCAGTTTATATCAGGTTGGTTTACAACTGCATTACTTTTTTTGATTGAAAAACAATTCTTGATTAAAAAGAAAGTTCAGTACTTTATTCATAGTCTGCGAAAAAGCCTTCGAGTTTTTATTTGGATTGCTTTAATTCTAGTAACATGGTGTGTATTGGTCAACAAAGGTGTTGATAGATCAAGACATAAACCCAAGGTTTTAAAGTATATTACAAGGGGAATTGTTTCTTTTCTTGTTGTTTCTAGTATTTGGATACTTAGAACTTTGTTGGTAAAAATCATAAGTTCTTCGGTTTATGTTAGTCGTTACTTTGATAGAATTCAAGATCATGTTTATAGTTTCGACGTTCTTAGGACCCTTTTAGGGCCTCCATTAGTTAGGAGCTCAAAAAGCTATAGCGATCGTATGTCACCAAGATTTTTACAGTCGCCGGAATATGAAAGTGATACTACTACAAAGGAAGGGGATGGTAAAAAGAAGAAAAAGGTTATTGATAGGCTAAAGATCAGGAGATTAAATCGTAACAATGTATCTGTTTGGACAATGAGAGAGTTAATTAAAGTTGTGTCGGATTCTGAATTTCGTAGTGATATTAATAGTTGTTGGCATGCAAAACAGTGTGCTCGTTCTGCATTTGAAAATGTAGCTAGACGTGGGAAGAAGTAAGATTAATCTTAATCACGCAGTATCTTGATCTTTCAGTCCATTCAGTATCTAACTTAATGTATTTTATATGTTGTTTAATCATTGTCTTTACATATATGAATGAACTAGGTACATCGAGATAGATGATTTCTCATGCTTTATGAGCGAAAATGAAGCGATTACTGTGTTTTGTTTGATAGAAGGGGCACAGGGAACTGCTGGAAAAATCACTAAAAAGTCATTTAAAAATTGGGTGGTGAATTTGTATGAGGATCAACGTCGTCTCGCGTGTTCTTTAGATGACACAAAATTAGCCCTAAAGGAGCTAAACAAGTTTGTTACTGTGATTACTGTATTTGTGCTGATAATCGTCTGGTTAATTATCACCAAGATTGCTACAACCGAAGTGTTGCTTTTCATCTCTTCTCAGTTCTTACTTTTAGTTTTCACATTCGGGGCGACTGCTAAATCAACATTCGAGTCTATAATATTTGTGTTTGTGAAACACCCTTTCGACATTGGTGATCGATGTGTCATTGATGGTGTCCAAGTAAACTTACTTTACTTAACCTACTTCAAACAATCCCGTGACTATACTAGACAAACGGGTCGGGTTGGGTCGAGATCTTGATGGGTTTGGATTAGAACGGATCATGGGTCAAACAGGTAGGATTTTTTTAGATAGGTCAAATGGATCCGGTCGGGTTGGGTCGATACCCGTATCTCGAATTTCCTTAAACTATTAAAACTTCTAGATAATAATATATTAGAGATCTTGTAAAGACCCGTTGGACCCAATGGCGAGTCTAACGTTTGACCCGTGGTGTCACGGGACACCACTAGTTTAAGAATTTTGTTTAGAAAATATCCTTTAAAATGTATAGGACACCACTAAATTTAATTACGGGATCCCATATATTTTTCGAATTTATAGTATTTCCTTTAAACTCTATAGCATACCACTAAATTTAACTAGTCGGATCTCATATATACTTGGAATTTTTTTTTATTTTTTTAAAGGTAAACAACTATTAAAATAATATTCAAATATAATTGTTACTAGAAAAAAACCAGGACCCCATTGTATTTCATTCCTGGAATCGCCACTGGTTGGACCTTATATATATTTGATAGGCTTCATATGGGTCTAAACTGGACCCATTCTTTAATTTTATTATGGACTCAACTGGTTAAATTCCTTGGCCAATGGACCCATTTTTCAAGCTATGGATTTCAATTGCTATGTATACTCGTGACCCATCATGTGGTTTGGGCCGGTCATGATATACTCACAAAAAGCTCTCAGGTTCAAACCTTATTATACAACTACTCCCCTTCCCACGTAGCCTAAAGGGAAAATCTTGTCCGTTTACAAACAGTACTCTGCATCTTGACACTTACCTAGATACTGTGTTGTTTTACTTATATATTCAGGCTATCATAGAAGAAGTAAACATTATGACAACTGTCAGTACTGAGATACGACAATGAGAAGATTTACTACCCAAATTCAGTTTGGCTACAAAATCCATCAGCAATTTCAACAGAAGCCCAGACATGAAGGATTGCGTGGACTTCGATTTGGATGTATCCACTTCACAAGAGATAATTCAAGTTCTAACAACTAGAATTCAACAGTATGTCAACTCTGCTTCTATAGCTATATCTTATTATTATGAATGGTCTAGTTGTGGTGCAGTTTTAATATTATATTGAGGGCAGTAAGATTTTGATTTATGTATGTAATGTAACTTGTGATGTAAAATTACAGATACATAGAAGAGAAACCTGAATTTTGGTATCCAAGCCCAATTGTTAGGGTCAGGGAGATTCAGGATGTGAACAAGATGAAAATGAGCCTCTACGTAACTCATACAATCAACTTTCAGGACTACGAAGAAAAGTGTCGCAGATTATCAATGCTCGTAATGCAGCTGAAGAAGATCTTCAAAGATCTTGATATCACGTCCCATTTTATTTCCCCGAGAAACGACACTTTGGGGCTTGAGTAACGTGTTAATCGGTAAAGGAACCTACCCATGTCCTCGTATAAGACGTTTTAATTTCCTTTACCCCTACCACAAAAGTCTTAGTTAGTATCGTTACGTTATCCCAACGACATACTTTTCATTTACTCAACGATGTGAGATCGGGTTTGCACACGACAAAAGAAGTTCGATTTCCCTCTGTCCTGCTCTGCTACATGTATGGATAAGTAATTACCTCAACAACTTACTTTTCTTTTACTCATCATACATTCTCACAGCAAAAATGTATTTCATATGTTAGCCAAACAGATTGAAGGAGCTTATTTATATTGATAAGTAATTCGCAATCCTTAAGCAAATCAAAGTGAGCTTTTACCCTGGTATTTGATACATATATAGTTATATACTCATTATTATTACTAAATATAATATACAATAATCTAATCTAATTACTTCAACCATGTTTTGACTTTTAAAAATATTTTAATTTAATTTTCACTTAATTTTTCTATTTGTGTTACATAATCATTAAATTAATGAAAATTATATCAATGACAACAAATTTGAAACCCCACTCAATTCATATAACTTTAATCAATGAAAAAAAATTTAAACTTAATCCATTCATATAACTTTCATCAAGAATATTACTTACAGAACACAAATAGGGATATTTAAAGTTAAAATTAAAAAGGATATATATATATATATATATATATATATATATATATATATATATATATATATATATATATATATATATATATTTTTTTTTTCAAAAATCTCATGTTGTTTACGTCTTCTGTTTCCATTTTTTACAAGATTTTAATTGCAATAAAAATATTATGATGATTGTGACATGAAATGGATCATGAACTTCATGACCTGTCAATAAATTCATCTATACGGCAATACGTTAACTGGCATAAAAATTAACCAAGATATAGTTTAAAGGGAGGATATGAGAAATAAAGTCAAAAAACAGCAAACTCTTCATTCATTGGCATACAAACTATTTACACGAGCAAATTTGATATAGTTTTGGTAAATAGCCATATCAAAAGACCATTTTACCCTCTTCTAAAATGAACTCTTATTTCATCAATATAGTTGCATTACCACCATTCTCATGAAAGCTTCAAATATAAATGCAACTCATGGACTTCTCTTGATACCATGTACTTAAACCCCTATTCGCAAAATGAACGGTACAACTAGTATAGCTACTAGTACTACTACACAACAAATCACTATTTCCATACTCGTTTTTGCTTCTTCCAGACCAACAATATCATATATCAGTATATCAACTTACTCCATCTTTGCATCTACTTCATCAATGGAGTGCCAATTTAAAAACAAGAACTGACAATAGTAATAATATCTGAAAAGAAACAAATTCGGTTGCCGGAAAAACAAACTAACTGTAATAACTACTTTGATCATGGAGTTCAAGAAAATATGTAAGAACTAAAAAGATAGAAATTTGAATGGTGAAGTGAAATGGGTTTTGTCAATTATGAAGTGGGTTGGGTCCAGAAGGGACTAATCTTTTCGATACACCGTATCTTGTATCGATTTCATCGTCAATTGGTGGTGGTGGCGGCGGCGAATGGTGGTGTTGCGGTGGCGGGCAATGTGAATTACACAAACATGATGGGTATTTTTGATTGTAGATGGTGGTGCAAGAATTGTGATCATGATATTGGTGACGGCTGTAAGGATGGTAAGAGGTGACACATGTTTTTGCTGCGGCGGCGGCAGCAGCGGTGGTAGATGAATTGACGGAGATGATGATCAATACCGAAATTATCAAAAGATGAAAAAGGGATTCAGATGAAGAAAGATATTTCTTCATATTTTTAATTTTTGGAATGTTAGAGAGAGAGAGAGAGAGGCAGCGGTGATGGTGACAATGGTGGCGGTGGTGGTGGAGAGATGGCCGGTGGTAAGAATTGAGAGATGATAGTTGTGTTTGATTAAAAGGAGTCACAAAAATACATGATACTATGAGTTGAGTTTATTATTCTCTGGTTATATATTTTGATGAAATGAAGTGATGAAACTTGCAGTATATATATGTAATACTCCGTATGTTTTAACTAACTGCAAGTTTAATGATTAATGGTATAAACCTCTCAGAAATTTTTTGGACAAAGTTCAAGTATCATGATTAAAACAAATTACACTCAATAGATATTTTGACTTAAGATTTTAATTAGATTATTTAATTAATTAATGGACAGAATGATTAAGCTTCAACTTTCAAAATCATATTATTAATGGTTGATTAATTATACTTGTACCACAAGTCCTATAAATGTTGAAACTTTTGACTTAAATTATTTTCAATTTCTGTTCCAACCAACTAGACATTAACCGAGTTCACATTTTGATAGTAAATGGTTTCCTCTTTACATTTAGTTTGTTGGATGATGGTCTTACAAACTCATAATTCCGCTGGTATAGTTAAGTATTGGTTTGTAATCTTCATGGATTAACCATCAGACTCATGTTAATCACCATCGATCGTGGGTAGATGTGTCAATTCCAGTTTAAATCATATGGACGAATGTATAAAATATGTTTGTGTAGTATGGTTAGCAAGTAACTAAAGGGCTAATGTGACGTGGAACGTGGCTAAAATAAAAGACAGAAGATTTTTTCCAGAACTATAATTCTGGCATATTTATTTTTGTTAGAGTGATGTTCTGCGAGGTGTATATAAAATAGTTATTAAATTTTTGCAGGAAACACTATTAAATACGATACAATTTTACACAAGATATTTATTTATTTATAGAATGGATATACTTAAACCTTGCTACAACACTTATAGGCAGTGTACCTAATCGTACAGTAGTGTAGTTTTTAGTAAGTCCGGTTCGTTCCACAGGGAAATCTTTAAACAAAGCTCAACGCTATATTAGTTTACTTTTATAAAAATACAAATATATATATAAGTAATATTATTATTATAAAGGGGAGTTTTTACCGTTTAATGACCGGTTTGTCGATTTTAAAACTTTAGTCGCAGTTAAAACCTAATGTAAAATATTAAATAAATAAAAGACTTAAATTAAAACTTAAAGTAAATAACGATAATGAAATTGCGAATAATAAAAGTGCGATAAAATAAACTTGCGATAATTAAAAAGTACGATAATTAAAAGTGCGATTAAATATAATAACAATAAAAATGTGATAATTAGAAGTGCAATTAAATATAAAATAAAGGAAATTAAATATGAAATAAAAGAATTATGCTTATTTAAACTTCCGTAATCATGATGTTTGACGTGTTGATTTTAGTTTTATGCCCATGGGTTAATTGTCCTTTGTCCTGGATTATTTAATATGTCCGTCTGGTTTTTGTCCATAACAGTCCATCAGTCATAAATATAAAGTGCGAGTGTCCTCGTCAAATTATTATTATACCCGAAGTTAAATATTCCAACTAATTGGGGATTCGAATTGTAACAAGGTTTTAATACTTTGTTTAATGAATACACCAGGTTATCGACTGCGTGTAAACCAAGGTTTTACTACTTTGTTAACAATTACACCAATTACCCTTGAATGTAATTTCACCCCTGTTTTAATTATTCTAGTGGCTATTAATCCATTCCCGTGTCCGGTTAGATGAACGATTATTCGTACATATAAATACCCCGCCCATCGTGTCCGATTGAGTGTATATGGTAATTTATAGGGACGCCCAATTGTAAATCTTTATATTAATATTAACAAACTATCATTTAGTTAAACAAATATAAAGCCCATTAATAGCCCATAGTCTAATTTCCACAAGTGTCGTTCTTTTGTCCAAACCCCAATTATGGTACAAAGCCCAATTACCCAATTTTAGTAATTAGCCCAACATCATGATTACTTCGGATTAAATAAGCATAATAATAACTTAGCTACGAGACATTAATGTAAAAAGGTTGAACATAACTTACAATGAATAAAAATAGCGTAGCGTTACACGGACAGAATTTCGACTTACACCCTTACAATATTCGCTAACATACCCTTATTATTAGAATTATAATTAAAATTAAAATTAAAATATAAATTATATATATATATTTTACGTATATATGAGATAAGAGAGAAATAGATTTATTTTTTGATCAGAATTCGGTTTGCTTTATAGGGGGTTTTTCATTTTGGGGCTCCGCGACTCGCGGCAAAATCCTCTTCAAACTCCGCGAGTCGCGGAGAATGAATTTACAGCTCACACCCTTGGAGTCTTTCTCTGCCGACGGTTTTTTTATTTATAAATATAATATATATATAATTAATATAATTAATTATATATTATATTATATTTATATACCTAGTTAACTTGTAATTTTTAGTCCGTTGCGTCGAGCGTTAAGAGTTGACTCTGGTCCCGGTTCCGAATTTTCGAACGTCCTTGCGTACAATTTAATATCTTGTACTTTGCGTTTTGAATCTTGTACTCTTGTAATTTCGAGACGTTTCTTATCAATAATTGGAACCTTTTTGATTGTCTTTTGTACTTTTGAGCTTTTTTGGTCGTTTGCGTCTTCAATTCGTCGAATCTGTCTTTTGTCTTCACCTTTTATTATTTAAATGAATATCACTTGTAAATAGAACAATTGCAACTAAAAGCTTGTCTTTCTTGAGGAATAATGCTATGAAATATATGTTCGTTTTTAGCATTATCAAATATTCCCACACTTGAGCGTTGCTTGTCCTCAAGCAATATTGTCTTGAAATACTAGAATCACTTCTTTATTCTTCACACTTTGTACATCAGTGATTTCTATACGGCGGTATAAACAATGGTAGTAACGATATGGTTTTCAGTCCCACATGACTATAAAAATTTAGATCCATTAAGGAAATTGGATCTTTATGAAAACATTTGATCTTTTGAAAATTAAATCTAGTTTTTACCCTAGATAAGTTTTCTGGGATAACCCTTTACCGGTGTTTGCAAAATATTTTTGTGGGTTTGGTGGGTTTCAGATTTGAAAATTTTAGCTCAAAACTTATGGTTTTGTGTCACCCACTTGCTAACCTTGTATTTGGAAAGCAACACATCCAGTTTACTTGTCCCGTATATTACCTTTCGGTAAACTACCGTCCGGTTGAAAGGAAAGCGTTGAACAAGCAACTGTTAAGGCAATGTCCCCTGACATGCTTTTAATTATGGTCTATAACGTGTCGGACGCAATTACTATCCTTGGTAGGAGCAATAGTAAAGCTCACCCTTATAATTTTTCGGTCTGGCACAAGGTCCTGTCTTTGACCATGCTATGCAACCACCGTTCTTACGGTTGACACCCGATTTAGTTCAGGTGACCTAATGAATTCCAGGTGAATTCCTAGGATTTTACGTTCAATGGTAATGAACGCATTGAAAATGGGTTTTCAGAAAACAAATCGGTTTATAATTTTGATCAAGATATTTTCTCGTTCAAGCTCGAGTTTAGATATCATTGAATTCCATGAGTTTGTAATTCTCAATCTTTAAGGTCAATCTCAAGGATTGAGTAATATCAGGCTTAAAAGCTGATTTTTAATCTTTAAGGAGATTATCCTTTCTGGGGATCTGATTCATTAGTCTTATCCAGCTAATTTGCATGGTGCCCCCCCATTGTACGAGATAAATCCTTCTCATGGTTAGGATAAATCCGACCACTTGGCGACCCTGTTTAATGCTGAGGTCCGTGGATTTCCTGCTGATTTTAGTGATGACTTTTCTAGATTTTTCGTCAACCTACAGCTGGTCTGGACGACAACTTCATGACCTAAATCAAGAAGCGCGTGTCTTTTTCAGAAGACTTTACTTCCTTTTAATGATGGAATTGATTCATCGTGTAGATCCATCTCTTCTTTTCTTTCATCGGGTAAAACAGTTTAGTTTAGTCCAAAGCAAAAGTATTTTCAGTTATTTGTTACAGATATATGTGACATATGTTTAAGATAACTTGGTAAATTTTCCCACACTTGGCTTTTATTTTCCTTTTTATCGTCCTCTATTCCATTTTAAATGAATTTTAACATTTTAGTTTGTTTCTTAATTTATGTCCTTTCCGAGGTAACAATAATTTCGGTGTTAAAACCTAGTTTTATCGTTCATAAATATGTATAAACATGATTTTGAATTCATTTAATTGAAAATTTTGAAAAATTTTACTAGAATTGGGTAGTCAGTATATAAGACTAGGGCTGTTCTTTATTATCAGAGAGCACTAGATTCTAATACAACTACTGCTTTACTAGTATTTTTAATGGTAACCAAGTGTATAAAGTAAGAATTTTTTAAAATCCGAAAGAATTTAACCCCTCCCCACACTTAAGATCTTGCAATGCCCTCATTTGCAAGAAATCAGTAACAATTTAAATTATTGAGGGTGATTTGTGTGAAAATGATTAAATTTTTACCAAAGTTTCCAAATATATTGGTGTTTGTTTGCTGAATGATAAATGGTGCACATCATTTGTTTATTCCGTCTTGTTGTTATTTCACATATATTTTGCATCTTGTCGTCAAAATTAGTTGCTTTTGCTGAACTTAATGCCAGTCTTTGAAAATGCGTTGTTTTACCCTGTTGTGTACATAAGATAAACTGTAAACATATATACATATTTTTGAAGTTTGGTATATTACCCCACATTCAAAAATTATTAAAATCTAAGAATAAAAGTTAGACAATTATAAAAATGATTACAATATTAACAAAAGTATTAAACGTATCAATAATTACAAATTACAAAAAAAAAAAAATAATAAGTAAACTAAGGATGATATTGGTACCAATAGGGGTTCCAGGCATAACCATAAGTGCTATAGAATGCTTCGGCAGGGTCATACGTAGGATATGGTGGCTGCATCTCTATAGACCAAGGAGGGAAGATGGGTTTCGGTGTAGGAATATAGTTTCTACCTATATGTTGGCAATGAGCTATGATTTGGTTCTGATGAACTTGCCAATCTTCAAATGCTCTCTGTCTAGCATTTTCGTATTCCTGAGAAGCTATAAACCTATGCATTTCTTGCATCTCATTCCCCCCTCCTACATTACCTTGCTGCTGGTTTCTCTCCACCTGTGGATGTCTACCATGGTATCGTACTGCGGCGTTATTTCGCCTCTTCAAAACTTTCGCACCATGGTATACATTTAAACCTATAGTATCGCGGGGTTCCGGCTCTTCTAGTAATAATCCCCCCCGACTTATATCCACACCGAGATATTCACCAATCAAAGTAATAAAAATACCACCTCCTATTATGCTATGTGGTCGCATCCCCCGAACCATAGCTGATAAATAATAACCCACACAATATGGTATACTTACAGCGCTTTGTGGGTCTCGAATACACATATGGTAAAACAAATCCTGTTCATTTACTTTTTCTTTGTTCTTACCCCTTTGTGTAATCGAATTAGCTAAAAACCTATGTATCACTCTTAATTCGGCTCTATCTATATCCAAATAAGAGTAATTTCCCCCTTTGAAACGGTGATGGCTTGTCATTTGACTCCACACACCGTGTGTATCAAAATTCTCATCTATCTTTCTACCGTTTAGTATCAATCCTCTACAATCGGCAGACGCTAACTCCTCAGGCGTATATATACGTAAAGCCTGAGCCATGTCCAGTAAAGACATGTGGCGCATCGAACCGCCTAACAAAAATCTAATAAAAGAACGATCGGTTAAACTAGCTACCCGATCATTCAACTCTATACTACATAACAATTCTTCACACCATACTTTATATACAGGTCTACGTATGGTGAATAAACATACCCAGTCATTAAAAGAAGAATTACCATACCTCTGTACAAGTAATTCCCTAATTGGCCCGACCAATTCTACAGCTTCTAAGGGTCCCCATTCTATGACCCTCGGTACCTCAACAACCTTAGAATGAAGAGTATGCAAACCCCGTTGATATTTTGGATAATCTATCCAAAGTCTGTCAAATCTCAGGTTCGGGTGCAATTCTTCCAAATGCATATCGGAAAAGGTCATGACTGGATGAGGTATATCCTGCTTGTAGTAGTTATCCACCTCCTGTTGTTCCAAATTCTCAGCAGGAGCATTGCGGGCTTGGGATGAAGATTCACCCCTTTCATTCTGCAAAACACATCAAACACAATTTTTGTGCATCCAAATATGCATTAGTGTCAGCAAAATCATCAATCAAAATAATTACAATGACATTATCAATTTATATCAAAATTAAGCTCATTTTCACATTTTTATCAAAGCTACACTTTTTCAAATAAGCATATACGAAAATGTTCGCCAAGTTCATAAGCATTCAACTCAAATAACATGTCAAAATAATCATTACTAGCAATTAAACAAGTCTCAAATGGCATTATCTTTCAAAAATCAAGTTCATGAATTTTAGACTTGAAAAAGTCCACTTTAATTCTCAAAATCATGTTTAGGCTCAAAGTTTGGATCATTTAACTACCTAGACATGTTACACTACTTAATTTAGCAACAATTCATGACAAAAATCGGCCATAACCTGTTTATATCAAAAAGCCCCAAATTTGCTCAAGAACACAAACCCTAGATTATTCAAAATTTGAAGTTTAAGGCTTCTAATCATGTTAAACAGCATCATGAAATGTCCCGTTCTTATTGATTATAAACGTTCCATATTAATTGATTTCGTTGCGAGGTTTTGACCTCTATATGAGACATTTTTCAAAGACTGCATTCATTTTTAAAACAAACCATAACCTTTATTTCATAGATAAAGGTTTTAAAAAGCTTTACGTAGATTATCAAATAATGATAATCTAAAATATCCTGTTTACACACGACCATTACATAATGGTTTACAATACAAATATGTTACAACAAAATAAGTTTCTTGAATGCAGTTTTTACACAATATCATACAAGTATGGACTCCAAATCTCGTCCTTATTTAAGTATACGACAGCGGAAGCTCTTAATAATCACCTGAGAATAAACATGCTTAAAACGTCAACAAAAATGTTGGTGAGTTATAGGTTTAACCTATATATATCAAATCATAATAATAGACCACAAGATTTCATATTTCAATACACATCCCATACATAGAGATAAAAATCATTCATATGGTGAACACCTGGTAACCGACATTAACAAGATGCATATATATAAGAATATCCCCATCATTCCGGGACACCCTTCGGATATGATATAAATTTCGAAGTACTAAAGCATCCGGTACTTTGGATGGGGTTTGTTAGACCCAATAGATCTATCTTTAGGATTCGCGTCAATTAGGGTGTCTGTTCCCTAATTCTTAGATTACCAGACTTAATAAAAAGGGGCATATTCGATTTCGATAATTCAACCATAGAATGTAGTTTCACGTACTTGTGTCTATTTTGTAAATCATTTATAAAACCTGCATGTATTCTCATCCCAAAAATATTAGATTTTAAAAGTGGGACTATAACTCACTTTCAAAGATTTTTACTTCGTCGGGAAGTAAGACTTGGCCACTGCTTGATTCACGAACCTATAACAATATATACATATATATCAAAGTATGTTCAAAATATATTTACAACACTTTTAATATATTTTGATGTTTTAAGTTTATTAAGTCAGCTGTCCTCGTTAGTAACCTACAACTAGTTGTCCACAGTTAGATGTACAGAAATAAATCGATAAATATTATCTTGAATCAATCCACGACCCAGTGTATACGTATCTCAGTATTGATCACAACTCAAACTATATATATTTTGGAATCAACCTCAACCCTGTATAGCTAACTCCAACATTCACATATAGAGTGTCTATGGTTGTTCCGAAATATATATAGATGTGTCGACATGATAGGTCGAAACATTGTATACGTGTCTATGGTATCTCAAGATTACATAATATACAATACAAGTTGATTAAGTTATGGTTGGAATAGATTTGTTACCAATTTTCACGTAGCTAAAATGAGAAAAATTATCCAATCTTGTTTTACCCATAACTTCTTCATTTTAAATCCGTTTTGAGTGAATCAAATTGCTATGGTTTCATATTGAACTCTATTTTATGAATCTAAACAGAAAAGTATAGGTTTATAGTCGGAAAAATAAGTTACAAGTCGTTTTTGTAAAGGTAGTCATTTCAGTCGAAAGAACGACGTCTAGATGACCATTTTAGAAAACATACTTCCACTTTGAGTTTAATCATAATTTTTGGATATAGTTTCATGTTCATAATAAAAATCATTTTCTCAGAATAACAACTTTAAAATCAAAGTTTATCATAGTTTTTAATTAACTAACCCAAAACAGCCCGCGGTGTTACTACGACGGCGTAAATTCGGTTTTACGGTGTTTTTCGTGTTTCCAGGTTTTAAATCATTAAGTTAGCATATCATATAGATATAGAACATGTGTGTAGTTAATTTTAAAAGTCAAGTTAGAAGGATTAACTTTTGTTTGCGAACAAGTTTAGAATTAACTAAACTATGTTCTAGTGATTACTAGTTTAAACCTTCGAATAAGATAGCTTTATATGTATGAATCGAATGATGTTATGAACATCATTACTACCTTAAGTTCCTTGGATAAACCTACTGGAAAAGAGAAAAATGGATCTAGCTTCAACGGATCCTTGGATGGCTCGAAGTTCTTGAAGCAGAATCATGACACGAAAACAAGTTCAAGTAAGATCATCACTTGAAATAAGATTGTTATAGTTATAGAAATTGAACCAAAGTTTGAATATGATTATTACCTTGTATTAGAATGATAACCTACTGTAAGAAACAAAGATTTCTTGAGGTTGGATGATCACCTTACAAGATTGGAAGTGAGCTAGCAAACTTGAAAGTATTCTTGATTTTATGTAACTAGAACTTGTAAAATATATGAAGAACACTTAGAACTTGAAGATAGAACTTGAGAGAGATCAATTAGATGAAGAAAATTGAAGAATGAAAGTGTTTGTAGGTGTTTTTGGTCGTTGGTGTATGGATTAGATATAAAGGATATGTAATTTTGTTTTCATGTAAATAAGTCATGAATGATTACTCATATTTTTGTAATTTTATGAGATATTTCATGCTAGTTGCCAAATGATGGTTCCCACATGTGTTAGGTGACTCACATGGGCTGATAAGAGCTGATCATTGGAGTGTATATACCAATAGTACATACATCTAAAAGCTGTGTATTGTACGAGTACGAATACGGGTGCATACGAGTAGAATTGTTGATGAAACTGAACGAGGATGTAATTGTAAGCATTTTTGTTAAGTAGAAGTATTTTGATAAGTGTCTTGAAGTCTTTCAAAAGTGTATGAATACATATTAAAACACTACATGTATATACATTTTAACTGAGTCGTTAAGTCATCGTTAGTCGTTACATGTAAATGTTGTTTTGAAACCTTTAGGTTAATGATCTTGTTGAATGTTGTTAACCCATTGTTTATTATAACAAATGAGATGTTAAATTGTTATATTATCATGATATTATGATATATAATATATCTCAGTATGATGTATATACAGTTAAATGTTGTTACAACGATAATCGTTACAGTTAAATGTCGTTACAACGATAATCGTTACATATATGTCTCGTTTCGAAATCATTAAGTTAGTAGTCTTATTTTTACATATGTATTTCATTGTTAATACACTTAATAATATATTTACTTATCATTTAACATAGTTAACCAAGTGTATCAATATCTTAATATGATTCATATGTACTTAGTAAGACGTTGTTATAACGATAATCGTTATATATATCGTTTTCGAGTTTCTTAAATTAATAGTCTCATTTTTATGTATATAACTCATTGTTAAAATACCTAATGAGATACATACTTATAATAAAAACATGTTAACTATATATATAACCATATATATGTCATCGTATAGTTTTTACAAGTTTTAACGTTCGTGAATCACCGGTCAACTTGGGTGGTCAATTGTCTATATGAAACATATTTCAATTAATCAAGTCTTAACAAGTTTGATTGCTTAACATGTTGGAAACATTTAATCATGTAAATATCAATCTCAATTAATATATATAAACATGGAAAAGTTCGGGTCACTACAGTACCTACCCGTTAAATAAATTTCGTCCCGAAATTTTAAGCTGTTGAAGGTGTTGACGAATCTTCTGGAAATAGATGCGGGTATTTCTTCTTCATCTGATCTTCACGCTCCCAGGTGAACTCGGGTCCTCTACGAGCATTCCATCGAACCTTAACAATTGGTATCTTGTTTTGCTTAAGTCTTTTAACCTCACGATCCATTATTTCGACGGGTTCTTCGATGAATTGGAGTTTTTCATTGATTTGGATTTCATCTAATGGAATAGTGAGATCTTCTTTAGCAAAACATTTCTTCAAATTCGAGACGTGGAAAGTGTTATGTACAGCCGCGAGTTGTTGAGGTAACTCAAGTCGGTAAGCTACTGGTCCGACACGATCAATAATCATGAATGGTCCAATATACCTTGGATTTAATTTCCCTCGTTTACCAAATCGAACAACGCCTTTCCAAGGTGCAACTTTAAGCATGACCATCTCTCCAATTTCAAATTCTATATCTTTTCTTTTAATGTCAGCGTAGCTCTTTTGTCGACTTTGGGCGGTTTTCAACCGTTGTTGAATTTGGATGATCTTCTCGGTAGTTTCTTGTATAATCTCTGGACCCGTAATCTGTCTATCCCCCACTTCACTCCAACAAATCGGAGACCTACACTTTCTACCATAAAGTGCTTCAAACGGCGCCATCTCAATGCTTGAATGGTAGCTGTTGTTGTAGGAAAATTCTGCTAACGGTAGATGTCGATCCCAACTGTTTCCGAAATCAATAACACATGCTCGTAGCATGTCTTCAAGCGTTTGTATCGTCCTTTCGCTCTGCCCATCAGTTTGTGGATGATAGGCAGTACTCATGTCTAGACGAGTTCCTAATGCTTGCTGTAATGTCTGCCAGAATCTTGAAATAAATCTGCCATCCCTATCAGAGATAATAGAGATTGGTATTCCATGTCTGGAGACAACTTCCTTCAAATACAGTCGTGCTAACTTCTCCATCTTGTCATCTTCTTTTATTGGCAGAAAGTGTGCTGATTTGGTGAGACGATCAACTATTACCCAAATAGTATCAAAACCACTTGCAGTCCTTGGCAATTTAGTGATGAAATCCATGGTAATGTTTTCCCATTTCCATTCTGGGATTTCGGGTTGTTGAAGTAGACCTGATGGTTTCTGATGCTCAGCTTTGACCTTAGAACACGTCAAACATTCTCCTACATATTTAGCAACATCGGCTTTCATACCCGGCCACCAAAAATGTTTCTTGAGATCCTTGTACATCTTTCCCGTTCCAGGATGTATTGAGTATCTGGTTTTATGAGCTTCTCTAAGTACCATTTCTCTCATATCTCCAAATTTTGGTACCCAAATCCTTTCAGCCCTATACCGGGTTCCGTCTTCCCGAATATTAAGATGCTTCTCCGATCCTTTGGGTATTTCATCCTTTAAATTTCCTTCTTTTAAAACTCCTTGTTGCGCCTCCTTTATTTAAGTAGTAAGGTTATTATGAATCATTATATTCATAGATTTTACTCGAATGGGTTCTCTGTCCTTCCTGCTCAAGGCATCGGCTACCACATTTGCCTTTCCCGGGTGGTAACGAATCTCAAAGTCGTAATCATTCAATAATTCAATCCACCTACGCTGCCTCATATTCAGTTGTTTCTGATTAAATATGTGTTGAAGACTTTTGTGGTCAGTATATATAATACTTTTGACCCCATATAAGTAGTGCCTCCAAGTCTTTAATGCAAAAACAACCGCGCCTAATTCCAAATCATGCGTCGTATAATTTTGTTCGTGAATCTTCAATTGTCTAGACGCATAAGCAATCACCTTCGTTCGTTGCATTAATACACAACCGAGACCTTGCTTTGATGCGTCACAATAAATCACAAAATCATCATTCCCTTCAGGCAATGACAATATAGGTGCCGTAGTTAGCTTTTTCTTCAATAACTGAAACGCTTTCTCTTGTTCATCATTCCATTCAAATTTCTTCCCTTTATGCGTTAATACAGTCAAGGGTTTTGCTATTCTGGAAAAGTCTTGGATGAACCTTCTGTAGTAACCAGCTAGTCCTAAAAACTGGCGTATGTGTTTCGGAGTTTTCGGGGTTTCCCACTTTTCAACAGTTTCTATCTTTGCCGGATCCACCTTAATACCTTCTTTGTTCACTATGTGACCGAGGAATTGAACTTCTTCCAACCAAAATGCACACTTTGAAAACTTAGCATACAATTCTTCCTTCCTCAATACTTCTAACACCTTTCTCAAATGTTCACCGTGTTCTTGGTCATTCTTTGAGTAAATAAGTATGTCATCAATGAAAACAATGACAAACTTGTCAAGGTATGGTCCACACACTCGGTTCATAAGGTCCATGAACACAGCTGGTGCATTAGTTAAACCAAACGGCATGACCATAAACTCGTAATGACCGTAACGTGTTCTGAAAGCAGTCTTTGGAATATCATCTTCTTTCACCCGCATTTGATGATACCCGGAACGTAAGTCAATCTTTGAATAAACAGACGAGCCTTGTAGTTGATCAAATAAGTCGTCGATTCTCGGTAGTGGGTAGCGGTTCTTGATGGTAAGTTTGTTCAACTCTCGGTAGTCGATACACAACCTGAATGTACCATCTTTCTTCTTGACAAACAAAACAGGAGCTCCCCACGGTGATGTGCTTGGTCGAATGAAACCACGCTCTAAAAGTTCTTGTAATTGGCTTTGCAGTTCTTTCATCTCGCTGGGTGCGAGTCTGTAAGGAGCACGAGCTATTGGTGCAGCTCCTGGTACAAGATCTATTTGAAATTCAACGAATCGATGTGGGGGTAATCCCGGTAATTCTTTCGGAAATACATCGGGAAATTCTTTTGCGACGGGAACATCATTGATGCTCTTTTCTTCAGTTTGTACTTTCTCGACGTGTGCTAGAACAGCATAGCAACCTTTTCTTATTAGTTTTTGTGCCTTCAAATTACTAATAAGATGTAGCTTCGTGTTGCCCTTTTCTCCGTACACCATTAAGGCTTTTCCTTTTTCTCGTATAATGCGAATTGCATTTTTGTAACAAACGATCTCTGCTTTCACTTCTTTCAACCAGTCCATACCGATTATCACATCAAAACTCCCTAACTCTACTGGTATCAAATCAATCTTAAATGTTTCGCTAACCAGTTTAATTTCTCGATTCCGACATATATTATCTGCTGAAATTAATTTACCATTTGCTAATTCGAGTAAAAATTTACTATCCAAAGGCGTCAATGGACAACTTAATTTAGCACAAAAATCTCTACTCATATAGCTTCTATCCGCACCCAAATCAAATAAAACGTAAGCAGATTTATTGTCAATAAGAAACGTACCCGTAACAAGCTCCGGGTCTTCCTGTGCCTTTGCCGCATTAATATTGAAAACTCTTCCGCGGCCTTGTCCATTCGTGTTCTCCTGGTTCGGGCAATTTCTAATAATGTGGCCCGGTTTTCCACATTTATAACAAACTACATTGGCATAACTTGCTCCGACACTACTTGCTTCGCCATTACTCGTTCCGACACCATTTGTTCCTTTCGTTCTATTAACCCCTGGTCCGTAGACCTCACACTTCACCGCGCTATGACCATTTCTTTTACACTTGTTGCAAAATTTGGTGCAGAACCCCGAGTGATACTTTTCACACCTTTGGCATAGCTGCTTCTGATTGTTGTTGTTGTTGCGGTTATTATTGTTGTTGGGATGATTGTTGTAGTTGCTGTTGCTGTTGTTGTTGTTGTTATTGTTGGGCCGTTTGTTGTAGTTGCGATTGATGTTGCGATTGTTGGGATAATTGTTGCGATTATTGTTGTAATTGCTGCTGTTGTTGTATTGGTGATTCTTATCACCGTTTTCCTCCCACTTTCTTTTGACTTGCTTCACATTGGCCTCTTCAGCAGTCTGTTCTTTAATTCTTTCTTCAATCTGGTTCACTAGTTTGTGAGCCATTCTACATGCCTGTTGTATAGAGGCGGGCTCGTGTGAACTTATATCTTCTTGGATTCTTTCCGGTAATCCTTTCACAAATGCGTTGATCTTCTCTTCCTCATCTTCGAATGCTCCCGGACACAATAGGCACAATTCTGTGAATCGTCTTTCGTACGTGGTAATATCAAATCCTTGGGTTCGTAACCCTCTAAGTTCTGTCTTGAGCTTATTGACCTCGGTTCTGGGACGGTACTTCTCGTTCATCAAGTGCTTGAATGCTGACCACGGTAGTGCGTACGCATCGTCTTGTCCCACTTGCTCTAGATAGGTATTCCACCATGTTAACGCAGAACCTGTGAAGGTATGCGTAGCGTACTTCACTTTGTCCTCTTCAGTACACTTACTTATGGCAAACACCGATTCGACCTTCTCGGTCCATCGTTTCAATCCGATCGGTCCTTCGGTTCCATCAAATTCCAAAGGTTTGCAGGCAGTGAATTCTTTGTAGGTGCATCCTACACGATTTCCTGTACTGCTAGATCCAAGGTTATTGTTGGTATGTAGCGCAGCCTGTACTGCGGCTATGTTTGAAGCTAGAAAAGTACAGAATTCCTCTTCATTCATATTCACGGTGTGTCGAGTAGTCGGTGCCATTTCCTTCAAAATAGTCAAATGGAACAAGTTAATCATACAGAATATTAAGAGTAGTTAATAGTATTTCGTAGCATAATATGAACTCATTTATAAAAGCTTTTTCTTCATATTAGCGTTTTATAAGTTTAAATTCGGGTAGTACCTACCCGTTAAGTTCATACTTAGTAGCTAATATACAATTCAACTACTACAATTCTATATGAAAAACTGATTATAATAATATTTCGCGTTCAAACTTTTATACAATATTTTACAAACTTACAATACCGCTTATTTTACATAAAGCTTGAAATATAGCACACAATAACTTTGATACAAGATAGTTGTGATGATAATTCTAGCTAGTACACAAGTCGTTCAGCAAAGGCAATAAAGACACGTAATTCATACGTCCAGAAACAAGTCATGCATTCTGGTTTTACTAGGACTACTTCCCATCCTTGGTCTTGTGCAACATAACTGTTATGGCCGTTTATAAGACAGCGTGTTGTAACGTCGTCAAAGGGACGAGGGTTACGTAATGTCCAACAGTCCCGTAATAATCTAAAAACATCATTTCTTACCCCAATTACCGACTCCGTCACTTGTGGAAACATTTTGTTTAATAGTTGTAGCCCGATGTTCTTGTTCTCACTTTGGTGAGAAGCGAACATTACTAATCCGTAAGCATAACATGCTTCTTTATGTTGCATGTTAGCCGCTTTTTCTAAATCACGAAGTCCAATATTCGGATATATTGAGTCAAAATAATTTCTTAACCCGTTGCGTAAAATAGCATTTGGGTTCCCCGCAATATATGCGTCAAAGTAAACACATCGTAACTTATGGGTTTCCCAATGTGATATCCCCCATCTTTCAAACGAAAGTCTCTTATAAACCAAGACATTCTTGGAACGTTCTTCGAATGTCTTACAAACTGATCTCGCCTTAAATAGTTGTGCCGAGGAATTCTGGCCGACTCTAGACAAGATTTCATCAATCATGTCTCCGGGTAGGTCTCTTAAAATATTGGGTTGTCTATCCATTTTGTGTTTTTAAACTGTAAAATAGACAAGAGTTAGATTCATAAAAAAATACTTATTAATACAAGCAATTTTTACATATATCATAAAGCATAAGAACACTATATTACATATATTACACCACACGAATACAACTATCTTATTCCTACTCGCTTGTTTCTTCTTCTTTGGTTTTGGTTCGTTTTCCCAAGTTTCTAGGGATATATGATGTTCCCCTAATACGAGCCGTTATTTTCCACATTGGTTTAGAAAAACCTGGTGGTTTAGAGGTTCCCGGGTCATTGTTACAACTTAAGGACTTCGGGGGTTGACGATACATATAAAGTTCATCGGGGTTGGAATTAGATTTCTCTATTTTTATGCCCTTTCCCTTATTATTTTCTTTTGCCTTTTTAAATTCAGTTGGGGTAATTTCTATAACATCATCGGAATTCTCGTCGGAATCCGATTCATCGGAGAATTGGTAATCCTCCCAATATTTTGCTTCCTTAGCGGAAACACCATTGACCATAATTAACCTTGGTCGGTTGGTTGAGGATTTTCTTTTACTTAACCGTTTTATTATTTCCCCCACCGGTTCTATTTCTTCATCCGGTTCCGATTCTTCTTCCGGTTCCGATTCTTCTTCTGGTTCCGACTCTTCTTCCGGTTCCTCTTCGGGAACTTGTGAATCAGTCCACGAATCATTCCAATTTACATTTGACTCTTCATTATTATTAGGTGAGTTAATGGGACTTGTTCTAGAGGTAGACATCTATCACATAATATCAAACGCGTTAAGAGATTAATATATCACATAATATTCACATGTTAAAAATATATAGTTTCCAACAAAATTTGTTAAGCAATCATTTTTCAAGTAAACACGGTCGAAGTCCAGACTCACTAATGCATCCTAACAAACTAGATAAGACACACTAATGCAAAATTCTGGTTCTCTAAGACCAACGCTCGGATACCATTCTGTAACACCCCAGCTTAACATGACCACAATATTGTCCGCTTTGCCCGCAGGCGCACGGCTTTTTCTTGGCGACCACACACGAGAAGCACTTTCCCAGGAGGTCACCCATCCTGGTAGTGCTCTCACCCGAGCACGCTTAACTACAGCATACTCGCACATCTGCTCTGCCTGTGGTCCCAAAACGCGTTGTATCATTTAAGCGTGAGTATTACCATTTTTCGCATTTGTGACATCGTTCTAAGTGTCGTGCTCTTTTTTTCGCTGCGGATTTTGATTTTCCTTTACCAAATTGTAACTTATTATCTTCACATCTGGATTCTTTTCTAACTCCGTCCATTCTTTCTCTGATTACTGATACTATTTCACTTGGGAGTATGTCATTATTACGTTTAGTGATCAAAGCGTGTAGCATTAGACCATGGTTTAGTTCACAGGCAGTCTTCATTTTGTAAAAACCTAAAAAAAAAATAAAAATTCAGAATGGGGGGAGAAGACTAGTTCTTTAGGGTCTGCTAGGGAAAGACCATTCGGGTTCCATTTTCGAGAACTACACGAAAACAGACAATCTAACTCTAACAGAAATACATATTATCCTTTAAAGACTTGATTCTCCCCACACTTAGTTAGCTGTGGTGTCGAAATTGTGATTAACTTCGTTGTCGACTTCCATCGGACCATGTATGTAATGTTTAACTCTGTGACCATTAACTTTAAATTCAATCCCATTTGAATTTATCAATTCTATCGTTCCGTATGGGAAAACTCTTTTGACTATGAATGGTCCAGACCATCTTGATTTCAATTTTCCAGGAAATAGCTTGAATCGTGAATTGAAAATAAGGACTCTGTCTCCTTCTTTAAATTCTTTTGAACTTCTGATTCTTTTATCATGCCATTTCTTCGTTCTTTCTTTATAGATTAACAAATTTTCGTATGCTTCATGTCTTAATTCTTCTAATTCGTTTAGTTGACTTAATCGTAGACGTCCAGCTTCATGTAAATCAAGATTACATGTCTTCAAAGCCCAAAATGCTTTGTGTTCAATTTCTACTGGAAGATGACATGCTTTTCCATAAACAAGTCTAAAAGGTGTGGTTCCAATTGGAGTTTTGTAGGCTGTTCTAAAAGCCCAGAGTGCATCCTCCAATTTAATGGACCATTCCTTCGGATTTGATCCTACGGTTTTCTCTAGAATACGTTTTAAAGCTCGGTTGGTATTTTCAACTTGTCCACTTGTTTGTGGATGATATGCGGTGGAGATTTTATGAGTTACTCCATATCTTTTAAGAACTTTCTCAAGTTGATTATTACAGAAATGAGTACCCCGATCACTTATTAAAGCTTTCGGTGTTCCAAACCTTGCAAAAAGACGTTTTAAAAAGTTGACTACAACTCGTGCATCGTTAGTTGGGAGAGCTTGTGCTTCCGCCCATTTAGATACATAATCAATGGCTACGAGTATATATAGATTATTATGAGATTTTGGAAATGGACCCATAAAGTCAATACCCCAAATGTCAAATACTTCACATACTTGGATGACATTTTGTGGCATTTCATCACGTTGACTTATTTTTCCGGCCCTTTGACATGCATCACAGGATTTGCAAAGAAGGTGTGCGTCTTTGTAAATTGTAGGCCAATAGAATCCAGCTTCATAAACTTTTCTTGCTGTTAGTTGAGGCCCATAATGCCCTCCTGTTGGTCCTGTGTGACAATGGTTTAAAATTTTACTAGCTTCATCTCCAAATACACATCGGCGTATTATTCCATCGGGACAACTTTTAAACAGATGTGGATCTTCCCAGAAATAGTGTTTTATATCACTGAAGAATTTCTTTCGTCTTTGGTACGATAATCCTTTTTCAAGGAATCCACAAACTAAGTAGTTTGCATAGTCTGCAAACCATGGTATTTCTTTATAATCTATCTTCAATAGATATTCATCAGGAAAGTTGTCTTGTATGGCTGATTCATTTAGAACTTCTAATTCGGGATTTTCAAGACGAGAAAGATGATCAGCGACGAGATTTTCTGCTCCTCTTTTATCTCGGATTTCAATATCAAACTCTTGTAAGAGTAAGATCCAACGGATTAATCTTGGTTTAGCATCTTGTTTTGAAAATAGGTATCTAAGAGCAGAATGGTCGGTATAGACCACCGTTTTTGCTAGAACGAGATATGATCGAAATTTGTCAAAAGCAAAGACAATAGCAAGGAGTTCTTTTTCAGTAGTTGTATAGTTTGTTTGTGCTCCTTGTAATGTCTTACTAGCATAATATATAGGTTGAAATCGTTTTTCAATCCTTTATCCTAAAACGGCTCCCATTGCAAAATCACTTGCATCGCACATTAGTTCAAATGGTAGATTCCAATTTGGTGTTATCATGATCGGCGCATTAGTGAGTTTCTCTTTAAGAATATTAAAAGATTTGATACACTCATCTGAAAAGATGAATGGAGCATCTTTTTCTAGGAGTTTATTCATAGGAGTGGCAATTTTTGAAAAATCTTTTTTGAAACGTCGGTAAAAACCGGCATGCCCTAGAAAACTCCTAACTCCTCTAACATTGGTGGGATGTGGAAGTTTAGCAATTACATCTACTTTAGCTCTATCCACTTCAATTCCTTCTTTTGAAATTTTATGTCCAAGAACGATGCCTTCTTTAACCATGAAATGGCATTTCTCCCAATTAAGTACTAGATTTGATTTTTCGCATCTAATTAGCATTCGTTCCAGATTAACTAGACATGATTCAAATGTATCACCGAAGACTGAAAAGTCATCCATGAAAACTTCCATGCATTCTTCTATCATGTCGTGAAAAATCGCCATCATACACCTTTGAAAGGTTGCAGGAGCGTTGCAAAGTCCAAATGGCATGCGTTTGTAAGCAAAAGTACCATAAGGGCACGTGAATGTGGTTTTCTCTTGGTCCTCGGGTGCTATTGGAATTTGAAAATATCTGGAAAATCCATCTAGAAAACAATAGTAACTATTTCCGGCTAATCTTTCCAACATTTGATCTATGAAAGGTAAGGGAAAGTGATCTTTTCTGGTGGCGTCATTTAATTTTCTATAATCAATACATACACGCCATCCAGTTACAGTCCTAGTAGGAATAAGCTCATTTTTTTCATTTGTAATGACAGTCATGCCACCCTTCTTAGGTACGCATTGAACTGGGCTTACCCATGGACTATCAGAAATTGGATATATCAAACCTGCATCTAGCAGTTTAATAATCTCTTTCTTAACTACATCTTGCGTATTAGGATTTAGTCTTCGTTGGCGTTGCACATACGTTTTATGACCTTCTTCCATAAAGATTTTATGTGTGCAATACGAAGGACTTATTCCTTTAATATCAAGAATCTTCCATGCAATGGATGGTTTATGAGCTTTCAACACAGAAATGAGTCGTGATTTCTCATTTTCAGTAAGAGAAGACGATATTATTACAGGTAATTTAGATTCACCATGTAAATAAGCGTATTCCAAATGGTTTGTAAGTGGCTTTAACTCTAATTTCGGAGGTTCTTCTATCGATGATTTATATCGATATCTGTCTTCTTCTTTTAGCATTTGAATTTCTTCTGTTGTTGGTTCATATCCATTAGCTATAAGTGTAGCTAACATTTCAGCTTCATCAATTGGTTCATTACCTTCTCCTAAAGAACATTCTCCTGTTCCTTGTAATTCTGGAAATTCTTTTAATAATTCTGCATGTGCATCTATAGTTTGAATATAATAACATGTATCATCTGCAGATTGTGGTTGTTGCATTGCTCTATCAACTGAAAAGGTAACACTCTCATCCTCTATACTTAGGGTCAGTTTCTTACCGAACACGTCTATCATTGCTTTAGCCGTGTTTAAGAATGGTCTTCCTAATATGAGAGGAACTTGAGAATCTTCTTCCATGTCCAAAACAACAAAATCTACTGGAAATACTAAATTACCAACTTTAACTAGCATGTTCTCCATTATCCCTCTAGGATATTTTATTGATCTATCGGCTAGTTGTATGCTTATTCTGGTTGGTTTCAATTCTCCAAGGTCTAGTTTAGCGTATAGTGAATACGGCATTAGATTTATACTAGCACCTAAGTCTGCCAATGCTTCTATTGAACTAAGACTACCTAGAAAACATGGAATTGTGAAACTTCCTGGATCAGATAGTTTTTCTGGTATCTTATTCAACAGTACTGCTGAACAATTAGCATTCATAGTAACAGCCGAGAGTTCTTCCATTTTCTTTCTATTTGAGATTAGATCTTTCAAGAATTTAGCATATCTTGGCATTCCTGAAATCACATCAATGAAAGGAAGATTTACATTTATCTGTTTAAACATATCCAAGAATTTGGATTGCTCGGCTTCAAGTTTCTCTTTCTTCATTTTACTCGGGTAAGGAAGTGGTGGTTGGTATGGTTTAACATAAGGTTTATCCTTAAATGTGTTATCTTCATTAACCTTCTCAACTACCGGTTCTTTTTTCTTATCTTGATCAGGTTGTGGTTCTTGTGGAGTAGGAATAGTTTCATCAGAAGTTACAGGTATTTCAGGTGGTTTAAGTGTTGTACCACTTCTTGTGGTAATAGCTTTAGCTGTTTCATTCCGGGGGTTAGCATTTGTATCACTAGGTAGACTTCCCGGTTTTCTTTCACCTATTAATCTTGCTAGGTTACTTACTTCTTGTTCCAGATTTTGAATAGAAGCTTGTTGATTTCTAAATGCTTGAGCATTTTGTTCATTAGTTTGTTTTTGAGATGTGAAAAACTGCGTTTGAGTTTCAACTAGCTTCGTCATCATATCTTCTAAATTCGGCTTTTTATCATCGGTTTGTTGTGGTGGTTTGTTTTGAAAATTAGGTCTTTACTGATTATAAGTAAGAAACTAGGACCTTGTTGGTTGTTGTATGGAATATTTCGGTTATAATTCTGGTTTTGATTGTAAATCGGTCTTTGCGGTTGATAATTATTCTGATAATTATTTCCAGGCCTTTGGTTTATGTATGAAATATTCTCTCTTTGTTCCATTGTTAATTCAATACTGAGACAATCTTTTGTCAAATGTGGTCCTCCACACTGCTCACAACTAATTCGTATTGAGTGAATATCCTTAGTCATCTTTTCCATTCGTCTCTCCACAGCATCTATCTTTGCGGAAATGGAATCTAAGTCATGGCTAGAATCGGCTCTAGCTGCTTTAGATGATCTAACGATGTCTTTTTCTTGGTGCCACTCATGTGAGTGGGAAGCAGTATTATCAATAATTTTGTAAGCATCAGTTTCGGTTTTCTTCATAATAGAACCACCAGCTGCTATATCTATGTCTTTTCTTGTAGTGATGTCGCATCCTTGGTAGAATATTTGTACTATTTGACAGGTGTCTAAACCATGTTGCGGACATCCTCTTAATAACTTTCCATATCTTGTCCACGCCTCATATAGAGTTTCATTTGGTTTCTGTGTGAACGTAACAATTTCTGCTTGAAGTCTTACGGCTTTAGATGCAGGAAAGAATTGTTTAAGAAATTTGTCAATTAAAACATCCCATGTATCAATCGCCCCTTCAGGTAACTATTCCAACCAATCTTTGGCTTCTCCCTTTAAAGTCCAGGGAAATAACATGAGATATATCTGTTCATCCTCCACTTCTCGTATTTTAAATAGTGTGCAGATCCTATTAAAGGTACGTAGATGTTCATTTGGATCTTCCTTCGGTGCACCACTAAATTGGCATTGATTAGTCACCATGTGTAAAATTTGTCCTTTGATTTCATAATCTGGCGCATTAATGTCTGGATGAGTAATTGCGTGACCTTGGCCAGTGCATTTAGCTCTCATTCGGTCTTCCATACTTAAAGGTTCCAGATTCTCCATAATTGAATTTGTGGAATCGGTATCACTAGATGATTCTGATTTAACGGTTCGTTCCTCAACAATCTCTGTTTGAATGATTGGTGGCTCCGGAGGAAAGTTTAATGGTTCAGGATCTACGAACCGTTCCTGAATATTTTCCGGATTCTCAATTGTGAGGTCGGGTTCAAAAAATGGATTATCGGAAATTTGAACTGAAGTACTTGGTCGACTGGATGACGATTCTAAAGAAAAATCAACGGCGGTTATATTTGCTAAATGTCTTGATCTAGTTACAGGTGGTGAACGTACAAAAGGTGATGAACGTCTTGCTCGGTGCATTCACTGAATATCCTATTAGTTTTTAAAAGGAAAGAAAAATTATAATAAGTTATCCAATCAATAGACTTTTCTGATTTTGCCCACGTTTCGAATAGCCAAAAGATGCAGCAGAGGGGCAGGATTCGTTTGGTCTCAATATAATTGAGGACTGTTTGGCTCCAATAACCCGGTCCACGTACAAATCCAACTATTACTACGAACCAGAAAATTTTGATGTCTATCAATTTAACCACTCAAAATAAATTTTCGTAATTTTAAGAAATTTAGATAAGAAGTAGAATAAAAATCTATGTCCTAAAACTAGAATAGCGAGAAATAAGAAAGAAAAAGAGTTCGTCGAAAAAGGTCGAAAAAGAAAAAAAATGGTTGAAAAATAAAAGGTGACGGAAAAATAAAAGAAACTTATAAAAACTTAAAAATAGTTGACTAACCTAACCTTATTACTACAACTAACTTAATATTATAATCGCAAATTGAAATTACTAATTGGAATGATAATTGATACATAGTAAGAAGGTGTCTAAAAATATTAAAGCTTACAGGAAAAACTAAATCCCAAATGGAAATAACTTAAAAAGAAACTAAAACTTAAAAAGGCGTCGCAAAATTCTAAAGCACCTAAATCTTAGTCTAAAGAAAAAACACTTAAGGAATTCTACGGCAAAGCCTAAAAATCTAGGAGTAAAAATAACTATAGCAAAAACTAAGTTTAAAATTAAATATGAGCTAAAAATACAAATATTACGCTACAATGATTAAAAAGGGATAAAATATAAAAATATATAAAAAGTTGTAAAAAGTACAATTTTTATTAAAATATTATTTTTATATTATTTATTTTATAAAACTACTAATTTTACAATTTAATTAAACTTATTTAAACTAAAATATATAAATTAAATAAAAAGTAAAAGTAATTATAATAATAATAATTAGTTAGGGTTTAATAATAATTAATTAATAATTACCGTAATAAATGCTGAATTAGGGCTTCTGTCCGTGTGTCAGGTACCCTCCGCGAGTTGCGGTAATTAATGAAGAAAACCCCGCGAGTCGCGGGGTTCAGAATTTCAGATCTGGAGCAGTTTGAAATTTTACGCGTTTTTCTTTATTTAATTTTTTTATTTTATTTTCTATTTTTAAAATTTTTTTTTTCTGTTTATAAAAAAAATAATATGTGTATAAATAAAACTTATATTTAAAACTTAAATAAAAATAGAATCACTTTATAATTTTATAAATAAAAATCTTAAAACTAGATTTATATATAATTTTTTTATATATTTTTTTTTATGTTTTTAAATAAAAACAAAATACTTAAATAAAACTTATGTTTTTATAAACTAAAAATAAAGAAACTTTATAAAACTTAAATATTTAACAAAATCTTAAAAATACTTATATTTTTGTTTTTCTTTTTATATTTTCGAATATTTAAAAACGTATTTTTATAAAAGCGACTTTTAATAGAAAAAATCCTTTTTTTTTATATATATATTAGCGTTGCGCTTCCGGCTTTTAAGAGAGTCCCCGGCAGCGGCGCCAAAAATACTTGATGTTCTGCGAGGTGTATATAAAATAGTTATTAAATTTTTGCAGGAAACACTATTAAATACGATACAATTTTACACAAGATATTTATTTATTTATAGAATGGATATACTTAAACCTTGCTACAACACTTATAGGCAGTGTACCTAATCGTACAGTAGTGTAGTTTTTAGTAAGTCCGGTTCGTTCCACAGGGAAATCTTTAAACAAAGCTCAACGCTATATTAGTTTACTTTTATAAAAATACAAATATATATATAAGTAATATTATTATTATAAAGGGGGGTTTTTACCGTTTAATGACCGGTTTGTCGATTTTAAAACTTTAGTCGCAGTTAAAACCTAATGTAAAATATTAAATAAATAAAAGACTTAAATTAAAACTTAAAGTAAATAACGATAATGAAATTGCGAATAATAAAAGTGCGATAAAATAAACTTGCGATAATTAAAAAGTACGATAATTAAAAGTGCAATTAAATATAATAACAATAAAAATGTGATAATTAGAAGTGCAATTAAATATAAAATAAAGGAAATTAAATATGAAATAAAAGAATTATGCTTATTTAAACTTCCGTAATCATGATGTTTGACGTGTTGATTTTAGTTTTATGCCCATGGGTTAATTGTCCTTTGTCCTGGATTATTTAATATGTCCGTCTGGTTTTTGTCCATAACAGTCCATCAGTCATAAATATAAAGTGCGAGTGTCCTCGTCAAATTATTATTATACCCGAAGTTAAATATTCCAACTAATTGGGGATTCGAATTGTAACAAGGTTTTAATACTTTGTTTAATGAATACACCAGGTTATCGACTGCGTGTAAACCAAGGTTTTACTACTTTGTTAACAATTACACCAATTACCCTTGAATGTAATTTCACCCCTGTTTTAATTATTCTAGTGGCTATTAATCCATTCCCGTGTCCGGTTAGATGAACGATTATTCGTACATATAAATACCCCGCCCATCGTGTCCGATTGAGTGTATATGGTAATTTATAGGGACGCCCAATTGTAAATCTTTATATTAATATTAACAAACTATCATTTAGTTAAACAAATATAAAGCCCATTAATAGCCCATAGTCTAATTTCCACAAGTGTCGTTCTTTTGTCCAAACCCCAATTATGGTACAAAGCCCAATTACCCAATTTTAGTAATTAGCCCAACATCATGATTACTTCGGATTAAATAAGCATAATAATAACTTAGCTACGAGACATTAATGTAAAAAAGTTGAACATAACTTACAATGATTAAAAATAGCGTAGCGTTACACGGACAGAATTTCGACTTACACCCTTACAATATTCGCTAACATACCCTTATTATTAGAATTATAATTAAAATTAAAATTAAAATATAAATTATATATATATATTTTACGTATATATGAGAGAAGAGAGAAATAGATTTATTTTTTGATCAGAATTCGGTTTGCTTTATAGGGGGTTTTTCATTTTGGGGCTCCGCGACTCGCGGCAAAATCCTCTTCAAACTCCGCGAGTCGCGGAGAATGAATTTACAGCTCACACCCTTGGAGTCTTTCTCTGCCGACGGTTTTTTTATTTATAAATATAATATATATATATAATTAATATAATTAATTATATATTATATTATATTTATATACCTAGTTAACTTGTAATTTTTAGTCCGTTGCGTCGAGCGTTAAGAGTTGACTCTGGTCCCGGTTCCGGATTTTCGAACGTCCTTGCGTACAATTTAATATCTTGTACTTTGCGTTTTGAATCTTGTACTCTTGTAATTTCGAGACGTTTCTTATCAATAATTGGAACCTTTTTGATTGTCTTTTGTACTTTTGAGTTTTTTTGGTCGTTTGCGTCTTCAATTCGTCGAATCTGTCTTTTGTCTTCACCTTTTATTATTTAAACGAATATCACTTGTAAATAGAACAATTGCAACTAAAAGCTTGTCTTTCTTGAGGAATAATGCTATAAAATATATGTTCGTTTTTAGCATTATCATAGAGTATTTATTTTTAGATAAAGTTTGAGATATATATGTTAGAATAATCAACAAAGACCAACAAAAGTCAAATTACCATTTTAGGTAATTTGACTTTAGGATCAGAAGTTGTGTACTCCATCATTTCCTAAAAAAGATCACAATAAGGCATTGTCAACGGCTACAAGACTGACCAAACAGGCTGCACAAACAGGCTGTGCAAGCAGCACCTTTCCTATAATGTATGGTGGTTCCAAAATGAAAAATGGAGCCTAAGTACCAAATATAGAATTAGCTAACTCATCATATGTATCTTAAATTCAATTCAGTTGTATCAATAATCATTTGCAATCAATACAACATCAAATTTATACATTTAACATGGTATCAGAGCTAATGGTGTAGATCTTAGGATCATTACACATTGTTTATCTCATCATTTATCAAATTTCTCAAATCCTTGAATGGCCACCATGCCTAATGAAGGCGGCAGCCAATCATCACCAACCTCAGCCCAATCAACTCATATCAGCCAAATTAATGACTTAACTAGTCATTTGGCTAATTTTTTGAAAAATAGTATTCAGTTTTTAAAGGAATTGGATCAATAATTAGGGTTATCACCGAATGGCCCCTCAACCAGTCATGAGAATGCAACCATAGTGGCTGCATCCGACGGCAAGGAGCCTTCTGTTCATCCAACCCAAGCGAATCAAAGTAGATATCCACCAAAAGTGGATAAATCAAATCTCAAATGTACTGAATGTGGTAAAACCCGACATACGAAAGATAAATGCTTCAAATTAAAGGGATACCAGGATTAGTGGAGGAAGCCAGGGAAGGTAGCGACGGCAGAGGCGGCCGGAGAACCTACCACCACCACCACAGATGCAGGATTCGGTGGTATCATCACCGACAAAGGTACGATGTCCTTCTCTAATCTTGTTTATAAATTAAACAGACCAAAAATGGATGGGAGGGATACCATCGTTTCAAGTAACCATGTCACAGGAAAAGAAAAAGAGCACAAATACAGTAACATCGAAGTTGACATGGTCAATTTGATTGATGGTGTTACAGAGGAAAGAGAGCACGCATACTGTACAAACACAGAAAAAGAGAGAGTTTCAGACTCTATCTCTACCCCGTTGGAATATGGGGACGGTTCAAAAGGGGATTATAACCCTAAAAATCCTTGGGTTGGGCTATTTAAAGTTGGGCCTAAAGAAACGTTTTTAAAGGGCAAAGATGTTCAACCTATTAAAACCAGTGTTGGTTAGTGATCCAATGTTAATATTCAAATGTTAACCACTTTGTTTTGATGATGACACCAAGTTTTGTGTGCTTAAACAACGTATAGAACAACACAAGTTCACAAGCCTACACTACCTCTAGCAAGAGACCAATTCACAATAATAAAATTGGCAAACATAAAACACGGCTGATCCACGGTCGACCATAGGCCTGACCGTGGATGCCCTGCACCAACGGCTGCAATCTTTTTCAAAGTTATGGTCTGCGGTCAAGTACACGGTCGACCGCAGATCAACCGCAGTTCTTCCTGTTACCAAATCCATTCACTTTGAGTTAGACCACTTCGAGACATCTATAATTTACAAAACCTTTCTAAATATACTTAAAATAGTTGCCTTCTTTGTTTTCAAAAGAGTTTTGAACCAAAAGATGTTAATCTTGATTAATCACACCTAATGACACCTTAATGACAACTTAACTTGAAATAAGATTAAACGCACAAGTGTTATATCTTTTTATCCTTTTATATAGTGTCATTTAAACATACTAATAATGGTCATTAAAATTCCAATTAAATAGGTGCTCTCCCATTAGTTTTATGTATCACTGTATGTATGTAAATGTAATTAGTTTAAGCTAGTCAAGGTTGTAACAAGGATCATTAAGTTCTAACTAGATTCAAACTAGTTCAATTAAGATGTAACAAGGTTCTAAAGAGCAAGATTCCATCAAAGAAAAGACAACTTGGTGAAGACATGGGTATGAGGTTTGGAATATAGTGGTTTATCTCTTTATGATTAATGCAACTAGTCAAAACATTCCCAACTATATTCAAACAAATCCAATTGACTTGTAACAAGCACCAATGAAGCAAGATACTTCCATCAAAGATAAAGACAAGGGTTTAAAGACTTGGGTAATGAAGTTTGGATGCTAGTGATTTGTCAAGGGACAAAAATCTGCATTTATCTTTTTAGGAAATCAATGACAATGGTCAAGGACATTGGACTTTTCTCTTTAGCTAGCACATGTCAACCTCCATGCATATGTCCAAGAATAAAGGGGTAATGGAGTTAACTTCTAGGTGTATTAAGCATCTTTTGAAAGATTTATATTGGGTAAAGAAGCCAAAAATTCAAAGAAAAAGGAGCTCAAACGGATATATTGAAAAGCTGTCCAGTAGGAGCAAGGTCGAAGCACGGCTGACCGTGGAGTCAGCCGTACAGCATCTGAGAGAATTTTTTTCATTTCTATAAATGCCAACCTTTTCCAAATTTGAAGATCACCTATTTCCAACATTCTTTCAAAGTCATATCTACTGATCTCCCAAGCCTCAAGCACATATCTATGGAGAGATTATAAGAGAGAATGCGAGATTTTTCTTACACTAAGTAGAATTGAAATGTAAAATTTGTACTTATCATTTGTATCTTAAGTTTGCTTTGTAAGAGACTTCCTTAGGGGGTCAAGGAAGTTAAGTAGTTCTTGTGATAGAAAACACCATCTTGCTTAGTGATTCAAGTTCCTTAAAGGGATCTAGGAAGTTGATCAATTTCATTGGGAATTAAGTTGATGTGACCAATTGAAGAATTATGAGTGATCGTAAGCTTAGCTATAAGTTTACTTGTGAGCTATCTTCTTAAAGGGATCTAGAAGGTAGTTGTGATTTCACTAGGCTAGAGCATTAGGATCTTGTGGTAAGAGCATTCGGTGTTTGTGAATTCTTCAAAGGGACGTAAGGGGTCATAAGTAGCGGCTTATCTAGGAGCTAGTGTTGTATCCGGACACTCCACCAGGTTTGGGGTGTCATAGTGAAGAAAAGTCTCAATTCGTAGAATTGGGGAGTGGATTAAGGAGGATTAGTTAACATCCTCTCGAACTACTATAAATCCTTGTGTTTGTGCACTTACATTCTTTACATACTTGCATTAACAAACACAAACGCTTCCACATTTAAATTTATCTTTTAATGGCTAACGATTTAGAAAAAGTTTTAAGAAACCGTTAAGTAACTATTCACCCCCTCTAGTTACTTACAATTGATATCAGAGCGGTTGCTCTAATCTTTGCTCAAAAATGTTTTTATAAAGTCTAAAACTATTTTGTGCAAAAATCCGAGTCAAAGATGTTGGAACCAAGCAATACTTGTTTGGAACGCAAAATATAGTTTGGAAAAGTTAGTCTTGCATCATGGTGAAAATTTTCGTATGAGATGATATGGTCAAGAATCAAATGAAGTTGGACACTTCAAGGAAGAGAATGAATAAATGTGTTATCTAGCAACTTCAAAACGCTCACATGATGAGGAGTCAAGAAAGGAACATGAATGCTCTAACTTACATCCATTACATTGAGGAAAATGCCACCATTTACATGGTGAGGTAAGTTTGCTTGTTTTTAATAATTTTTTTTTATAAATAGGTTTATTTAATATTTTAAATACTTTGTGTATTCTATATGTTGTGATAATTAACAAAACATTGATTAAAATGAAAACCTTGAACAAAAAAACATTTTTAAAATAAACTAAATTAATTTATTCTCACGTACTAAGTATGCAAAGAAAAATGTGGGGTTGAGTTAAAATCACAACTATAATAGAAGCACCTTGAACCTTGCCATGAAACTTAGGTCAATGCAATGTATGTGATAATTGAAATTACTTGTGCCTTGAATTCTTGCATGAAAAATGACATGAGTTATTGTTTGATGTGTGTTTGATTAATTGATCTTACATGCTATAATACATAGTTTGTCACATATCTTAGAGCCTTAAGTGATAGACATAATATCTAAGATTAGACTCTAAGCATCTTAATAAGTATTCTTGAAACTCATTGATGTGTGCGAGGTGTAGTACGAAATACTATTAATTTTATTACGAAATACTATTAAATACGATACAATTTTACACAAGTTATTTATTTATTTATTGAATGGATATACCTAAACCTTGCTACAATACTTATAGGCAGTGTACCTAATCGTAGAGTAGTGTAGTTTTTAGTAAGTCCGGTTCGTTCCACAAGGAGCTAGCTGAGTCTAACGCTATATTTATTTTAAACTATATTTGTATAAAAATATATATAAGTAATATTATTATTATTATAAAAGGGGGTTTTTACCGTTTAGTGACCGATTTGTCGATTTTATGTCTTAAGTCACAATTAAAACCTAATGTAAAATATTAAATATAAATATAACTTAATTTAAAGCGTAAAGTAAATGACGATAAATAAAAGTGCGATAAATAAAAGTGCAATAATTTAAAGTACGATAAATAAAATGACGATAAATAAAATGACGGTAAATAAAAGTACGATGAGATATAAATTAAAGGAATTATGCTTATTTAAACTTCCGTAATCATGATGTTCGACGTGTTGATTTTAATTTATTACCATGGGTTAATTGTCCTTTGTCCTGGATTATTCGATATGTCCATCTGGTTTTTGTCCATAACAGTCCGTCAGTCATAAATATAAAGTGCGAGTGTCCTCGTCAAATTACCCTTATACCCGAAGTCAAATATTCCAACTAATTGGGGATTTAAACTGTAACAAGGTCTTAATTCTTTGTTAATGATCACACAAGGATATCGACTGCGTGTAACCCAAGGTTTTAATACGTTGTTAACAATTACACCAAGTATTCTTGTATGTAATCCACCCCTGTTTTAATGAGTCCATTGACTATTAATTCATTCCCGTGTCTGGTTAAATGAACGATTATTAGTATTTATAAATATCCTGCCCCTCGTGTACGATCGAGTGTATGTGGTTATTTATAGATACGTCAAATTGTAAATCTCTATATTAAATTAACGAACTATCATTTAGTTAAACAAATATAAAGCCCATTAATAGCCCATAGTCCAATTCCCACAAGTGTCGGTCTTTTGTCCAAACCCCAATTATGGTCCAAAGCCCAATAACCCCGTCTTAATATTTAGTCCAACATCATGATTACTTCGGCTTAAATAAACATAATAATAATTTAGCTACGAGACATTAATTTAAAAAGTTTGAACATAACTTACAATGAGTATAAATCGCGTAGTGTTACACGGACAGAATTTTGACTTACAAACTTAAAACATTCGCCACTATAACCTTATTATTATTAACTTAATATTAAAATTATAATTATAAAATAATTATAAATATATATTGAGAGATAGAGAGTAATTGAGAAAATGGTGTACTCAAACTCGTCGAATTCTTGTGCTATTTATACACCTGACCATGCTTTTCATCCCATGCGATTGCATGCATTTTGGTCTTGCTGGCCATGCGATCGCATGGCTTCCCTGGCCAGTTCACAATGATTTGTTTTCTAGTTTGCCGACGTTTTATTTAATTATATAATATAATATATATAATTATATATATATTATATTATATTCATGTGCATAGTTTACTTGTAATTTTAGGCCCGTTGCGTCACGCGTTGATAGTTGGTTCATGTCCCGGTTTTAGATTTTCGAACGTCCTTTCATACTATTTAATATCTTGTACTTTGCGTTTTGCGGCTCGTACTCTTGTAACTTTTAGACGTTTCTCAGCAATAATTTGAACCACTTGGATTTTACTTTGTACTTTTTAGCTTTTTGGTCGTTTGCATCTTCAAATCGTCGAATCTGTCTTTTGTCTTCACCTTTCATTATTTAAACGAATATTACTTGGAAATAGAACAATTGCAACTAAAAGCTTGTCTTTCTTGAAGGATAATGCTATGAAATATATGTTCGTTTTTAGCATTATCAAATATTCCCACACTTGAGCGTTGCTCATCCTCAAGTAATATAGAACTTGAATATAACTTTACTAGAATCACTTCTTTATTCTTCACACTTTGTACATCAATGATTTTAATACGGCGGTATGAACAATGGTAGTGATGTGCGTAGAGGTGTATACAAAATAGTTATATTTTTACAAGGAAATACTATTAAATACGATACAATTTTACAAAAGTTATTTATTTATTTATAGAGTGGATATACCTAAACCTTGCTTCAACACTTATAGGCAGTGTACCTAATCGTACAGTAGTGTAGTTTTTAGTAAGTCCGGTTCATTCCACAGGGATCTTAGCCAAGTTTAACGCTATATTTTTAAAACTATATTTGTAAATATATAAATATATAAGTAGTATTATTATTATAAAAGGGGGTTTTTACCGTTTAATGACCGGTTTGTCGATTTTAAAACTTTAGTCGCAGTTAAAACCTAATGTAAAATATTAAAAATAAATATAACTTAATATAAAGTGTAAAGTAAATGACAATAATTAAGTGCGATAAAATAAAGTGCGATAAATAAAATAACGGTAAATAAAATTGCGATAATTAAAAAGTACGATAATTAAAATGACAATAAGTTAAAGTGCGATAATTAAAAGTGCAATTAAATATGAAATAAAGGAAATTAAATATGAAATAAAGGAATTATGCTTATTTAAACTTCCATAATCATGATGTTCAACGTGTTGATTTTAGTTTATTACCATGGGTTAATTGTTCTTTGTCCTGGATTATTCCATATGTCCATACGGATTTGTCCATAATAGTCCATCAGTCATAATCATAAAGTGCGGAAGTCTTCGTCAAATTATTCTTATTCCCGAAGTCAAATATTCCAACTAATTGGAGATTCGAATTGTAACAAGGTCTTAATACTTTGTTTAATGAATACACCAGGTTATCGACTGCGTGTAATCCAAGGTTTTATTACTTTGTTAACAATTACACCAATTACCCTTGAATGTAATCCACCCCTATTTTAATGAGTCCATTAACTATTAATCCATTCCCGTGTCCGGTCAAATGAATAATTATTGGTATTTATAGATATCCCGCCCACCGTACCCAGTCAAGCGTATGTGGTTATATATAAATATGTCAAATTATAACCTTTATATTAAATTAACGAGGTATCATTTAGTTAATATAAAGCCCATTAATAGCCCATAGTCTAATTTCCACAAGTGTCGTTCTTTTATCCAAACCCCAATTATGGTCCAAAGCCCAATTACCCCGTCTTTAATATTTAGCCCAACATCACGATTACTTCGGCATTAAATAAGCATAATAATAACTTAGCTACGAGACATTAATTTAAAAAGGTTGAACATAACTTACAATGATTAATAATAGTGTAGCGTTACACGGACAGAATTTCGACTTACACCCTTGCAACATTCGCTAACATACCCTTATTATTAAAATTAAAATTAAAATTAAAATTATAATTAATATATATATATATATATATATATATATATACACACACACACGTTGATAGATAGGAAGAGAAAAGATGTGTTCAGTTGATCACCAAACTGCGAAATTTATAGGAGTGTGGCCAGCTACTGTTCACCATGCGATCGTATGGTATTATAACTGCCAGGCCATGCAATCGCATGGCCTCTTTTTCCTGCTCACATGAGTTTGTTTCTTCTTGCCGACGGTTTTATAAATATAATATAATATATATATAATTTTAAGAATTAATTATATATTATATTATATTCATGTGCATAGTTGACTTGTAATTTTTAGTCCGTTGCGTCGAGCGTTGAGAGTTGACTTTGGTCCCGGTTCCGGATTTTCGAACGTCCTTTCGTACAATTTAATACCTTGTATTTTGCGTTTTGCGTCTTGTACTTTTGTAATTTTGAGACGTTTCTCACCAATAATTTGAACCACTTTGATTGTACATTGTACTTTTTAGCTTTTTGGTCGTTTGCGTCTTCAATTCGTCGAATCTGTCTTTTGTCTTCACCTTTTATTATTTAAACGAATATCACTTGTAAATAGAACAATTGCAACTAAAAGCTTGTCTTTCTTGAGGGATAATGCTATGAAATATATGTTCGTTTTTAGCATTATCAAATATTCCCACACTTGAGCATTGCTTGTCCTCAAGCAATATAGTCTTGAAATAAAAATACTAGAATCACTTCTTTATTCTTCACACTTTGTACATCAGTGATTTCTATACGGCGGTATGAACAATGATAGTAACGATGTGGTTTACAGTCCCACATGACTATAAAAATTTAGATCCTTTAGGAAATTGGATCTTTATAAAAACATTTGATCTTTTGAAAATTAAATCTAGCTTTTACCCTAGATAAGTTTTTCGGAATAACCCTTCACCGGTGTTTGCAAATTGTTTTTGTGGGTTTGGTGGGTTTCAAATTTGAAAATTTTAGCTCAAAACTTGCGGTTTTGTGTCACCCACTTGCTAACCTTGTATTGGGAAAGCAACACGTCCAGTATACTTGCTTCGTATATTACCTTTCGGTAAACTACCGTCCGGTTCTAAAGGAAAGCGTTGAACAAGCAACTGTTAAGGCAATGTCCCCTGACATGCTTTTAATTATGGTTTATAATGTGTCAGATGCAATTACTATCCTTTGTAGCAGCAATAGTAAAGATCACCCTATAGTTTTTCGGTCTGACACAAGGTCCTGTCTTTGACCATGCTATGCAACCACCGTTCTTACGGTTGACACCCGATTTGGTTCAGGTGACCTAATGAATTCCAGGTGAATTCCTAAGATTTTATGTTCAATGGTAATGAACGCATTAAAAATGGGTTTTCAGAAAACAATTCTGTTTGTAATTTTTATCAAAATATTTTCTCGTTCAAGCTCGAGTTTAGATATCATTGAATTCCATGAGTTTGTAATTCTCAATCTTTAAAAGTCAATCTCTAGGATTGAGTAATATCAGTCTTAAAAGCTGATTTTTGATTTTTAAGGAGATTATCCTTTCTGGGGATCTGATTCATTAGTCTTATCAAGCTAATTTGCACGGTGCCATCTCCATTTTACGAGACAGATCCTCTCATGGTTAGGATAAGTCTGACCACTTGGTGACCCTGTTTGATGCCGAGGTCCGTGGATTTCCTGCTGATTTTAGAGATGACTTTTCTAGATTTTTCGTCAATCCTACAGCTGGTCTGGACGACAACTTCCTGACCTAAATCAAGAAGCGCGTGTCTTTTTCGGAAGACTTTACTTCCTTTTAATGATGGAATTGATTCATCGTGTAGATCCATCTTTTCTTTCAAATATATTACAATATATCGGGTAAAATGGTTAATTTTGTCCAAAACAAAAGTTTCTTTAGTTATTTGTAAAAAAATATGTGATATATGTTTTAAATAACTTGGTAAATTTTTCCCACACTTGGCTTTTATTTTCCTTCCTTTGCCTTTTTATTGTCCTCTATTCCATTTTAAATGAATTCTAACATTTTGGGTTGTTTCTCAATTTATGTCCTTTCCGAGGTAACAATAATTTCGGTGTTAACACCTAGTTTTATCGTTCATAAATATATATAAACATGATTTTGAATTCATTTAATTGAAAATTTTGAAAATTTTTACTAGAATTGGGTAGTCAGTATATAAGACTAGGGCTGTTCTTTATTATCAGAGAGCACTAGATTCTAATACAACTACTGCGTTACTAGTATTTTTAATGGTAAACAAGTGTTTAAGTCAAATTTTTTTTTTTTTTTTCAAAATCCGAAAGAATTTAACCCCTTCCTACACTTAAGATCTTGCAATGCCCTCATTTGCAAGAAATCAGTAACAATTTAAATTATTGAGGGTGATTAGCGTAGAAAAATGATTAAATTTTACCAAAGTTTCCAAACATATTGGCGTTTGTTTGCTGAATGATAAATGGTGCACATCATTTGTTCATTCCGTCTTGTTGTTACATCACATTTGTTTTTCATTTTGTCGTCAAAATTAGTAGCTTTTGCTGAACTTAATGCCAGTCTTTGAAAATGCGCTGTTTTACCCTGTTGTGTACAGTTGACAATATACATACATACAAATATAAACATGCATGGTAATTTGAAATGGGACTTAACATCTCACTTTCAAATCAAATATGAAATATTAGTACAACATAATAAAAATATTAAACAATACATTAATGTATCATAATATCATATGTTTAAACATAAATAAATAAAAATAATAAAAAGATAAAAATCATAAAAATACCAACGGAACTATATCAATCTGGATAGGGGTTCCAGTTCATGTCATCGGTCGGGTTCCATGGTTGGTGATAGGTGTACTGGTAGGCCTGGTTAGGGTCGTAGAGAGTATATGGTGGTCTCATCTCGGGCTGATGTAGAGGATAGTAAGCAGGTCGGGTTGGTACGTAGTGATCCTGAGGTGATAGCCGACTCATGATCTGACGCTGATGATAGTCCCATCTATCATGCTGTCGTTGCCTGTAATGCTCGTAATCATTCCGGGCTTGCCACTGCTCGTACCGTCTATGTCTCTCCTCGTTTGTCATTTCTACCTCATCTACACGCTGGTAGATGTCAGTCATAGCCTCCCTAATGACATCCCTAATGTCATCCGCTTCCTCCATTTCCTCATCTGAACCTCTCTCTACCTGTGGATGATGACCAACATAGGGTATTGCCTGATTGCGTCTGCTCTTCAATACCTTAGCACCCTGATAGACCCACAATCCTAAACGCTCAACCTGTTCCCTACATACCATAAGTGGACCCCCTTGATCCCTATCTACACCCAAATACTCTCCAATGAGAGTAACAAAAATACCTCCTCCTATTATTCCCCCTTCCTGTATTCCTTCTACCTTCTTAGACAAATAAAAACCAACACAGTAAGGGATATTAACAAAGCCTCTTGGATCTCGAATACACTTTAGGTAAAATAAATCATGTAAGGTCATTTTCTCCTTGTTGTGACCTCTCTGTGTAATCGAGTTAGCCAGAAATCTATGAATAATATGAAGTTCGGCTATGTTAATATGTAAGTAGGTATGTGCTCCTGCCCGCCCAAAAACATTAAAATCTGACATACGCCTCCAGACGGCGTTAGCATCAAAATTCCTACCTACCCTTTCACCATGATAAATCAAATTCATACAATCGGGTAGTAGCAAATCAGCGGGCGTATATATCTGTAAACCCCTGGCTATGTCCAGCATGAACATCCTGTACATCCTACGGCCAAGTATAAATCTAAGAAAACTTCTATCATCTTCTACATCCGCATTAAGTGAAATAGTACTCATAAGCTCAACGCACCATTCCTTATATACAGGCCTACAAATGGTGAATAAACGTTCCCAATCGGGAAAAGAAGAGCTGTCATACCTTTGGATCAAATGCTGTCTAACTGAGTTAACTAGTTGGACCCTTTCCAAAGGCTCCCAATCGATTACCCTTGGCACTTCTACATTTTTCGGTATCAGTTTGAATTTGTTCCTTTGATATGTTGGGTAATCTTTCCAGCTCCGATCAAATCTTAGATTGGGATGCAACTGTTCTTCATGAATCGTCAGATGTTGTACTATTGGATGCATCGGAAATACTACGAAGGCATCAACATATTCTTGATGCTGATCATAATAAGGTACGTGTTGATCAGGTTGTTGTTGTTGTTCCTGTTGTTGCTCCGGTTCATATTGCATTTCTGGTTCAGGTTCTGGAGCAGGTTGTCTAGATAATGATGATGCACCATCAGTATTAGTAAATCTCTGCAAAAAACATTAAACACAAAATTTGTGCATCCAAATATGCATTAATGTTAGCAAAATAACAACTTGAAACAATTACAACAACATGTTTAATCAAAATTAAACTTATACACATTTTCACAATTCTAACAATTCTACACTTTTTCAAATAAGCATATATGAAAATGTTTACAAAGTTCATAAGCATTCAACTCAAATAACATGTTAAAATAACCATTACTAGCAATTAAACAAGTTTCAAATGGCATTTATATCAATTTAATCAAGTTCATGAATTTTATACCTAAAAAGTCCACTTTAATTCTCAAAAATCATGTTTAGGATCAAAATTTGGATCATTTAGCTACCTAAACATGTTACACTACTTAATTTAGCAATAATTCATGACAAAAATCGGCCATAACCTGTTTATATCAAAAAGCCCCAAATTGCTCAAGAACACAAACCCTAGATTCCTAAAATTTTTGAAGTTTTTGGCTTCAAATCATGTTAAATAGCATCAATCTAGGTTATACATGCATAAAATACTAACAATTTAACACTAATTACACTAGAAATTAACAAAATCAAATTAGGTAAAATATAGCTCAAGAACACTAAAAATCAAATTTAAAGAGGTTTAGGGATGAAATTGTTACCCTTCTTGATAAACTTCTTATCAAATTCATGATTAGAGCGGATTATAGCAAGAAATTTGGTTGATTTTGGTGAAAAAATGATGAATTTAGAGTGATTTGTGTGTGTGAGTTCGTGTGTTTATGTGTGTGTGAAGTGGAGACAGAGCAGCTCGACTGGATTTTAAGTTCCTGACCTGATTTCGGTCCTCATGCGATTGCATGAGCTTGTAGGCCAAACCCCATGCGATCGCATGGGGGTCTGGATTTTTTTTTTATAAAACCTTTTACTTTTAACACAAAATAATTAAATTAAATTTTAAAATTTTTCTTTCCTTTTTTATTTAGGACGAGGTCGTTTCGGATCGTTGTCCTAGTCCGTCCCTCGACAAAATTTTAAAATTTGTCATTTTTAAGCGCGGTTTTAAAAGCAAAGATTTTTGGGTTTTTTTAATGTTTTTGGCATACTTTAATTCAATAAGATTAAAAGTAATGATAATAAAAGTTCTCGTCCCTCCCTTGAGTAAAGCAATTTCGGTTCAACGACCTAGTTTTCAACTCACGACGAATTTTTAAAAATCATATTTTTAACTTAGTGAAATAAAGTAAATTTTTGTTTTTAAATTAACACCAAAATTAAATTTAAATTGCATAAAATCAAAAATTCATATAAATATCATTTTTATACATACAAACTTATATTAAAAATATTAATTTTTCAAATATTTACAAACTTAATTATATTGATTTTAAAAAGTTTACAATAATAATTTAATATTAATTTTAAAAACAAAGTAAAAATAAAATTAAAAATCTTTTTGGTCTTTTATCCCACTTTAATCAATCAAATATTATCAAAAATATACGCCCCTCTTTTCGGTAAAGTAATTTCGGCTATATTACCTAGTTTTACTCCTGACGAATTTTCGAAATATTTTGAGTTGATTGATTAAAGATATTTATACCATAAGAATAAACGGTAAATTTCGCAGTGATGTAATAAATTTTTGTATGATATCAATAATTTCGGTTACGCATACCTAATTTTATTGAATACCAATTTAATACTTTATAGTGAACGATTCAGCGTTTATTATCAAAAGGTTAAAAGAAATAAAAATAAAAATAAAAACTGTACATACTTACCTGTGAGAAAGAATTCTTAGACACCTGCTTTAGCCGACTCATATGAGAGTCGTGTGATTTGGTTCTCCATAGCTACGTAAGCATAACCTCGAATCTTCAATATCTTTTCTTCTAAACATATAAACGGTCCTTCTCTGCATAGAGTAACAAATTCGGTGTTTGAATATGTTTGATTATTTAAACATTTACCTTCGTGTGACCATTTTCCGCATTTATAACATCTTTCAAGGTGTCGTGCTCTTCTTTTTGTTGCGGATTTTGATTTTTCTTTTCCAAAATGTATCTTATGATGATCTTTTCTGAGTTCTTTTCTTACTCCGTCCATTTTGCCTTTTATGAATGATACCAGTTCACTCGGAAGTGTGTCATTAGACCATGGTTCAGATCAAAGGAATTCTTCATCTCGTAAAACCTAAAAAAATAAAAATTCAGAATGGGGGGAGAAGACTATGAAATGTTCCATTCATAATGATTATAAACGTTCCATATTAATTGATTTTGTTGCGAGGTTTTGACCTCTATATGAGACGTTTTTCAAAGACTGCATTCATTTTTAAAACAACCATAATCTTTATTTTATCAATAAAGGTTTTAAAAACATTACGTAGATTATCAAATAATGATAATCTAAAATATACTGTTTACACACGACCATTACATAATGGTTTACAATAGAAATATATTACATCGACATATGTTTCTTGAATGCAGTTTTTACACAATATCATACAAACATGGACTCCAAATCTTGTCCTTATTTTAGTATGCAACAGCGAAAGCGCTTAGTATTCACCTGAGAATAAACATGCTTTAAACGTCAACAAAAATGTTGGTGAGTTATAGGTTTAACCTATATATATATCAAATCGTAACAATAGACCACAAGATTTCATATTTCAATACACATCCCATACATAGAGATAAAAATCATTCATATGGTGAACACCTGGTAACCGACATTAACAAGATGCATATATAAGATATCCCCATCATTCTGGGACACCCTTCGGATATGATATAAATTTCAAAGTACTAAAGCATCCGGTACTTTAGATGGGGTTTGTTAGGCCCAATAGATCTATCTTTAGGATTCGCGTCAATTAGGGTGTCTGTTCCCTAATTCTTAGATTACCAGACTTAATAAAAAGGGGCATATTCGATTTTGATAATTCAACCATAGAATGTAGTTTCACGTACTTGTGTCTATTTTGTAAATCATTTATAAAACCTGCATGTATTCTCATCCCAAAAATATTAGATTTTAAAAGTGGGACTATAACTCACTTTCACAGATATTTCCTTCCTCGGAAATAAGACTTGGCCACGGATCGATTCACGAACCTATACAAATATGTACATATATATCAAAGTATGATCAAAATATAATTACAACCATTTTTATTATGTTTTAAAGATTTGAGTGTATTAAGTCAGCTGTCCTCGTTAGTAACCTACAACTAGTTGTCCACAGTTAGATGTACAGAAATAAATCGATATATATTATCTTGAATCAATCCACGACCCAGTGTATACACGTATCAGGCTAAATCACAACTCAAAGTATATATATTTTTGGAATCAACCTCAACCCTGTATAGCTAACTCCAACATTACTGCATATAGAGTGTCTATGGTTGTTCCAAATAATATATATACATGAGTCGATATGATATGTCAAAACATTTGCATACGTGTCTATGGTATCCCAAGATTACATAATATATTAGAATACATGATTTGTATAGATTTGTATAGATTTGTTAAACATTTCCCGTAGCTAAAAAGATCAAAAATATCCAATCTTGTTTTACCCATGACTTCTTCATTTTAAATCCGTTTTGAGTGAATCAAATTGCTATGGTTTTATATTGAACTCTAATTTAAGAATACAAACAGAAAATGTATCGGTTTATAGTTGGAAATTTAAGTTACATGTCAATTACTAAAGAGGTATTCATTTCCGTCGAAAGAACGACATCTTGATGACCATTTTGAAAAACATACTTTCACTTTGAGTTTAACCAAGATTTTTGGATATAGTTTCATGTTCATATAAAAAATAATTTTCCCATAAGAACAACTTTTAAATCAAATTTTATCATAGTTTTTAATTATCTAAACCAAAACAGCCCCCGGTTTCACTACGACGGCGTATATCCGATTTTATGGTGTTCATCGTGTTTCCAGGTTTTAATTCATTAAGTTAGCATATCATATAGATATAGAACATGTGTTTAGTTGATTTTAAAAGTCAAGTTAGAAGGGTTAACTTTTGTTTGCGAACAAGTTTAGAATTAACTAAACTATGTTCTAGTGATTACAAGTTTAAACCTTCGAATAAGATAGCTTTATATGTATGAATCGAATGATGTTATGAACATCATTACTACCTCAAGTTTTCTGGATAAAACTATTGGAAATGATAAAAATGGATCTAGCTTCAAAGGATCCTTGGATGGCTTGAAAGTTCTTGAAGCAGAATCATGACACGAAAACAGTTCAAGTAAGATTTTCACTCAAAATAAGATTGTTATAGTTGTAGAAATTGAATAAAAGTTTGAATATGAATATTACCTTGAATTAGAAAGATAACCTACTGTAAATAACAAAGGTTCCTTGATATTAGATGATTACTTGGAATGGATTAGAAAGCTTGGAAGTAGACTTGCAAACTTGGAAGTATTCTTGATTTTTATGAAACTATACTTATGGAATTTATGAAGAACACTTAGAACTTGAAGATGGAACTTGAGAGAGATTAATTAGATGAAGAAAATTGAAGAATGAAAGTGTTTGTAGGTGTTTTTGGTCGTTGGTATATGGATTAGATATAAAGGATATGCAATTTTGTTTTCATGTAAATAAGTCATGAATGATTACTAATATTTTTGTAATTTTATGAGATATTTCATGTTAGTTGTCAAATGATGGTTCCCACATGTGTTAGGTGACTCACATGGGCTGCTAAGATCTGATCATTGGAGTGTATATACCAATAGTACATACATCTAAAAGCAGTGTATTTTACGAGTACGAATACGGGTGCATACGAGTAGAATTGTTGATGAAACTGATCGAGGATGTAATTGTAAGTATTTTTGTTAAGTAGAAGTACTTTGATATGTATCTTGAAGTCTTTCAAAAGTGTAAGAATACATATCAAAACACAACATGTATATACATTCTAATGGAGTCGTTAAGTCTTCGTTAGTCGTTACATGTAAGTGTTGTTTTGAAACCTTTAAGTTAACGATCTCAATTAATGTTGTTAACCAAATGTTTATTATATCAAATGAGATGTTAAATTATTATATTATCATGATATTATGATGTATGAATATCTCTTAATATGATATATACATTAAAATATCGTTACAACGATAATCGTTACGTATAAGATATGACTACCTTTACAAAAACGACTTGTAACTTATTTTTCTGACTATAAACCTATACTTTTTCTGTTTAGATTCATAAAATAGAGTTCAATATGAAACCATAGCAATTTGATTCACTCAAAACGGATTTAAAATGAAGAAGTTATGGGTAAAACAAGATTGGATAATTTTTCTCATTTTAGCTACGTGAAAATTGGTAACAAATCTATTCCAACCATAACTTAATCAACTTGTATTGTATATTATGTAATCTTGAGATACCATAGACACGTATACAATGTTTCGACCTATCATGTCGACACATCTATATATATTTCGGAACAACCATAGACACTCTATATGTGAATGTTGGAGTTAGCTATACAGGGTTGAGGTTGATTCCAAAATATATATAGTTTGAGTTGTGATCAATACTGAGATACGTATACACTGGGTCGTGGATTGATTCAAGATAATATTTATCGATTTATTTCTGTACATCTAACTGTGGACAACTAGTTGTAGGTTACTAACGAGGACAGCTGACTTAATAAACTTAAAACATCAAAATATATTAAAAGTGTTGTAAATATATTTTGAACATACTTTGATATTGATATATATGTATATATTGTTATAGGTTCGTGAATCAACCAGTGGCCAAGTCTTACTTCCCGACGAAGTAAAAATCTGTGAAAGTGAGTTATAGTCCCACTTTTAAAATCTAATATTTTTGGGATGAGAATACATGCAGGTTTTATAAATGATTTACAAAATAGACACAAGTACGTGAAACTATATTCTATGGTTGAATTATTGAAATCGAATATGCCCCTTTTTATTAAGTCTGGTAATCTAAGAATTAGGGAACAGACACCCTAATTGACGCGAATCCTAAAGATAGATCTATTGGGCCTAACAAACCCCATCCAAAGTACCGGATGCTTTAGTACTTCGAAATTTATATCATATCCGAAGGGTGTCCCGGAATGATGGGGATATTCTTATATATATGCATCTTGTTAATGTCGGTTACCAGGTGTTCACCATATGAATGATTTTTATCTCTATGTATGGGATGTGTATTGAAATATGAAATCTTGTGGTCTATTGTTACGATTTGATATATATAGGTTAAACCTATAACTCACCAACATTTTTGTTGACGTTTAAAGCATGTTTATTCTCAGGTGAATACTAAGAGCTTCCGCTGTTGCATACTAAAATAAGGACAAGATTTGGAGTCCATGTTTGTATGATATTGTGTAAAAACTGCATTCAAGAAACTGATTTCGATGTAACATATTTGTATTGTAAACCATTATGTAATGGTCGTGTGTAAACAGGATATTTTAGATTATCATTATTTGATAATCTACGTAAAGCTTTTTAAACCTTTATTTATGAAATAAAGGTTATGGTTTGTTTTAAAAATGAATGCAGTCTTTGAAAAACCTCTCATATAGAGGTCAAAACCTCGCAACGAAATCAATTAATATGGAACATTTTTAATCAATAAGAACGGGACATTTAAGTTGGTATCCGAGCGTTGGTCTTAGAGAACCAGAAAATTTGCATTAGTGTGTCTTATCGAGTTTGTTAGGATGCATTAGTGAGTCTGGACTTCGACCGTGTTTTCTTTAAAAATGATTGCTTAAAATTTTTGTTGGAAACTATATATTATTAACATGTATATATTATGTGATATATTAATCTCTTAACATGTTTGATATTGTGTGATAGATGTCTACCTCTAGCACAAATTCCATTGACTCACCTAATAATAACAAAGAGTCGAATATATATTGGACTGATTCACAAGTTCCTGAAGAAGAACCGGAAGAAGAATCAGAACCGGAAGAAGAATCAGAACCGGAAGAGGAGGAACCAGAGGAGGAAATAGAACCGGTGGGGGAAATAATAAAACGGTTAAGTAAAAGAAAATCCTCAACCAATCGACCAAGGTTAATTATGGTCAATGGTGTTTCTGCCAAGGAAGCAAAATATTGGGAGGATTACCAATTCTCCGATGAATCGGATTCCGACGAGAATTCCGATGATGTTATAGAAATTACCCCAACTGAATTTAAAAAGGCAAAAGAAAATAATAAGGGAAAGGGCATAAAAATAGAGAAATCTAATTCCAACCCCGATGAACTTTATATGTATCGTCAACCCCCGAAGCCCTTAAGTTGTAACAATGACCCGGGAACCTCTAAACCACCAGGTTTTTCTAAACCAATGTGGAAAACGACGGCTCGTATTAGGGGAACATCATATATCCCTAGAAACTTGGCAAAACGAACCAAAACCGAAGAAGAAGAAACGAGCGAGTCGGAATAAGATAGTTGTATTCGTATGGTGTAATATATGTAATATAGTGTGCTTATGCTTTATGATATATGTAAAAATTGCTTGTATTAATAAGTAATTTTTTTTACGAATCTAACTCTTGTCTATTTTACAGTTTAAAAACACAAAATGGATAGACAACCCAATATTTTAAGAGACCTACCCGGAGACATGATTGATGAAATCTTGTCTAGAGTCGGTCAGAATTCCTCGGCACAACTATTTAAGGCGAAATCAGTTTGTAAGACATTCGAAGAACGTTCCAAGAATGTCTTGGTTTATAAGAGACTTTCGTTTGAAAGATGGGGGATATCACATTGGGAAACCCATAAGTTACAATGTGTTTACTTTGACGCATATATTGCGGGGAACCCAAATGCTATTTTACGCAACGGGTTAAGAAATTATTTTGACTCAATGTATCCGAATATAGGACTTCATGATTTAGAAAAAGCGGCTAACATGCAACATAAAGAAGCATGCTATGCTTACGGGTTAGTAATGTTCACTTCTTACCAAAGTGAGAACAAGAACATCGGGCTACAACTATTAAACAAAACGTTCCCACAAGTAACGGAGTCGGTAATTGGGGTAAGAAATGAGGTTTTTAGATTGTTACGGGACTGTTGGACATTACGTAACCCTCGTCCCTTTGACGACGTTACAACAAGCTGTCTTATCAACGGCCATAACGGTTATGTTCCACAAGACCAAGGATGGGAAGTAGTCCTAGTAAAACCAGAATGCATGACTTGTTTCTGGATGTATGAATTACATGTCTTTATTGCCTTTGCTGAACGACTTGTGTACTAGCTAGAAATATCTTCACAACTATCTTGTATCAAAGTTATTGTGTGCTATATTTCATGCTTTATGTAAAATAAGCGGTATTGTAAGTTTGCAAAATATTGTATAAAAGTTTGAACGCGAAATATTATTATAATCAGTTTTTCATATAGAATTGTAGTAGTTGAATTGTATATTAGCTACTAAGTATGAACTTAACGGGTAGATACTACCCGAATTTAAACTTATAAAACGCTAATATGAAGAAAAAGCTTTTATAAATGAGTTCATATTATGCTACGAAATACTATTAACTACTCTTAATATTCTGTATGATTAACTTGTTCCATTTGACTATTTTGAAGGAAATGGCACCGACTACTCGACACACCGTGAATATGAATGAAGAGGAATTCCGTACTTTTCTAGCTTCATACATAGCCGCAGTACAGGCTGCGCTACATACCAACAATAATCTTGGATCTAGCAGTACAGGAAATCGTGTAGGATGCACCTACAAAGAATTCACTGCCTGCAAACCTTTGGAATTTGATGGAACCGAAGGACCGATCGGATTGAAACGGTGGACCGAGAAGGTCGAATCGGTGTTTGCCATAAGTAAGTGTACTGAAGAGGACAAAGTGAAGTACGCTACGCATACCTTCACAGGTTCTGCGTTAACATGGTGGAATACCTATCTAGAGCAAGTGGGACAAGATGATGCATACGCACTACCGTGGTCAGCATTCAAGCACTTGATGAACGAGAAGTACCGTCCCAGAACCGAGGTTAATAAGCTCAAGACAGAACTTAGAGGGTTACTGTAACATCCCAACCCATAATACAAACGATCACACGGATATCAATTAATTTTTTTTTTTTGCTGGAACAGCATATGGCGCGGCGCGCCATATGGCCGCGCGGCGCGCCAAAGTGGCCTGTCCAAAAAGTCATGAAATGCGAAAATGTTTGACCACTTCCTGACGTATTTAGACAAAACGATTTTAATCATACATTACTATATGTAGAACTAACACGTTCCATTAATAAAATTAGTTTTACGAAGACCGGGCCCACATCGGTCATTTTACGACTTTCGTACGAAAATACAAGTTTTCAACCACATGATTTGTAATACAAAATAAAGGCCGAGCATGGCGATTGGGGATACGCTACCCAATCCTAATCAATCCAAAAGCAAGCCTTCTAAAGCAACTACGCAAGTCCACTAGTCCCCGTTTGCCTGAGCCTCCGAATCCATGCAATCTATATAAAAAAGTCAACAACGAGAGGGTAAGCTAACGCTTAGTGAATGATAACATACTACATGCATATATATGTATAAAATGGACACGCCACACAAATATCAAATACCGCATATCGAAGCATCCAAGCATAAAGGCAAGCTAGTCTAAGCATACCGTAACATCACTAAGCAACAATCTAACAATAAATAAAGTGAGTTCACCAACGATGATGTGAACAACGCCAATAAGCCACACCCGGAGGGTTAGCTACATCACAACAATTCATTAATATAAACAACATTATACGTATACAATATATATATATATACATATACATACATATATATATATATATATATATATATATATATATATATATATATATATATAAATATCTCGAATAGCATATTTGCTTACGCTTACATCACAATAACCATGGTTAACAAAATCTTCGCAAGGGAATGACTTCGCGAAATAAGTCATCGATGTTCATAACATTCTTTAGTATACTTAACACCTCGTATCACTAAACCCTAGGGTGGCACCTTAACACCTCGGTACTTCACCCCGAGTGGCATCTTAACACCTCGATGCTTCACTCATTATTTTACGGAGTGGTGTCTTAACACCTTGACACTACACCCCTAGGTGGCATCTTAACACCTCGATGCTTCACCCCGAGTGGCATCTTAACACCTCGATGCTTCACCCGTCAATTACTTAGAGTGGCATCTTAACACCTCGATGCTTCACTCCGAGTGGAGTCTTAACACCTCGACACTTCACTCGTCACGTGAAACGTGGTGTCTTAACACCTCGACACTACACATTTCACGCTACCACAAATAGATATATTATATACCTACACATATAATTATTCCAGTCACTATATTAACCCTTCATCATTGGGGTTATATAGGTCCACATCACACGCCCATGTGATAACGTACGCACAAAGTGTGAACCTCACCAAAGTGGTCAACCAAAATGCACAACAGTGCCAATTGGGCCTATACACAAGTCCAACAATTCCACCTATACGAGAAGCGAGCTCTACAAGCGAGAACCCCTTCACCCGACCCGCACCCATCCTACACATACATATGCATATAGGATATTAACACTCACCTTGTCGCCTTGAAGAATGCTACCGAATAATCCGCAATCGCCGATGGAATGTACCTAATCCATTTATCACATAACAAGTAACACAATTAGGGTGGATATATAAATCAACCCAAATTGACAACTAGTGCAATTTCGACCCAAATGCACTTCCAAGCACAAACCGCGCCCAAACTAACCAATAATTACTAACACAAGTGAGAATGGTCCTAATATGCCAATCAAACCCAATCATAGGTGTTAAACACCTATCTTGCCCAAAATGACACTTAAACCCTAATTTGACCCATAAGAAGTCAATATCACGCCATTAGCAAGTTTTGACACCAAAACATATTTAACTTGGTTCTATGCTTCAACTTAATCCATTTTAAGTTTATAAGCCTTATTAAATCGACAATTGGGTTATAATCATCACCAAACCCTAATCTTTGACTCTAGTCAAAGTTAGTCAACCAAACATACCCAAAAGAGTTTCAACACTACTAGAATCACTAATACTAGAGATTAAACACTACATACAAGCCTTAAACATGGTTAAATCATTAACCAACCCTAAACCCACCAACATCAACAATAACTAGTTACAATTACCCATTTCACCTCCTAAATGGGTTTTATAACTAACTAGTTCAAAACCCTAAACTTGAATATCAAATTACAAAGATGAAGTTCGGAGTTTGAACTTACCAATACCGCCAAAATGATGCCGTTGACGAGTAGAACAACTTTAATACCCGAGGTTTGACCCAAAACACCCTTCTTCTTCTCCAATTGGAGCTCTCTCTCTCTAAAACTCTCCTCTCACTCTAGGGTTTGAAGATGAGAGTGTTTGATGAGTGAAAATGAGCTCCAATGGAGTTCTAGATCAGTTTTGGTGACCCTAAACCGACCCTAAATGAAAAGACCAAAGTACCCCTCATTTAAGCCTTTTAAAACGGCTGAAAATTGCATCAGACGGGTTCGGCGCGCCGCGCCGAAAGGTGGAGCGCCGCTCCAACCTACAGGTCAGTTTTTAGAAACTTGTTTTGGCCATAACTTTTTGACCGTAGCTCCGTTTTTGATGAATCAAATATCGTTGAAAACGTAATAAGATTTCCTTTCCAATGGTAAGGCTTTGAAACATTAACACAAACTTTATTTGGGGTTGAAAAGATACGTACACACCTTGCCACTTCAGACAACGTCCAGTTTCCTTCGGCGTTCGAGCAAGCAACACGTACACTTCGTACACGCATCGTACACCATAAATACATTATGTACAATAAATATTTGGGTCTTACAACTCTCCCCCACTTAAACTCGATCACGTCCTCGTGATCTTCTCCACTTAACCAATCCGGAACTACTCAACGGCCCTCAATCCTAAGTTCCAATCCGAACTTTCCTAGACAATTCTTCTCAATGAATCACCTTTAACAACAAAATCGTCACCCGCGATTTATCAAAACCACTATCCAAGCACTAAAACCTGCTCTTTTCCCCATATCGGGAAAAACTCAACCAATCTCGTACCGAGATATCAATTCCTTAGCGTACCTTTACCAAGGACAACGCTAAAAGTGACCAAGTCTCAACCTAAAATCAACGATCTGAACGTTGAAGATCGAACCACATGAATCCTTACGGATTACACTTACCACTAAACATCCTTTGTAGTGTGCAATACAGCCAATATGCCACTATCCTAACATCATAAGCAATGGCTAAAACCAAAAGCGCCTAAAACAACTATGGCAACGCTAAACCTAAGGTGTACAAAATCGACTATTGTCACACCCGTAACAACATGTGAGCGAAACACAGCTATCGCCTCACTAATCCCACGACATGGTCCTCACTATCCCACCATCGGTGTATAAAACAGCCGATAGATCACACCACATGGTCCTTACGACCCCACCATCGGTGTATAAAACAACCGATAGATCCCTCAACACCGGATGAAGTCAGCAGACCCCGTCAACGGTCATGCTTCACCGATATAACACTACACCCTTGATGAAGTCAGCGGACCCCGAAGGTCATGCTTCACCAATCAATGATCTCATGATGAAGTCAGCGGACCCCGAAGGTCATGCTCCACCAATCAACAATCCCATGATGAAGTCAGCGGACCCTGAAGGTCATGCTTCATCAATCATCAATACCATGATGAAGTCAGCGGACCCCGAAGGTCATGCTTCATCAATCAACGCCCTTTTGGCCTCGAACGACGAGTAGCGTAACATCGCGCTCTGCTACGCCATAGTGAATCCTAACGGATACCACTAACCATTCACACAATCGAGCAAGAACCACCTATATCAAACATAGACACAAAACATTAATTCTCTAAAAGAGAATCCGACACACACATCCCTTAACCGAGGGATTTCACCTTGCTTGCCAAACACGTCCATTATCTCTCAACGAGATTTACCACATTACCACCTTGGTGATAATTCAAATCCAAAATCATAAGTACAATTTAACTGAAATTGTACTCTACCATTACCGACCAAATCTAGGTCCCGACACAAATTTCGGATCTACCAAAAGCATTGTCCGAAATCTCACACTAAAACCTCCGCGTGCGGGAGTGTAACTCCCCCACTTGGAACTACGTTCCATAACCGCATCTCGTACACCCGCACAATGCTACCAAAGGTAGACTTTACCAATAATTGGGTTCACACGGCCCATCACCATGTCTTGCTTCAACTTTGAGCATACCAAGGATCCTAACCTATCCTTAAACACTTTGAACGAAAAGTGTACCACAAATTACACGAACTATACACTCGCAATCATCCAATTGCTTTAGTTTGTCGAATTCCACCTAGTCACTCATGTACCTAAGGGTTTCTCCTCTGGACCCCAAGTACAATGTAATCGCAACACAATCGGAGTCGAACACCACGCTAGTAGGTATAAAAGAGGCACCTAATGTCGCGTCACGTAGACTCCTTTACCAACATACATCGAGATCAACACTCGATTTCTCGGGTTTCATCCCACCCGTCGAACCTCATGGTTCATCAACTTCAACAGAAAAGCGAACACGCGCTTAACAACCGAACACCAAAACTCATTTCCATGGCTTGGTAGAAACACCTCCCAAATACTAAGGAATGCTTGGTTACACCAAGTCTTACGCCCTTCGCCCGACAATCAAACGTCACCATAGGGTACTTCCATTAGGAATGTCACCCATATCAATAATATGCACAACACAATTGAGACCTTAAGGGTCTCACTCGAACGAGCTTAACGACCCGATACCAACCAAAATGCCTAAGCACCCAAGGATTCGCACCATAGAGTCAAGGCACAACACACCACTTATACGCTCTAGTGAGAGCAAACCGGAGCCATAAACGTAAACCCCTCGCTCGCTACGAATTATCTCCAATGGAGAATAAAGTTTAGCTAAGACTTACGCACTTACCGCATGTTATTACTAGCGAACAACATATAATTTCGTACTAAAAGTACCTGATGTAACGTTATTGGGCTTCCGCGCTCCACTACCCATCATGTATTCGCGCTCTAACCTCCTGACCCGATCGTCATGCGATTCGGAACACTCTGACTTCCGGTGTCCCTTCATTCGGTAAATGAAACACCTAATTGAACCTAAAGGCACCACCGTACAATCTTGTGACAAATGACCCCGTTCCCCACACTTAAAGCACGTGAGCTTGTAACCCTTCTTACTCTTCTTCTTCACATTCCCGACGCCTTCAGGCATACTTCGTGCCCTCTTACCATTAGCACCATGTAATCCTAACCTTGAAAGTACATCTTCATCATCACTACCTCGAGTTTTGGGAAACCTCTTTTCAAACTCTTCCTTTACAGCTTTAGTCACTTGGTCTCGGACCATTTTCGTCATTTGTCCTTCGACCAACTCCTTGGTTACTTCCCTAACTTTGCCGGTGAAAATCGAGATATATTGTTCAAACACGGCCTCAATCTTTAACGTTAACTCATCCTTCCCTTCGTGAATAGGTTCACTCGTTCCGCATCCATCTTCTGTTTTCATTCTAAGGAATGCAAACGATTAGATCACAAACGTATAAACCACACGCACAACACCGTCCCATCTTGCTAACACTCATCGTACATCACTTGTTAGACATGATTTGCACCCGTAATAAGGTTTGCAAGTCCTTATTACGCACACACACTGTATCAACTCGTTAGTACAACGACCGCCTCGCTCGATGATATAAATAAACACAAACAAAATTCTACGCGATATGCACATACGCTAGAATTATTATCACAACACAATTAATATATTAATAATATCCGCATTACTAATATAAACGTTAGTCCATCTACAAACAAGGCACTAACTATAACCTATTCCGACCCGTAATCCCTACAAGTCCCGCAACAAATTAAGCACACACGCAAGTCTAAGTCTAGGCACCTATCTCAAGTCACCTAAATCCCTTAGACCATGCTCTAATACCACTTGTAACATCCCAACCCGTAATACAAACGATCACTCGGAAATATCAATTAAATTTTTTTTTTGCTGGAACAGCATATGGCGCGGCGCGCCATATGGCCGCGCGGCGCCAAAGTGGCCTGTCCAAAAAGTCATGAAATGCGAAAATGTTTGACCACTTCCTGACGTATTTAGACAAAACGATTTTAACCATACATTAATATATGTAGAACTAACACGTTCCATTAATAAAATTAGTTTTACGAAGACCGGGCCCACATCGGCCGTTTTATGACTTTCGTACGAAAATACAAGTTTTCAACCACATGATTTGTAATACAAAATAAAGGCCGAGCATGGCGATTGGGGATACGCTACCCAATCCTAATCAATCCAAAAGCAAGCCTTCTAAAGCAACTACGCAAGTCCACTAGTCCCCGCTTGCCCGAGCCTCCGCATCCATGCAATCTATATAAAAAAGTCAACAACGAGAGGGTAAGCTAACGCTTAGTGAATGATAACATACTACATGCATATATATATGTATAAAATGGACACGCCACACAAATATCAAATACCGCATACCGAAGCATCCAAGCATAAAGGCAAGCTAGTCTAAGCATACCGTAACATCACTAAGCAACAAGCTAACAATAAATAAAGTGAGTTCACCAACGACGATGTGAACAACGCCAATAAGCCACACCCGGAGGGTTAGCTACATCACAACAATTCATTAATATAAACGACATTATACGTATACAATATATATATATATATATATATATATATATATATATATATATATATATATATATATATATATATATATATATATAAATATATATAAATATCTCGAATAGCATAATTGCTTACGCTTACATCACAATAACCATGGTTAACCAAATCTTCGCAAGGGAATGACTTCGCAAAATAAGTCATCGATGTTCATAACATTCTTTAGTATACTTAACACCTCGTATCACTAAACCCTAGGGTGGCACCTTAACACCTCGGTACTTCACCCTGAGTGGCATCTTAACACCTCGATGCTTCACTCATTATTTTACAGAGTGGTGTCTTAACACCTTGACACTACACCCCTAGGTGGCATCTTAACACCTCGATGCTTCACCCCGAGTGGCATCTTAACACCTCGATGCTTCACCCGTCAATTACTTAGAGTGGCATCTTAACACCTCGATGCTTCACTCCGAGTGGCATCTTAACACCTCGACACTTCACTCGTCACGTGAAACGTGGTGTCTTAACACCTCGACACTACACATTTCATGCTACCACAAATAGATATATTATATACCTACACATATAATTATTCCAGTCACTATATTAACCCTTCATCATTGGGGTTATATAGGTCCACATCACACGCCCATGTGATAACGTACACACAAAGTGTGAACCTCGCCAAAGTGGTCAACCAAAATGCACAACAGTGCCAATTGGACCTATACACAAGTCCAATAATTCCACCTATACGAGAAGCGAGCTCTACAAGCGAGAACCCCTTCACCCGACCCGCACCCATCCTACACATACATATGCATATAGGATATTAACACTCACCTTGTCGCCTTGAAGAATGCTACCGAATAATCCGCAATCGCTGATGGAATGTACCTAATCCATTTATCACATAACAAGTAACACAATTAGGGTAGATATACAAATCAACCCAAATTGACAACTAGTGCAATTTCGACCCAAATGCACTTCCAAGCACAAACCGCGCCCAAACTAACCAATAATCACTAACACAAGTGAGAATGGTCCTAATATGCCAATCAAACCCAATCATAGGTGTTAAACACCTATCTTGCCCAAAATGACACTTAAACCCTAATTTGACCCATAAGAAGTCAATATCACGCCATTAGCAAGTTTTGACACCAAAACATATTTAACTCGGTTCTATGCTTCAACATAATCCATTTTAAGTTTATAAGCCTTATTAAATCGACAATTGGGTTATAATCATCACCAAACCCTAATCTTTGACTCTAGTCAAAGTTAGTCAACCAAACATACCCAAAAGAGTTTCAACACTACTAGAATCACTAATACTAGAGATTACACACTACATACAAGCCTTAAACATGGTTAAATCATTAACCAACCCTAAACCCACCAACATCAACAATAACTAGTTACAATTACCCATTTCACCTCCTAAATGGGTTTTATAACTAACTAGTTCAAAACCCTAAACTTGAATATCAAATTACAAAGATGAAGTTCGGAGTTTGAACTTACCAATACCGCCAAAATGATGCCGTTGATGAGTAGAACAACTTTAATACCCGAGGTTTGACCCAAAACACCCTTCTTCTTCTCCAATTGGAGCTCTCTCTCTCTAAAACTCTCCTCTCACTCTAGGGTTTGAAGATGAGAGTGTTTGATGAGTGAAAATGAGCTCTAATGGAGTTCTAGATCAGTTTTGGTGACCCTAAACCGACCCTAAATGAAAAGACCAAAGTACCCCTCATTTAAGCCTTTTAAAAAGGTTGAAAATTGCATCAGACGGGTTCGGCGCGCCGCGCCGAAAGGTGGAGCGCCGCTCCAACCTACAGGTCAGTTTTTAGAAACTTGTTTTGGCCATAACTTTTTGACCGTAGCTCCGTTTTCGATGAATCAAATATCATTGGAAACGTAATAAGATTTCCTTTCCAATGGTAAGGCTTTGAAACATTAACACAAACTTTATTTGGGGTTGAAAAGATACGTACACACCTTGCCACTTCAGACAACGTCCAGTTTCCTTCGGCGTTCGAGCAAGCAACACGTACACTTCATACACGCATCGTACACCATAAATACATTATGTACAATAAATATTTGGGTCTTACAATTACGAACCTAAGGATTTGATATTACCACGTACGAAAGACGATTCACAGAATTGTGCCTATTGTGTCCGGGAGCGTTCGAAGATGAGGAAGAGAAGATCGACGCGTTTGTGAAAGGATTACCGGAAAGAATCCAAGAAGATATAAGTTCACACGAGCCTGCCTCCATACAACAGGCATGTAGAATGGCTCACAAACTAGTGAACCAGATTGAGGAAAGAATTAAAGAACAGACGGCTGAAGAGGCCAATGTGAAGCAAGTCAAAAGAAAGTGGGAGGAAAACGGTGATAAGAATCACCAATACAACAACAACAGCAATTACAATAATAATCACAACAATTATCCCAACAATCGCAACATCAATCGCAACTACAACAAACGGCCCAACAACAACAACAACAACAACAACAACAACAACAACAGCAGCAACTACAACAATCATCTCAACAACAATAACAACTGCAACAACAACAACAATCAGAAGTAGCTATGCCAAAGGTGTGAATAGTATCACTCGGGGTTCTGCACCAAATTTTGCAACAAGTGTAAAAGAAATGGTCATAGCGCGGCGAAGTGTGGGGTCTACGGACCAGGGGTTAACAGAACGAAAGGAACAAATGGTGTCGGAACGAGTAATGGCGGAGCAAGTAGTGTCGGAGCAAGTTATGCCAATGTAGTTTGTTATAAATGTGGAAAACCGGGCCACATTATTAGAAATTGCCCGAACCAGGAGAACACGAATGGACAAGGCCGCGGAAGAGTTTTCAATATTAATGCGGCAGAGGCACAGGAAGACCCGGAGCTTGTTACGGGTACGCTTCTTATTGACAATAAATCTTCTTACGTTTTATTTGATTCAGGTGCGGATAGAAGCTATATGAGTAGAGATTTTTTTGCTAAATTAAGTTGTCCATTGACGCCGTTGGATAGTAAATTTTTACTCGAATTAGCAAACGGTAAATTAATTTCAGCAGATAATATATGCCGGAATCGAGAAATTAAACTGGGTAGCGAAATATTTAAGATTGATTTGATACCAGTAGAGTTAGGGAGTTTTGATGTAATAGTTGGCATGGACTGGCTGAAGAAGGTGAAAGCAGAGATCGTATATTATAAAAATGCAATTCGCATTGTACGAGAAGAAGGAGAACCCTTAATGGTGTACGGAGAAAAGGGCAACATGAAGCTACATCTTATTAGTAATTTGAAGGCACAAAAACTAATAAGAAAAGGTTGCTATGCTGTTCGAGCACACGTCGAGAAAGTACAAACTGAAGAAAAGAGCATCAATGATGTTCCCATCGTAAAAGAATTTCCCGATGTATTTCTAAAAGAATTACCGGGACTACCTCCACATCGATCTGTTGAATTTCAAATAGATCTTGTACCAGAAGCTGCACCAATAGCTCGTGCTCCTTATAGACTCGCACCCAGCGAGATGAAAGAACTGCAAAGCCAACTGCAAGAACTATTAGAACGTGGTTTCATTCAACCAAGCACATCACCATGGGGAGCTCCTGTTTTGTTTGTCAAGAAGAAGGATGGTACATTTAGGTTGTGTATTGACTGCCGAGAATTGACGACTTATTTGATCAACTACAAGGCTCTTCGGTTTATTCGAAGATCGATTTACATTCTGGATATCATCAAATGCGAGTAAAGGAGGATGATATTCCAAAAACTGCTTTTAGGACGCGTTATGGTCATTACGAGTTTATGGTTATGCCGTTTGGATTGACTAACGCACCAGCTGTGTTCATGGACCTTATGAACCGAGTGTGTGGGCCATATCTTGACAAGTTTGTCATTATTTTCATCGATGACATACTTATTTACTCAAAGAATGATCAAGAGCACGAAGAACATTTGAGAAAAGTGCTAGAAGTATTGAGGAAAGAAAAACATGTACACTAAGTTTTCAAAGTGTGCATTTTGGTTGGAAGAAGTTCAATTCCTCGGTCACATAGTGAACAAAGAAGGTATCCAGGTGGACCCCGCAAAGATCGAAACCGTTGAAAAGTGGGAAACCCCAAAAACTCCGAAGCATATACGTCAATTTTTAGGATTGGCTGGTTACTACAGAAGATTCATCCAAGATTTCTCCAAAATAGCAAAACCCATGACTGCATTAACGCATAAAGGGAAGAAATTTGAATGGAAGGATGAACAAGAGAAGGCGTTTCAATTATTGAAGAAAAAGCTAACTACAGAACCTATATTGTCATTGCCTGAAGGGAATGATGATTTTGTGATTTATTGTGACGCATCAAAGCAAGGTCTCGGTTGTGTATTAATGCAACGGAGGAAGGTGATTGCTTATGCGTCTAGACAATTGAAGATTCACGAGCAAAATTATATGACGCATGATTTGGAATTAGGCGCGGTTGTTTTTGTATTAAAGACTTGGAGGCACTACTTATATGGGGTCAAAAGTATTATATATACCGACCACAAAAGTCTTCAACACATATTTAATCAGAAACAACTGAATATGAGGCAGCGTAGGTGGATTGAATTGTTGAATGATTACGACTTTGAGATTCGTTACCACCCGGGGAAGGCAAATGTGGTAGCCGAAGCCTTGAGCAGAAAGGACAGAGAACCCATTCGAGTAAAATCTATGAATATAATGATTCACACTAACCTTACTACTCAAATAAAGGAGGCGCAACAAGGAGTTTTAAAAGAGGGAAATTTAAAGGATGAAATACCCAAAGGATCGGAGAAGCAACTTAATATTCGGGAAGATGGAACCCGGTATAGGGCTGAAAGAATTTGGGTACCAAAATTTGGAGATATGAGAGAAATGGTACTTAGAGAAGCTCATAAAACCAGATACTCAATACATCCTGGAATGGGGAAGATGTACAAGGATCTTAAGAAACATTTTTGGTGGCCAGGTATGAAAGCTGATATTGCTAAATATGTAGGAGAATGTTTGACGTGTTCTAAGGTCAAAGCTGAACATCAGAAACCATCAGGTCTACTACAACAACCTGAAATCCCGGAATGGAAATGGGAAAACATTACCATGGATTTTATTACTAAATTGCCAAGGACTGCAAGTGGTTATGATACTATTTGGGTAATAGTTGATCGTCTCACCAAGTCAGCACACTTCCTGCCAATAAGAGAAGATGACAAGATGGAGAAGTTAGCACGACTATATTTGAAGGAAGTCGTCTCCAGACATGGAATACCAATCTCTATTATCTCTGATAGGGATGACAGATTTATTTCAAGATTCTGGCAGACATTACAGCAAGCATTGGGAACTCGTATAGACATGAGTACTGCCTATCATCCACAAACTGATGGGCAGAGTGAAAGGACGATACAAACGCTTGAAGACATGCTACGAGCTTGTGTTATTGATTTCGAAAACAGTTGGGATCGACATCTACCGTTAGCAGAATTTTCCTACAACAACAGCTACCATTCAAGCATTGAGATGGCGCCGTTTGAAGCACTTTATGGTAGAAAGTGCAGGTCTCCGATTTGTTGGAGTGAAGTGGGGGATAGACAGATTACAGGTCCGGAGATAATACAAGAAACTACCAAGAAAATCATCCAAATTCAACAAAGATTGAAAACCGCCCAGAGTCGACAAAAGAGCTACGCGGACAGTAAAAGAAAAGATATAGAGTTTGAAATTGGAGAAATGGTCATGCTTAAGGTTTCACCTTGGAAAGGCGTTGTTCGATTTGGTAAACGGGGGAAACTAAATCCAAGGTACATTGGACCATTCAAGATTATAGATCGTGTCGGACCAGTAGCTTACCAACTGGAGCTACCTCAACAACTCGCGGCTGTACATAACACTTTCCACGTCTCAAATTTGAAGAAATGTTTTGCTAAAGAAGATCTCACTATTCCGTTGGACGAAATCCAAATTAATGAAAAACTTCAATTCATTGAAGAACCCGTCGAAATAATGGATCGTGAGGTTAAGAGACTTAAACAAAACAAGATACCGATTGTTAAGGTTCGATGGAATGCTCGTAGAGGACCCGAGTTCACCTGGGAGCGTGAAGATCAGATGAAGAAGAAACACCCGCATTTATTTCCAGAAGATACGTCAACACCTCCAACTGCTTAAAATTTCGGGACGAAATTTATTTAACGGGTAGGTACTGTAGTGACCCGAACTTTTCCATGTTTATATATATATATTAAATGAAATTGTTATTTACATGATTAAGTGTTTCCAACATGTTAAGCAATCAAACTTGTTAAGACTTGATTAATTGAAATAGGTTTCATATAGACAATTGACCACCTAAGTTGACCGGTGATTCACGAACGTTAAAACTTGTAAAAACTATACGATGACATATATATGCTTATATATATAGTTAACATGATTTTATTATAAGTATGTATCTCATTAGGTATTTTAACAATGAGTTATATACATAAAAATGAGACTATTAATTTAAGAAATTCGAAAACGATATATATAACGATTATCGTTATAACAACGTCTTACTAGGTGCATATGAATCATATTAAGATATTGATACATTTGGTTAATTATGTTAAATGATAAGTATATATATTATTAAGTGTATTAACAATGAAATACATATGTAAAAATAAGACTACTAACTTAATGATTTCGAAACGAGACATATATGTAACGATTATCGTTGTAACGACATTTAACTGTATATATATCATACTAAGATATATTATATATCATAATATCATGATAATATAACAATTTAACATCTCATTTGTTATAATAAACAATGGGTTAACAACATTCAACAAGATCGTTAACCTAAAGGTTTCAAAACAACATTTACATGTAACGACTAACGATGACTTAACGACTCAGTTAAAATGTATATACATGTAGTGTTTTAATATGTATTCATACACTTTTGAAAGACTTCAAGACACTTATCAAAATACTTCTACTTAACAAAAATGCTTACAATTACATCCTCGTTCAGTTTCATCAACAATTCTACTCGTATGCACCCGTATTCGTACTCGTACAATACACAGCTTTTAGATGTATGTACTATTGGTATATACACTCCAATGATCAGCTCTTAGCAGCCCATGTGAGTCACCTAACAAATGTGGGAACCATCATTTGTCAACTAGCATGAAATATCTCATAAAATTACAAAAATATGAGTAATCATTCATGACTTATTTACATGAAAACAAAATTACATATCCTTTATATCTAATCCATACACCAACGACCAAAAACACCTACAAACACTTTAATTATTCAATTTTCTTCATCTAATTGATCTCTCTCAAGTTCTATCTTCAAGTTCTAAGTGTTCTTCATAAATTCCAAAAGTTCTAGTTTCATAAAATCAAGAATACTTCCAAGATTGCAAGTTTACTTCCAAGTTTTCTAAATCCATTCCAAATAATCATCCAAGATCAAGAAACCTTTGTTACTTACAGTAGGTTATCTTTCTAATACAAGGTAATAATCATATTCAAACTTTAATTCAATTTCTATAACTATAACAATCTTATTTCGAGTGGAAATCTTACTTGAAATTGTTTTCGTGTCATGATTCTGCTTCAAGAACTTTCAAGCCATCCAAGGATCCTTTGAATCTAGATCTATTTTTTTCATTTACAGTAGGTTTATCCAAGGAACTTGAGGTAGTAATGGTGTTCATACCATCATTCGATTCATACATATAAAGCTATCTTATTCGAAGGTTTAAACTTGTAATCACTAGAACATAGTTTAGTTAATTCTAAACTTGTTCGCAAATAAAAGTTAATCCTTCTAAATTGACTTTTAAAATCAACTAAACACATGTTATATATCTATATGATATGCTAACTTAATGATTTAAAACCTGGAAACACGAAAAACACCGTAAAACCGGATTTACGCCGTCGTAGTAACACCGCGGGCTGTTTTGGGTTAGTTAATTAAAAACTATGATAAACTTTGATTTAAAAGTTATTATTCTGCGAAAATGATTTTTATTATGAACATGAAACTATATCCAAAAATTATGGTTAAACTCAAAGTGGAAGTATGTTTTCTAAAATGGTCATCTAGACGTCGTTCTTTCGACTGAAATGACTACCTTTACAAAAATGACTTGTAACTTATTTTTCCGATTATAAACCTATACTTTTTCTGTTTAGATTCATAAAATAGAATTCAATATGAAACCATAGCAATTTGATTCACTCAAAACGGATTTAAAATGAAGAAGTTATGGGTAAAACAAGATTGGATAATTTTTCTCATTTTAGCTACGTGAAAATTGGTAACAAATCTATTCCAACCATAACTTAATCAACTTGTATTGTATATTATGTAATCTTGAGATACCATAGACACATATACAATATTTCGACCTATCATGTCGACACATCTATATATATTTCGGAACAACTATAGACACTCTATATGTGAATGTTGGAGTTAGCTATACAGGGTTGAGGTTGATTCCAAAATATATATAGTTTGAGTTGTGATCAATACTGAGATACGTATACACTGGGTCGTGGATTGATTTAAGATAATATTTATCGATTTATTTCTGTACATCTAACTGTGGACAACTAGCTGTAGGTTACTAACGAGGACAACTGACTTAATAAACTTAAAACATCAAAATATATTAAAAGTGTTGTAAATATATTTTGAACATACTTTGATATATATGTATATATTGTTATAGGTTCGTGAATCAACCAGTGGCCATGTCTTACTTCCCGACGAAGTAAAAATCTGTGAAAGTGAGTTATAGTCCCACTTTTAAAATCTAATATTTTTGGGATGAGAATACATGCAGGTTTTATAAATGATTTACAAAATAGACACAAGTACGTAAAACTACATTTTATGGTTGAATTATCGAAATCGAATATGCCCCTTTTTATTAAGTCTGGTAATCTAAGAATTAGGGAATAGACACCCTAATTGACGCGAATCCTAAAGATAGATCTATTGGGCCTAACAAACCCCATCCAAAGTACCGGATACTTTAGTACTTCGAAATTTATATCATATCCGAAGGGTGTCCCGGAATGATGGGGATATTCTTATATATATGCATCTTGTTAATGTCGGTTACCAGGTATTCACCATATGAATGATTTTTATCTCTATGTATGGGATGTGTATTGAAATATGAAATCTTGTGGTCTATTGTTACGATTTGATATATATAGGTTAAACCTATAACTCACCAACATTTTTGTTGATGTTTAAAGCATGTTTATTCTCAGGTGAATACTAAGAGCTTCCGCTGTTGCATACTAAAATAAGGACAAGATTTGGAGTCCATGTTTGTATGATATTGTGTAAATACTGCATTCAAGAAATTGATTTCGATGTAACATATTTGTATTGTAAACCATTATGTAATGGTCGTGTGTAAACAGGATATTTTAGATTATCATTATTTGATAATCTACGTAAAGCTTTTTAAACCTTTATTTATGAAATAAAGGTTATGGTTTGTTTTAAAAATGAATGCAGTCTTTGAAAAACGTCTCATATAGAGGTCAAAACCTCGCAACGAAATCAATTAATATGGAACGTTTTTAATCAATAAGAACGGGACATTTCATAAAGCATGACCATTTCTCCAATTTCAAACTCTATATCTTTTCTTTTACTGTCCGCGTAGCTCTTTTATCGACTCTGGGCGGTTTTCAATCGCTGTTGAATTTGGATGATTTTTTCTCGGTAGTTTCTTGTATTATCTCCGGACCCGTAATCTGTCTATCCCCCACTTCATTCCAACAAATCGGAGACCTGCACTTTCTACCATAAAGTGTCTCAAACGGCGCCATCTCAATACTAGAATGATAACTGTTGTTGTAGAAAAATTCTGCTAACGGTAGGTGTCGATCCCAACTGTTTCTGAAATCAATAACACATGCTCGTAGCATGTCTTCAAGCGTTTGTATCGTCCTTTCGCTCTGCCTATCAGTTTGTGGATGATAGGCAGTACTCATGTCTAGACGAGTCCCCAATGCTTGTTGCAACGTCTGCCAGAACCTTGAAACAAATCTACCTTCCCTATCAGAGATAATAGAGACGGGTATTCCATGTCTGGAGACAACCTCCTTCAAATACAATCGCGCCAACTTCTCCATTTTGTCATCTTCTCTCATTGGCAGGAAGTGTGCTGACTTGGTGAGACGATCAACTATTACCCAAATAGTATCATAACCACTTGCAGTCCTTGGCAATTTAGTAATGAAATCCATGGTAATGTTTTCCCATTTCCATTTCGGGATTTCAGGTTGTTGTAGTAGAGCTGATGGTTTCTGATGTTCAGCTTTGACCTTAGAACACGTCAAACATTCTCCTACATATTTAGCAATATCGGCTTTCATACCCGGCCACCAAAAGTATTCTTGAGATCTTTATACATCTTCCCAACTCCGGGATGTATTGAATATCTGGTTTTATGTGCTTCTTTAAGTACCATTTCTCTTACATCTCCAAACCTTGGTACCCAAATTCTATCAGCCTTATATCGGGTTCCGTCTTCCCGAATATTAAGATGTTTCTCTGATCCTTTGGGTATCTCATTCTTCAACTTTCCTTCTTTTACAACCCCCTGTTGCGCCTCCTTTATTTGAGTAGTAAGGTTAGTACGAATAATTATATTCATAGCTTTTACCCGTATAGGTTCTCTGTCCTTTCTACTCAAAGCGTCGGCTACCACATTTGAAATGTCCCGTTCTTATTGATTAAAAACATTCCATATTAATTGATTTCGTTGCGAGGTTTTAACCTCTATATGAGACGTTTTTCAAAGACTGCATTCATTTTAAAACAAACCATAACCTTTATTTCATCAATAAAGGTTTAAAAAGCTTTACGTAGATTATCAAATAATGATAATCTAAAATATCCTGTTTACACACGACTATTACATAATGGTTTACAATACAAATATGTTACAACGAAATAAGTTTCTTGAATGCAGTTTTTACACAATATCATACAAGCATGGACTCCAAATCTTGTCCTTATTTAAGTATGCTACAGCGGAAGCTCTTAATAATCACCTGAGAATAAAGATGCTTAAAACGTCAACAAAAAAATGTTGGTGAGTTATAGGTTTAACCTATATATATCAAATCGTAACAATAGACCACAAGATTTCATATTTCAATATACATCCCATACATAGAGATAAAAATCATTCATATGGTGAACACCTGGTAACCGACATTGACAAGATGCATATATAAGAATATCCCCATCATTCCGGGATCCTCCTTCGGACATGATATAAATTTCGAAGTACTAAAGCATCCGGTACTTTGGATGGGGTTTGTTAGGCCCAATAGATCTATCTTTAGGATTCGCGTCAATTAGGGTGTCTGTTCCCTAATTCTTAGATTACCAGACTTAATAAAAAGGGGCATATTCGATTTCGATAATTCAACCATAGAATGTAGTTTCACGTACTTTTGTCTATTTTGTAAATCATTTATAAAACCTGCATGTATTCTCATTCCAAAAATATTATATTTTAAAAGTGGGACTATAACTCACTTTCACAGATTTTTACTTCGTCGGGAAGTAAGACTTGGCCACTGGTCGATTCACGAACCTATAACAAATATGTACATATATATCAAAGTATATTTAAAATATATTTACAACACTTTTAATACATTTTGATGTTTTAAGTTTATTAAGTCAGCTGTCTTCGTTAGTAACCTACAACTAGTTGTCCAACGTTAGATGTACAGAAAAAAATTGATATATATTATCTTGAATCAATCCACGACCCAGTGTATACACGTCTCAGGCTAGATCACAACTCAAAGTATATATATTTTTGGAATCAACCTCAACCCTGTATAGCTAACTCCCACATTACTGCATATAGAGTGTCTATGGTTGTTCCAAATAATATATAAAATACATGGGTCGATATTATATGTCAAAACATTTGCATACGTGTCTATGGTATCCCAAGATTACATAATATATTAGAATACATGTATAATACAATATAAGTTAGCTAGGATATGATTAATATAGATTTGTTACCAATTTTCACGTTGCTACAACAAGAAAAATTATCCAATCTTGTTTTACCCATAACTTCTTCATTTTAAATCCGTTTTAAGTGAATCCAATTGCTGTGGTTTCATATTGAACTCTATTTTATGAATCTAAACATAAAAAGTATAGGTTTATAGTCGGAAATATAAGTTACAAGTCGTTTTTGTAAAGGTAGTTATTTCAGTCGAAAGAACGACGTCTAGATGACCATTTTAGAAAACATACTTCCACTTTGAGTTTAATCATGATTTTTGGATATAGTTTCATGTTCATAAGAAAAATCATTTTCTCAGAAGAACAACTTTTAAATCAAAGTTTATCATAGTTTTTAATTAACTAACCCAAAACAGCCCACGGTGTTACTACGACGGCGTATGTCCGGTTTTACAGTGTTCTTCGTGTTTCCAGGTTTTAAATCATTAAGTTAGCATATCATATAGATATAGAACATGTGTTTAGTTTATTTTAAAAGTCAAGTTAGAAGGATTAACTTTTGTTTGCGAACAAGTTTAGAATTAACTAAACTATGTTCTAGTGATTACAAGTTTAAACCTTCGAATAAGATAGCTTTATATGTATGAATCGAATGATGTTATGAACATAATTACTACCTCAAGTTTTCTGGATAAAGCTACTGGAAATGAGAAAAATGGATCTAGCTTCAAAGGATCCTTGGATGGCTTGAAAGTTCTTGAAGCAGAATCATGACACGAAAACAAGTTCAAGTAAGATTTCCACTCGAAATAAGATTGTCATAGTTATAGAAATTGAATCAAAGTTTGAATATGAGTATTACCTTATATTAGAAAGATATCTTACTGTAAATAAGAAATATTTCTTGAGGTTGGATGATCACTCTACAAGATTGGAAGTAAGCTAGCAAACTTGGAAGTATTCTTGATTTTATGAAACTAGAACTTGTAGAATTTATGAAGAACACTTAGAACTTGAAGATAGAACTTGAGAGAGATCAATTAGATGAAGAAAATTGAAGAATTAAAGTGTTTGTAGGTGTTTTTGGTCGTTGGTGTATGGATTAGATATAAAGGATATGTAATTTTATTTTCATGTAAATAAGTCATGAATGATTACTCATATTTTTGTAATTTTATAAGATATTTCATGCTAGTTGCCAAATGATGGTTCCCACATGTGTTAGGTGACTCACATGGGCTGCTAAGAGCTAATCATTGCAGTGTATATACCAATAGTACATACATCTAAAAGCTGTGTATTGTACGAGTACGAATACGGGTGCATACGAGTAGAATTGTTGATGAAACTGAACGAGGATGTAATTGTAAGCATTTTTGTTAACTAGAAGTATTTTGATAAGTGTCTTGAAGTCTTTCAAAAGTGTATGAATACATATTAAAACACTACATGTATATACATTTTAACTGAGTCGTTAAGTCATCGTTAGTCGTTACATGTAAGTGTTGTTTTGAAACCTTTAGGTTAACGATCTTGTTAAATGTTGTTAACCCAATGTTTATAATATCAAATGAGATTTTAAATTATTATATTATCATGAAATTATGATGTACGAATATCTCTTAATATGATATATATACATTAAATGTCGTTACAACAATAATCGTTACATATATGTCTCGTTTCAAAATCATTAAGTTAGTAGTCTTGTTTTTACATATGTAGTTCATTATTAATATACTTAATGATATGTTTACTTATCATAATATCATGTTAACTATATATATAACCATATATATGTCATCATATAGTTTTTACAAGTTTTAACGTTCGTGAATCACCGATCAACTTGGGTGGTCAATTGTCTATATGAAACCTATTTCAATTAATCAAGTCTTAACAAGTTTGATTGCTTAACATGTTGGAAACACTTAATCATGTAAATAAAAATTTCATTTAATATATATATAAACATGGAAAAGTTTGGGTCACTACAGTACCTACCAGTTAAATAAATTTCGTCCCAAAATTTTAAGCAGTTGGAGGTGTTGAAGTATCTTCTGGAAATAGATGCGGGTATTTCTTCTTCATCTAATCTTCTCGTTCCCAGGTAAACTCGGGTCCTCTACGAGCATTCCATCGTACCTTAACAATTGGTATCTTGTTTTGCTTAAGTCTTTTAACCTCACGATCCATTATTTCGACGGGTTCTTCGATGAATTGAAGTTTTTCATTGATTTGGATTTCATCTAACGGAATAGTGAGATCTTCTTTAGCAAAACATTTCTTCAAATTTGAGACGTGGAAAGTGTTATGTACAGCCGCGAGTTGTTGAGGTAACTCAAGTCGGTAAGCTACTGGTCCGACACGATCAATAATCTTAAATGGTCCGATATACCTTGGATTTAATTTCCCTCATTTTCCAAATCGAACAACGTCTTTCCAAGGTGCAACTTTAAGCATGACCATCTCTCCAATTTCAAATTCTGTATCTTTTCTTTTAATGTCAGCGTAGCTCTTTTGTCGACTTTGGGCGGTTTTTAACCGTTCTTGAATTTGGATGATCTTCTTGGTAGTTTCTTGTATTATCTCCTGACCCGTAATCTGTCTATCCCCCACTTCACTCCAACAAATCGGAGACCTGCACTTTCAAAAAATAAAGTGCTTCAAACGGCGCCATCTCAATGCTTGAATGGTAGCTGTTGTTGTAGGAAAATTCTGCTAACGGTAGATGTCGATCTCAACTGTTTCCGAAATCAATAACACATGCTCGTAGCATGTCTTCAAGCGTTTGTATCATCCTTTCGCTCTGCCCATCAGTTTGTGGATGATAGGCAGTACTCATGTCTAGACGAGTTCCTAATGCTTGCTGTAATGTCTGCCAGAATCTTGAAATAAATCTGCCATCCCTATCAGAGATAATAGAGATTGGTATTCCATGTCTGGAGATGACTTCCTTCAAATACAGTCGTGCTAACTTCTCCATCTTGTCATCTTCTCTTATTGGCAGGAAGTGTGCTGATTTGGTGAGACGATCAACTATTACCCAAATAGTATCAAACCACTTGCAGTCCTTGGCAATTTAGTGATGAAATCCATGGTAATGTTTTCCAATTTCCATTCCGGGATTTCGGGTTGTTGAAGTAGACCTGATGGTTTCTGATGCTCAGCTTTGACCTTAGAACACGTCAAACATTCTCCTACGTATTTAGCAACATCGGCTTTCATACCCAGCCACCAAAAATGTTTCTTGAGATCCTTGTACATCTTCCCCGTTCCAGGATGTATTGAGTATCGGGTTTTATGAGCTTCTCTAAGTACCATTTCTCTCATATATCCAAATTTTGGTACCCAAATCCTTTCAGCCCTATACCGGGTTCCGTCTTCCCGAATATTAAGATGCTTCTCCGATCCTTTGGGTATTTCATCCTTTAAATTTCCCTCTTTTAAAACTCCTTGTTGCACCTCTTTTATTTGAGTAGTAAGGTTAGTGTGAATCATTATATTCATAGATTTTACTCGATTGGGTTCTTTGTCCTTTCTGCTCAAGGCATCGGCTACCACATTTGCCTTTCCCGGGTGGTAACGAATCTCAAAGTCATAATCATTCAATAATTCAATCCACCTACACTGCCTCATATTCAGTTATTTCTGATTAAATATGTGTTGAAGACTTTTGTGGTCGGTATATATAATACTTTTGACCCCATATAAGCAGTGCCTCCAAGTCTTTAATGCAAAAACAACCGCGCCTAATTCCAAATCATGTGTCGTATAATTTTGTTCGTGAATCTTTAATTGTTTAGACGCATAAGCAATCACCTTCGTTCGTTGCATTAATACACAACCGAGACCTTGCTTTGATGCGTCACAATAAATCACAAAATCATCATTCCCTTCAGGCAATGACAATATAGGTGCCGTAGTTAGCTTTTTCTTCAATAACTGAAACGCTTTCTATTGTTCATCCTTCCATTCAAATTTCTTCCCTTTATGCGTTAATGCAGTCAAGTGTTTTGCTATTCTGGAAAAGTCTTGGATGAACCTTCTGTAGTAACCAGCTAGTCCTGAAAACTGGCGTATGTGTTTCGGAGTTTTTGGGGTTTCCCACTTTTCAACAGTTTCTATCTTTGCCGGATCCACCTTAATACCTTCTTTGTTCACTATGTGACCGAGGAATTGAACGTCTTCCAACCAAAATGCACACTTTAAAAACTTAGCGTACAATTCTTCCTTCCTCAATACTTCTAACACCTTTCTCAAATGTTCACCGTGTTCTTGGTCATTCTTTGAGTAAATAAGTATGTCATCAATGAAAACAATGACAAACTTGTCAAGGTATGGTCCACACACTCGGTTCATAAGGTCCATGAACACAGCTGGTGCATTAGTTAAACCAAACGGCATGACCATAAACTCGTAATGACCATAACGTGTTCTGAAAGCAGTCTTTGGAATATCATCTTCTTTCACCCGCATTTGATGATACCCGGAACGTAAGTCAATCTTTGAATAAACAGACGAGCCTTGTAGTTGATCAAATAAGTTGTCGATTCTCGGTAGTGGGTAGCGGTTCTTGATGGTAAGTTTGTTCAACTATCGGTAGTCGATACACAACCTGAATGTACCATCTTTCTTCTTGACAAACAAAACAAGAGCTCCCCACGATGATGTGCTTGGTCGAATGAAACCACGCTCTAAAAGTTCTTGTAATTGACTTTGCAGTTCTTTCATCTCGCTGGGTGCGAGTCTGTAAGGAGCACGAGCTATTGGTGCAGCTCCTGGTACAAGATCTATTTGAAATTCAACGGATCGATGTGGGGGTAATCCCGGTAATTCTTTCGGAAATACATCGGGAAATTCTTTTGCGACGGGAACATCATTGATGCTCTTTTCTTCAATTTGTACTTTCTCGACGTGTGCTAGAATAGCATAGCAACCTTTTCTTATTAGTTTTTGTGCCTTCAAATTACTAATAAGATGTAGCTTCGTGTTGCCCTTTTCTCTGTACACCATTAAGGTTTTTCCTTTTTCTCGTATAATGCGAATTGCATTTTTGTAACAAACGATCTCTGCTTTCACTTCTTTCAACCAGTCCATACCGATTATCACATCAAAACTCCCTAACTCTACTGGTATCAAGTCAATCTTAAATGTTTCGCTAACCAGTTTAATTTCTCGATTCCGACATATATTATCTGCTGAAATTAATTTACCATTTGCTAATTCGAGTAAAAATTCACTATCCAAAGGCGTCAATGGATAACTTAATTTAGCACAAAAATCTCTACTCATATAGCTTTTATCCACACCCGAATCAAATAAAACATAAGCAGATTTATTATCAATAAGAAACGTACCCGTAACAAGCTCCGGGTCTTCCTGTGCCTCTGCTACATTAATATTGAAAACTCTTCTGTGGCCTTGTCCATTCGTGTTCTCTTAGCTCGGGCAATTTCTAATAATGTGGCCTGGTTTTCCACATTTATAACTAACTACATTGGCATAACTTGCTCCGACACTACTTGCTCCGCCAGTACTCGTTCCGACACTATTTGTTCCTTTCGTTCTGTTAACCCCTAGTCCGTAGACCTCACACTTCGCCGCGCTATGACCATTTCTTTTACACTTGTTGCAAAATTTGGTGCAGAACCCCGAGTGATACTTTTCACACCTTTGGCATAGCTGCTTCTGATTGTTGTTGTTGTTGTTGTTGTTGTTGCGGTTATTATTGTTGTTGGGATGATTGTTGTAGTTATTGTTGTTGTTGTTGTTGTTGTTGTTGGGCCATTTGTTGTAGTTGCGATTGATGTTGCGATTGTTGGGATAGTTGTTGCGATTATTGTTGTAATTGCTGTTGTTGTTGTATTGGTGATTCTTATCACCGTTTTCCTCCCACTTTCTTTTGACTTGCTTCACATTGGCCTCTTCAGCAGTCTGTTCTTTAATTCTTTCTTCAATCTGGTTCACTAGTTTGTGAGCCATTCTACATGCCTGTTGTATGGAGGCAGGCTCGTGTGAACTTATATCTTCTTGGATTCTTTCCGGTAATCCTTTCATAAACGCGTCGATCTTCTCTTCCTCATCTTCGAACGCTCCCGGACACAATAGGCATAATTCTGTGAATCGTCTTTCGTACGTGGTAATATCAAATCCTTGGGTTCGTAACCCTCTAAGTTCTGTCTTGAGCTTATTGACCTCAGTTCTGGGACGATACTTCTCGTTCATCAAGTGCTTGAATGCTGACCACGGTAGTGCGTAAGCATCATCTTGTCCCACTTGCTCTAGATAGGTATTCCACCATGTTAACGCAGAACCTGTGAAGGTATGCGTAGCGTACTTCACTTTGTCCTCTTCAGTACACTTACTTATGGCAAACACCTATTCGACCTTCTCGGTCCACCGTTTCAATCCGATCGGTCCTTCGGTTCCATCAAATTCCAAAGGTTTGCAGACAGTGAATTCTTTGTATGTGCATCCTACACGATTTCTTGTATTGCTAGATCCAAGGTTATTGTTGGCATGTAGTGCAGCCTGTACTGCGACTATGTTTGAAGCAAGAAAGGCACGAAATTCCTCTTCGCTCATATTCAAGGTGTGTCGAGTAGTCGGTGCCATTTCCTTCAAAATAGTCAAATGAAACGAGTTAATCATATAGAATATCAAGAGTAGTCAATAGTATTTCGTAGCGTAATATGAACTTATTTATAAAAGCTCTTTCTTCATATTAGCGTTTTATACTCTTTAATTCGGGTAGTACCTACCCGTTAAGTTCATACTTAGTAGCTAACATACCTTTTCAACTACTACAATTCTATATGAAAAACTAATCACAAAAACAAAAACAAAAAAAAATATATATCATATTCAAGCCTTTATACAATAACTTGCAAACTTACAATACCGCTATTTTACATATAGCATGAAATATAGCACATAAAACTTTGATACAAAGTAGTTGCGAAGATAATTCTAGTTAATAAATAAGGCGTTCAGCAAAGGCAATAAAGACACGTAATTCATACGTCCAGAAACAAGTCATGCATTCTGGTTTTACTAATACCACTTCCCATCCTTGGTTTTGTGGAACATAACCATTGTGACCGATAGTAAGACAATGTGTTGTAACGTCATCAAAAGGATGAAGGTTACGTAATGACCAACAGTCCCGTAATAACCTAAAAACCTCATTTCTTACCCCAATTACCGACTCCGTCACTTGTGGCAACGTTTTGTTTAATAGTTGTAGCCCGATGTTCTTGTTCTCACTTTGATGAGAAGCGAACATTACTAACTCGTAAGCATAACATGCTTCTTTATGTTACATGTTAGCTGCTTTTTCTAAATCAGGAAGTCCGATATTCGGATATATTGAGTCAAAATAATTTCTTAACCCGTTACGTAAAATAGCATTTGGGTTCCCCGCAATATATGCGTCAAAGTAAATACATCGTAACTTATGGATTTCCCAATGTGATATCCCCCATCTTTCGAACGAAAGCCTTTTATAAACCAAGGCATTCTTGGAACGTTCTTCGAATGTCTTACAAACTGATCTCGCCTTAAATAGTTGTACCGAGGAATTCTGACCGACTCTAGACAAGATTTCATCAATCATGTCTCCGGGTAGGTCTCTTAAAATATTGGGTTGTCTATCCATTTTGTGTTTTTATACTGTAAAATAGACAAGAGTTAGATTCATAAAAAAAAAATACTTATTAATACAAGCAATTTTTACATATATCATAAAGCATAAGCACACTATATATATTACACCACACGAATACAACTATCTTATTCCGACTCGGTTGTTTCTTCTTCTTCGGTTTTGGTTCGTTTTGCCAAGTTTCTAGGGATATATGATGTTACCCTAATACGAGCCGTCATTTTCCACATTGGTTTAGAAAAACCTGGTGGTTTAGAGGTTCCCGGGTTATTGTCACAACTTAAGAAATACGGGTGTTGATGATACATATAAAGTTCATCGGGTTTGGAATCAAATTTCTTTATTTTTATGCCCTTTCCCTTATTTTTCTCTTTTGCCTTATTAAATTGTGTTGGGGTAATTTCTATAACATCATCGGAATCCTTGTCGGGATCCGATTCATCGGAGAATTGGTAATCCTCCCAATACTTCGCTTCCTTGGTGGAAACACCATTGACCATAATTAACTTTGGTCGGTTGGTTGAGGATTTTCTTCTACTTAACCGTTTTATTATTTCTCCCACTGGTTCTATTTCTTCTTCCGGTTCCGATTCTTCTTCCGGTTTCGATTCTTCTTCCGGTTCCGACTCTTCTTCCGGTTCCTCTTCGGGAACTTGTGAATCAGTCCACGAATCATTCCAATTTACATTTGACTCTTCATTATTATTAGGTGAGTCAATGGGATTTGTTCTAGAGGTAGACATCTATCACATAATATCAAACGCGTTAAGAGATTAATATATCACATAATATTCACATGTTAAAAATATATAGTTTCCAATAAAATTTGTTAAGCAATCATTTTTCAAGTAAACACGGTCGAAGTCCAGACTCACTAATGCATCCTAACAAACTCGATAAGACACACTAATACAAAATTCTGGTTCTCTAAGACCAACGCTCGGATACCAACTGAAATGTCCCGTTCTTATTGATTAAAAACGTTCCATATTAATTGATTTCGTTGCGAGGTTTTGACCTCTATATGAGACGTTTTTCAAAGACTGCATTCATTTTAAAACAAACCATAACCTTTATTTCATCAATAAAGGTTTAAAAAGCTTTACGTAGATTATCAAATAATGATAATCTAAAATATCCTGTTTACACACGACTATTACATAATGGTTTACAATACAAATATGTTACAACGAAATAAGTTTCTTGAATGCAGTTTTTACACAATATCATACAAGCATGGACTCCAAATCTTGTCCTTATTTAAGTATGCAACAGTGGAAGCTCTTAATAATCACCTGAGAATAAACATGCTTAAAACGTCAACAAAAAAATGTTGGTGAGTTATAGGTTTAACCTATATATATCAAATCGTAACAATAGACCACAAGATTTCATATTTCAATATACATCCCATACATAGAGATAAAAATCATTCATATGGTGAACACCTGGTAACCGACATTAACAAGATGCATATATAAGAATATCCCCATCATTCCGGGATCCTCCTTCGGACATGATATAAATTTTGAAGTACTAACACATCCGGTACTTTGGATGGGGTTTGTTAGGCCCAATAGATCTATCTTTAGGATTCGCGTCAATTAGGGTGTCTGTTTCCTAATTCTTATATTACCAGACTTAATAAAAAGGGGCATATTCGATTTCGATAATTCAACCATAGAATGTAGTTTCACGTACTTGTGTCTATTTTGTAAATCATTTATAAAACCTGCATGTATTCTCATCCCAAAAATATTAGATTTTAAAAGTGGGACTATAACTCACTTGCACAGATTTTTACTTCGTCGGGAAGTAAGACTTGGCCACTGGTCGATTCACGAACCTATAACAAATATGTACATATATATATCAAAGTATATTCAAAATATATTTACAACACTTTTAATACATTTTGATGTTTTAAGTTTATTAAGTCAGCTGTCCTCGTTAGTAACCTACAACTAGTTGTCCAACGTTAGATGTACAGAAAAAAATTGATATATATTATCTTGAATCAATCCACGACCCAGTGTATACACGTCTCAGGCTAGATCACAACTCAAAGTATATATATTTTTGGAATCAACCTCAACCCTGTATAGCTAACTCCCACATTACTGCATATAGAGTGTCTATGGTTGTTCCAAATAATATATACACATGGGTCGATATTATATGTCAAAACATTTGCATACGTGTCTATGGTATCCCAAGATTACATAATATATTGGAATACATGTATAATACAATATAAGTTAGCTAGGATATGATTAATATAGATTTGTTACCAATTTTCACGTTGCTACAACAAGAAAAATTATCCAATCTTGTTTTACCCATAACTTCTTCATTTTAAATCCGTTTTAAGTGAATCAAATTGCTATGGTTTCATATTGAACTATATTTTATGAATCTAAACAGAAAAAGTATAGGTTTATAGTCGAAAATATAAGTTACAAGTCATTTTGGTAAAGGTAGTCATTTCAGTCGAAAGAACGACGTCTAGATGACCATTTTAGAAAACATACTTCCACTTTGAGTTTAATCATGATTTTTGGATATAGTTTCATGTTCATAAGAAAAATAATTTTCCCAGAAGAACAACTTTTAAATCAAAGTTTATCATAGTTTTTAATTAACTAACCCAAAACAGCCCGCGGTGTTACTACGACGGCGTATGTCCGGTTTTACAGTGTTCTTCGTGTTTCCAGGTTTTAAATCATTAAGTTAGCATATCATATAGATATAGAACATGTGTTTAGTTGATTTTAAAAGTCAATTTAGAAGGTTTAACTTTTGTTTGCGAACAAGTTTAGAATTAACTAAACTATGTTCTAGTGATTACAAGTTTAAACCTTCGAATAAGATAGCTTTATATGTATGAATCGAATGATGTTATGAACATCATTACTACCTCAAGTTTTTTGGATAAAGCTACTGGAAATGAGAAAACTGGATCTAGCTTCAAAGGATCCTTGGATGGCTTGAAAGTTCTTGAAGCAGAATCATGACACGAAAAAAAGTTCAAGTAAGATTTCCACTCGAAATAAGATTGTTATAGTTATAGAAATTGAATCAAAGTTTGAATATGAGTATTACCTTGTATTAGAAAGATATCTTACTGTAAATAAGAAAGATTTTTTGAGGTTGGATGATCACTCTACCAGATTGGAAGTAAGCTAGCAAACTTGGAAGTATTCTTGATTTTATGAAACTAGAACTTGTAGAATTTATGAAGAATACTTAGAACTTGAAGATAGTGAAGGTTTTTCGTATGCCCGAGAGACACATTAAATTAATGTGGCTAATATGTTTTGATCCAAGTCGGGTCATACCCAATAACAAGCTTACCGACACCTTATTTGTATTTGATCTTAGCGATTGGATCATTGATTAAATACGCGACACTTGAACTTTAAGAAAAATGGTTTTCTTAAATATTACTTGATGTGTGTGTGTGTGTGTGTGTGTGTATATATATATATATATATATATATATATATATATATATATATATATATATATACATTATGGAATAATTATATAATTTGGATTTAATTATTTATAGGTTAAATAATTAATAAATTTATGTTACATTTTATATAAATGGGTTTTATATAATAAAAATGTACATAAAAATTATATAGAAGTTTTATAAATTAGTTTTTATAAAATCTAACTTTTATAAAACTAATAATATAAAACAAAGTTGGAAGTGGCATTGGAGCCTTAAACTAGCATGCATTTGACTAGGCTTTAAGGGGTTACTTCCATATATTCCATGGGTAGATGTTCCAAGACTTCTTGAAGAAAAACACACATTCAAAACACATCAAATATACACCAAAAAAACTGCAAAACAGTCTCCAATTTCTGCATTCTGGCCGTGGGGTTTATGAGCACAAGAGGAGTTCATAATTTCATTTTGCAAGTTTATTTTAAGTGTCAAATAAATCCTAACTAAAAGCTAGGGTGTTGGTGCTAAGTTTGGGGTATAACAACTTGAGGTTTCATACTTTTAAAGCTCCATTCATCATCATCTTCTTCATCATCAACTACATAGCTTGGAGAGGGTATATTCTCTTATCTATCCTGTAGTTTGTAAGTATGTTTCACAACTAGATCCTAATTGGGATTTAACTTTAATTGGTTAAAGTTTAACAAGTCTAAAATAGGTAATTACATGCTTCCGCTAAGTTTGATTCTTATTATATTTTAAGCATTTTGAAACTTGTTAAATCCCAACAATGGTATCTAGAGCCGAAGTTGTTGAAATATGCTTCGAGAAGATTATTAAACTCACTATATATTTTGCATTTTATATACATGCATGATTGTAAAATGCAAAAATTTATGTTTTTGGGTGGGTTTATTATATGGCCGAATTTATGGAGTTCCAAAAGTGGGTTTTGGTTCTTCCATTTGGTTCATACTTGGTTGTATGTTAAATTTCACAATCTAAGCCTTGGCATTGTGTTTGGTTGCATGCATGGTTGATTTATATTTATTCAATTGATTTGTAATAATATTTATTCATTTGGCATGTAATAATTCATTTGGTTATGTAATTTATTTTATATTTGGTATGTAAAATAGATTAGGTTGTAATTTCATTTTTTAGACAAAAATGTATTAGGATATATTTTGTAAAATGATGAAGATAATGAAGACTTGAAGAACACATGAAGAAGCATTTGGATGCAAGATTAAGTGGGAGATTTAAAATCTCCTACTTCGTGTAATTACCCCTTACCCGATGGCATTTTATTTTCGGCTAAACAAAATGCTTACCAAAAGGCTTGATTGTGAACATGTTGTTTTGCATGCTTGGTTGTTTATTGTATGATTGTGGATTGTATGTATGCTACAAGTTAATCACACAAGTTAACAACAAACTAAAATGACAATTTAATTGGTTAAATTTAACATTATTAACACATGCAAAACTACAATTTAATTGGTTAAATTGAAATGGCAAAAGACGTTAATAAATAGTTATTAAGAATTAGAAACGGATTGCACATATAAAATGGTTTATATCAAAGTAATAAAATTGGCATAATTACAAGACTTGAAAATGGATTTCAAATGAACCATACACTAAATGCATGTTAGTGTATGGCGTGATAGTTTTCTCAAACTAGAATTAAAGAAAACTTAAAACCCTTTACACACTAGGTTAACAAGTTTAACGCCATCCTATTGTATGACACTTAGACATATTAGGGAACTCATGATGGGATAAAGGTCACCTAACCGTCATGAACAAACTAATATGATTAAGGTGAATTTTGCATGCTTGTGGGATAAAGGTCACCTAACCACTTGTATGTTAAGTTTACACGTTTACACAAGTAGGATGACTTGATTTGGAAATCTTGAACTTAGGGTCACCGAAGCATGATGAACAAATATGCGTTGATGGGATAATATGCCATGCAAAAGGATTGCATGATCCCATAACTTAGAAGTTGCAAAAGGATTGCAATTGTCATATAATGACTACCTAGCTAAATCAAATAACGGGATAAAGGTCACCTAACCAAAATTTGGTTTACCGTTGGATTCTAAAATTTAATATATATCAATTGGATTTAAAGGGTATTGATTGTTAAATTTAAAATCGATACTTAAATGAACTTTGTTAAATTTTGTAGATGGCCGCCAATAACAACAACATGCAAAACGCACCTATTAAATTGAACAACCTATCGTTAAGGTCTCTCCTCGAGAAAGACAAACTCAACCATACGAACTTTATGGATTGGTTCCGCAATCTTAGGATTGTCCTCAAACTTGAGGATAAGGCGTATGTGTTGGAAGACCCCATTCCCGATCAACCCGATGAGGATGATACGGAAGGCATGGCTTATTAGTATAAGTATTGCGCCGATTCGGTGCAAGTCGCTTGCCTAATGCTTGAGACTATGATACCCGAACTCCAAAAGGATTTCGAGTATCATACTGCATACGACATGATCACGCAATTAAAGGAGATGTTCCTTCAACAAGCACGTGTCGAGCGCTTCAAGACCGTTCGAGCGCTTCATGCATGTCGTATGGATGACTCCCAATCCGTTTCATCTTATGTCCCCAAGATGAAAAGCCTCATTGATCGCGAAAACCGTCTTAATCTCAACATAACTAATGAGCTAGCCACGGATCTTATCCTAAACTCCTTGTCAAAGAGGTTTGACCAATTTGTAATTAATTACAATATGAATGGGATGGATAAGACCATTGGCGAACTTCATGGCATGCTTAGGACGGCGGAAACTAGCATGGGTAAGAGGGCTTCACCCGTGCTAATGATCAATGATGGTGGGTCTAAAGGTAACAACACCTCTAAGCCAAAGGCGGCTAAGAGGAAAGGACCGGCCCATCAAGGCAAAGGAAAGGGGAGGATGGTTACCCCAACTAAAAACAAGAACAAGAAGCAAAAGGTTGCCGGACAAGCAAACCCCAAGGAAGACCCGTGCTTTGGTTGCGGTGAAATGGGTCACTGGAAACGCAACTGCCCGGTCTACCTTAAGGAGTTGAAGGAAAAGAGGGATGCGGGGCAAACCTCAGGTAATATATATATGGTATATATAGAGCTTAGTATTACTTCTTCTAATACATGGGTATTAGACACTGGATGTGGAACTCACATTTGCAATTCTTTGCAGGGGTTCAAAAGAAGTAGCAAGCAAACGGGAACATCAAGTCTCTTTATGGGTAATGGAGCCAAAGTGCTAGTGAAGGCTCAAGGAGACTTTGTATTAAAGCTTCCAAGTGGTTTGGAACTTATTTTGAACAATGTTTTGTATGCACCAGATTTATGTCGAAACATTATTTCAGTTTCTCATTTAAAACAATGTGGTTTTTATCTTAATTTTGTTAATGATGATATCCACGTTTATTTAGATAATGTATTCTATTTTAAGGCTTCGCCTTCAAATAGAATTTATGAATTGGTTCATGATGACACATCATCTAGTAGCTCAATATACCATACTAGCACCAAGAAACTCAAAAGGGATTTGAGTGATTCCTACTTATGGCATTGTTGCCTTGGTCACATAAACAAGAATCGAATGCATACACTCCAAAAGAATGGCCTTTTGAAATCAAATGAACTAGACTCGTTTGATGTATGTGAATCTTGTTTGCAAGGAAAAATGACTAAAGCACCTTTCAAAGGGACCTACGAAAGGGCTAAGGACTTATTGGGATTAATACATTTGGATGTATGTGGACCCTTTAAGCCCATAACTCGGAATGGTGAAAGATACTTCGTTACTTTCATTGATGACTTCAGTCGTTTCGGATATGTCTACTTGTTAAGACATAATGACGAAACTTTTGAAGCATTCAAAGAGTATCAAAACGAAGTACAAAATCAACTCAATAAGACAATCAAGGTACTTCGTACCGATAGAGGAGGTGAATACCTAAGCGATGCTTTCCAAGATCATCTTAAATGTTGTGGGATTATCTCGCAGCTCACTCCCCCTGGAACACCCCAACTAAATGGGGTTTTCGAAAGGAGGAACCGAACCCTAATGGATATGGTTCGATCTATGATGGCTAGAAGCTCGTTACCTCTATCATTTTGGGGTTATTGTCTATGCTCTCTGGCTCGTATTTTAAATATGGCCCCAACCAAGAAAGTGGAACGAACACCTCATGAGATGTGGTTTGGAAAACCTCCATCTCTATCATACTTAAAGGTATGGGGATGTGAAGCTTACCCTAAGTGTTACATCCCTAATAAGTTGAATGCTCGATCCACGAAGTGTATCTTCATAGGATATCCCAAGGATGATATGGGATATTATTTCTATGATCCATCCGAGCAGAATGTATTTGTTGCTCGGAAGGCGGAATTCCTTGAAAATAAGTTCCTAATGGAAGGAAATAGTGAAAGGAAGATAGATCTTGAGGAGGTTCAAGATCAAGTAGATGATACACAATTGGCTGACACTAGCACTCAACATGAAAATGTTGAGAGTGATCAAATGGATGATCAAAATACACAAGACGTTCGCAGATCTGGTAGGATTAGTAATCCACCTGAGAGATATAGGTTTCTCATGGATGGTTGCTATGTGGTTGATTTGGATGAACCAACAAACTACCAAGATGCTTTATCAAGGATTGATAAAGATAAATGGCAGGAAGCCATGAACGCTGAGATGCAATCCATGTATGACAACCAAGTTTGGGAACTTGTTACACAACCGACTGGCTCAAGACTAGTTGATTGTAAATGGCTTTTCAAAATGAAAACCGACATACATGGAAACTTGGATACATATAAAGCTAGACTTGTAGCAAAAGGTTTCACTCAAACTCATGGGGTTGACTATGATGAAACTTTTTCACCTGTGGCAATGCTAAAGTCTATTAGGATATTACTTGCCATTGCTGCTCATTATGATTATGAAATATGGCAAATGGATGTCAAGACCGCTTTTCTAAATGGATATCTTGTGGAAGATGTCTATATGGTTCAGCCTGAAGGTTTTGTTGATCCGAAATATCCTAAAAAGGTATGCAAGTTAAAGAAGTCAATCTACGGATTGAAACAAGCATCTAGAATGTGGAATCATCGTTTTAATGAGGAAGCCGAGAAATTTGGCTTCATTAAAAATGGTGATGAAGCTTGTGTATATAAGAAAGCTAGTGGGAGCACTGTCATGTTCCTTGTACTATATGTGGATGATATATTGTTATTTGGGAACGATCTTCCGGCAATGCAAGGAGTTAAAACTTGGTTAAGTAAATGCTTCTCCATTAAGGATCTTGGAGAAGCACAATATGTTTTGGGGATTGGGATCTACAGGGATAGATCCAAGAAACTGATAGGTTTGAATCAAAGTGCATACATTGAAAAGATCTTGAAAAGGTTCAAGATGGAAAACTCTAAGAAAGGTTTGGTACCTATTCAAAGAGGAACGCTCCTTAGTTCATCTCAGTACCCCACCACGAAAGATGAACAGGAGAGAATGAAGAAAGTCCCATATGCGTCTGCTATTGGGTCAATCATGTATGCAATGATATGCACTAGACCGGATGTGTCATGCGCTCTTAGCTTGACAAGTAGATACCAGAATAACCCAGGAAACAGTCATTGGATTGCGGTTAAAAGTATATTGAAATACCTTAGGAGGACTAAAGATATGTTTCTCATATACGGGTCTGGTGAGGAGGAACTCGCTGTAAAAGGTTACGTGTACGCGAGTTTCCAAACTGATCGAGATGATTCTCGATCACAATCCAGTTATGTCTTCACGTTAAATGGAGGTGCAGTCTCTTGGAAGAGTTCAAAATAGGATGTTGTTGCTTTATCCACTACAGAGTCGGAGTACATCGCCGCATCATTGGCAGCTCAGGAAGCTGCATGGATGAAGAAATTCATCGACGACTTAGGAGTAGTCCCTTCCATTCAGGACCCTCTTGAGATCTTTTGTGACAACGAGGGTGCGATTGTTCAAATCAAGGAACCTCGTGCTCACCAAAAGACCCGTCACATTGAGAGGAGATTCAACTACATAAGGGATGAAGTTGAAAAGGGAAAGATATGTATTCGCAAAGTTCACACAGATCTTAATATAGTGGATCCTCTCACGAAGCTCTTACATGGATCAAAACATGCAGGACATGTTTGTGCATTAGGGCTTCGATATTCTAGTGATTGGTCATGATCTGTTTTAAGTATTGTAACGGAATGAAATTGTTCAAACTCATTAATATAATTATGGTATTAATTTATTTTGAGTCAAGTTCCTATTTTGCATATTTTATCCAAGAATAAGTAATTATTCTAAATTCCGTAGTCGATTACATTTGTGGGAACAAGTGTGAGGTTTAGACTATTATGAACTTGGATTGGTATACATTCAAGGACTGAATGTGGGGCAAGGTTGCTACCAAGGTTCATAGATATTTGTGGGATGCAAATATTGGAAGACCCGCCCTCAAGATTTGCTAAATGGAGCCTTTGTGGTTGATCACATGTAATCTTGAGTAAAGGCGAATATCATTGTATCCTCTGACCTGAGATACATATTGGGTTCGGATATTCACCAAGTACTGTGCCTTGATTCTTTCCTTCGCTATTCTGAAATTTGGTAGTTCATAAGGAAGAGCTCAGGTACAATGCAAGGTACATATTTAGGACGTATGTAGTCAAGATGGAATTTGTCCCTCTTATTCGTTGAGAGTCAGATGTCTAAGCCCTGATAAAGTTAAATCTAGAAGAGAGTGATCACTCTGTGTCTCTTGGATTTAACATGACATCTAGGACGAAAGGAAATAATGAAAGATTCACCTATTCATATTCGAGATGGAAACTCGAAAGGGATGATGTTATTGAATGGCACAAAGTCATAACATGTTGGGGGAGATGGACGGTCGTTAGGTGGTATCCATCACTTGCATTAATTTCTTATGTTTCTCGTGCAAGTGGGAGATTGAAGGTTTTTCGTATGCCCGAGAGACACATTAAATTAATGTGGCTAATATGTTTTGACCCAAGTCGGGTCATACCCAATAACAAACTTACCGACACCTTATTTGTATTTGATCTTAGCGATTGGATCATTGATTAAATACACGACACTTGAACTTTAAGAAAAATGGTTTTCTTAAATATTACTTGATGTGTGTGTGTATATATATATATATATATATATATATATATATATATATATATACACACATTATGGAATAATTATATAATTTGGATTTAATTATTTATAGGTTAAATAATTAATAAATTTATGTTACATTTTATATAAATGGGTTTTATATAATAAAAATGTACATAAAAATTATATAGAAGTTTTATAAATTAGTTTTTATAAAATCTAACTTTTATAAAACTAATAATATAAAACAAAGTTGGAAGTGGCATTGGAGCCTTAAACTAGCATGCATTTGACTAGGCTTTAAGGGGTTACTTCCATATATTCCATGGGTAGATGTTCCAAGACTTCTTGAAGAAAAACACACATTCAAAACACATCAAATATACACCAAAAAAACCGCAAAACAGTCTCCAATTTCTGCATTTTGGCCGTGGGGTTTATGAGTACAAGAGGAGTTCATAATTTCATTTTGCAAGTTTATTTAAAGTGTCAAATAAATCCTAACTAAAAGCTAGGGTGTTGGTGCTAAGTTCAGGGTATAACAACTTGAGGTTTCATACTTTTAAAGCTCCATTCATCATCATCTTCTTCATCATCAACTACATAGCTTGGAGAGGGTATAATCTCTTATCTATCCTGTAGTTTGTAAGTATGTTTCACAACTTGATCCTAATTGGGATTTAACTTTAATTGGTTAAAGTTTAACAAGTCTAAAATAGGTAATTACATGCTTCCGCTAAGTTTGATTCTTATTATATTTTAAGCATTTTGAAACTTGTTAAATCCCAATAGATAGAACTTGAGAGAGATCAATTAGATGAAGAAAATTGAAGAATTAAAGTGTTTGTAGGTGTTTTTAGTCATTGGTGTATGGATTAGATATAAAGGATATGTAATTTTGTTTTCATGTAAATAAGTCATGAATGATTACTCATATTTTTGTAATTTTATGAGATATTTCATGCTAGTTGCCAAATGATGGTTCCCACATGTGTTAGGTGACTCACATGGGCTGCTAAGAGCTGATCATTGGAGTGTATATACCAATAGTACATACATCTAAAAGCTGTGTATTGTACGAGTACGAATACGGGTGCATACGAGAAGAATTGTTGATGAAACTGAACGAGGATGTAATTGTAAGTATTTTTGTTAAGTAGAAGTATTTTGATAAGTGTCTTGAAGTCTTTCAAAAGTGTATGAATACATATTAAAAAACTACATGTATATACATTTTAACTGAGTCGTTAAGTCATCGTTAGTCGTTACATGTAAGTGTTGTTTTGAAACCTTTAGGTTAACGATCTTGTTAAATGTTGTTAACCCAATGTTTATAATATCAAATGAGATTTTAAATTATTATATTATCATGATATTATGATGTACAAATATCTCTTAATATGATATATATACATTAAATGTCGTTACAACGATAATCGTTACATATATGTCTCGTTTCAAAATCATTAAGTTAGTAGTCTTGTTTTTACATATGTAGTTCATTATTAATATACTTAATGATATGTTTACTTATCATAATATCATGTTAACTATATATATAACCATATATATGTCATCATATAGTTTTTACAAGTTTTAACGTTCGTGAATAACCGATCAACTTGGGTGGTCAATTGTCTATATGAAACATATTTCAATTAATCAAGTCTTAACAAGTTTGATTGCTTAACATGTTAGAAACACTTAATCATGTAAATAACAATTTCATTTAATATATATATAAACATGGAAAATTTCGGGTCACTACAACATTCGCCTTCCCCGGGTGGTATCGAATCTCAAAATCATAATCATTCAACAGTTCAATCCACCTGCGTTGTCTCATATTTAGTTGCTTCTGATTAAATATATGTTGGAGACTTTTGTGGTCGGTATATATAATACTTTTGACTCCATATAAATAATGCCTCCAAGTCTTTAATGCAAAAACAACAGCACCCAATTCCAAATCGTGAGTTGTATAATTTTTTTCGTGAATCTTCAATTGTCTAGACGCATAAGCAATCACCTTCGTTCATTGCATTAATACACAACCGAGACCTTGCTTTGATGCGTCACAATAAATCAGAAAATCATCATTCCCTTCAGGCAATGACAATATAGGTGCCGTAGTTAGCTTTTTCTTCAATAACTAAAATGCCTTCTCTTGTTCATCCTTCCATTCAAATTTCTTCCCTTTATGCGTTAATGCAGTCAAGGGTTTTGCTATTTTGGAGAAATCTTGGATGAATCTTCTGTAGTAAGTAGCCAATCCTAAAAATTGACGTATATGCTTCGGTGTTTTTGGGGTTTCTCACTTTTCAAAGGTTTCGATCTTTACCGGGTCCACCTGGATACCTTCTTTGTTCACTATGTGAACGAGGAATTGAACTTCTTCCAACCAAAATACACACTTTGAAAACTTAGCGTACAATTTTTCTTTCCTCAATACTTCTAGCACTTTTCTCAAATGTTCTTCGTGCTCTTGATCATTCTTAGTATGTCATCGATGAAAACAATGACAAACTTGTCAAGATATGGCCCACACACTCGGTTCATAAGGTCCATAAACACAGCTGGTGCATTAGTCAATCCAAACGGCATAACCATAAACTCGTAATGACCATAACGCGTTCTAAAAGCAGTTTTTGGAATATCAACCTCCTTTACTCGCATTTGATGATATCCAGAACGTAAATCGATTTTTGAATAAACCGACGAGCCTTGTAGTTGATCAAATAAGTCGTCAATTCTTGGCAGTGGATAACGGTTTTTGATGGTAAGTTTATTCAACTCTTTGTAGTCAATACACAACCTAAATGTACCATCCTTCTTCTTGACAAACAAAACAGGAGCTCCCCATGGTGATGTGCTTGGTCGAATGGAACCACGTTCTAATAGTTTTTGCAGTTGGCTTTGCAGTTCTTTCATCTCGCTGGGTGCGAGTCTGTAAGGAGCACGAGCTATTGGTGCAGCTCCTGGTACAAGATCTATTTGAAATTCAACAGATCAATGTGGAGGTAGTCCCGGTAATTCTTTCAGAAATACATCGGAAAATTCTTTTGCGATGGGAACATCGTTGATGCTCTTTTCTTTAGTTTGTACTTTCTCAACGTGTGCTAGAACAGCAAAGCAACCTTTTCTTATTAGTTTTTATGCCTTCAAATTACTAATAAGATGTAGCTTCGTGTTGCCCTTTTCTCCGTACACCATTAAGGGTTCTCCTTCTTCTCGTACAATGCGAATTGCATTTTTGTAACATACGATCTCTGCTTTCATCTCCTTCAGCCAGTCTATGCCAACTATTACATCAAAACTCCCTAACTCTACTGGTATCAAATCAATCTTAAATATTTCGCTACCCAGTTTAATTTCTCGATTCCGGCATATATAATCTGCTAAAATTAATTTACCGTTTGCTAATTCGAGTAAAAATTTACTATCCAATGGCGTCAATGGACAACTTAATTTAGCACAAAAATCTCTACTCATATAGCTTCTATCCGCACTCGAATCAAATAAAATGTAAGCAGATTTATTGTCAATAAGAAACGTACCCGTAACAAGCTCCGGGTCTTCATGTGCCTCTGCCGCATTAATATTGAAAACTCTTCCGCGGCCTTGTCCATTCGTGTTCTCCTGGTTCGGGCAATTTCTAATAATGTGGCCCGGTTTTCCACATTTATAACAAACTACATTGGCATAACTTGCTCCGACACTACTTGCTCCGCCATTACTCATTCCGACACCATTTGTTCCTTTTGTTCTGTTAACCCCTGGTCCGTAGACCTCACACTTCGCCGCGCTATGACCATTTCTTTTACACTTGTTGCAAAATTTGGTGCAGAACCCCGAGTGATACTTTTCACACCTTTAGCATAGCTGCTTCTGATTGTTGTTGCTGTTGTTGTTGTTGTTGTTGTTGTTGTTGTTGTTGTTATTGTTGTTGTTGTTGTTGTTGTTGTTGTTGTTGTTGTTGTTGTTGTTGCGGTTGTTATTGTTGTTGGAATGATTGTTGTAGTTGTTGTTGTTGTTGTTGTTGTGCCATTTGTTGTAGTTGCGATTGATGTTGCGATTGTTGGGATAGTTGTTGTTGTGACTCTTATCACCATTTTCCTCCCACTTTCTTTTGACTAGCTTCACGTTGGCCTCTTCGGCCGCCTATTCTTTAATTCTTCCCTCAATCTGGTTCACTAGTTTGTGAGCCATTCTACATGCCTTTTGTATGGAGGCAGGCTCGTGTGAACTTATATCTTCTTGGATTCTCTCTGGTAACCCTTTCACAAACGCGTCGATCTTCTCTTCCTCATCTTCGAACGCTCTCGGACACAATAGGCACAATTTTGTGAAGCGTCTTTCGTACGAAGTAATATCGAATCCCTGTGTTTGTAACCCTCTAAGTTCTGACTTGAGCTTATTGACCTCGATTCTGGGACAATACTTCTCGTTCATCAAGTGCTTGAATGCTGACCACGGTAGCGCGTAAGCATCATCTTGTCCCACTTGCTCTATATAGGTATTCCACCATGTTAACGCAATACCTGTGAAGGTATGCGTAGCGTACTTCACTTTGTCTCCTTCAGCACACTTACTTATGGCAAACACTAATTCAACTTTCTCGGTCCACCATTTCAATCCGATTGGTCCTTTGGTCCCATCAAATTCTGAAGGTTTGCAGGCAGTGAATTCCTTGTAGGAGCATCCTACACGATTTCTTGCACCGTTAGCTGTATTGCTAGATTCAGAGTTATTGTTGGTATGTAGCGCGACCTGTACTGCGGCTATGTTTGAAGCAAGAAAGGCACGAAATTCCTCTTCGCTCATATTCAAGGTGTGTCGAGTAGTCGGTGCCATTTCCTTCAAAATAGTCAAATGAAACAAGTTAATCATACAGAATATTAAGAGTAGTCAATAGTATCTCGTAGCATAATATGAACTCATTTATAAAAGCTTTTTCTTCATATTAGCGTTTTATAAGTTTAAATTCGGGCACTACCTACCCGTTAAGTTCATACTTAGTAGCTAATATACAATTCAACTACTACAATTCCATATGAAAAACTGATTATAATAATATATCACATACAAATATTCTTCAAACTTACAACTTCGCTATATTACATATAACATGAAATATAGTACACTATGATACAGGACAGTTTTGAAGATAAATCTAGTTAATACACAAATTGTTCAGCAAAGGAAATAAAGACACGTAATTCATAAGTCCAGAAACAAGTCATGCATTCTGGTTTTACTAAGACGACTTCCTATCCTTGGTCTTGTGGAAAATAACGGTTATGATCATTAGCTAGGCAGCATGTTGTAATGTCGTCAAAAGGACGAGGGTTTCGTAATGTCCAACAGCCCCGTAATAATCTAAAAACCTTGTTTCTCACCCCAACTACTGAATCCTTCACTTGTGGGAAAGTTTTATTTAAAAGCTGTAATCCGATGTTCTTTTTCTCACTTTGGTAAGAAGCGAACATCACTAACCTGTAAGCATAACATGCTTCTTTATGTTGCATGTTAGAAGCTCTTTCTAATTCACGAAATCCTATGTTGGGATATGTTGAGTCAAAATAGGTTCTTAACCCGTAGCGTAAAATTACATTTGGGTTCCCCGCATTTAACGCTTTAAAGAAAACACGGCGTAACTTAAAGTCTCTCTAATGTGATATACCCCACATATCAAAGAAAAGCCTTTTATAAACTAAGGCATTTCTGGAAAGTCTTTCAAATATTTGACAAGTTAATTTCGCCATAACTAAATGTGCTGATGAATTCTGACCGACTCTAGACAAGATTTCCTCAATCATATCCTCTGGTAGGTCTTCTAAAATATTCGGTTGTCTACCCTTAACGTCCATTTTGTTTTTATACTGTAAAATAGACAAGGATTAGATTCGTAATAACAAACAATACAAGCAATTTTTACATAGAACATAAAAGTACAAGCACACTACAATACATTTATTACACAACATGCTCACACCCCTCTAATCTGAATCACTGGTTTCTTCTTCTTCTTCGGACTTGGTTCTTCTTCCTAATCTTCTAGGGATATATGATATTCCTCTAATACGAGTCGTCATTTTCCACATTGGTTTAGAAAAACCTGGTGGTTTAGAGGTTCCCGGGTTATTGTCACGATATTGAAAATACGGGTGTTGACGGTACATATAAAGTTCATCGGGGTCGGAATCAGATTTCTCTATTTTGATGCCTTTTCCCTTATTATTTTCTTTTGCCTCATTAAATTGGGTCGGGGTAATTTCTATAACATCATCGGAATCCTCATCAGGATCCGATTCATCGGAAAATTGGTAATTTTCCCAATATTTTGCTTCCTTAGCGGAAACACCATTGACCATTATTAACTTTGGTCCATTGATTGAGGATTTTCTTTTATTTGACCGGTTTTCTGTGGTTCCTACTATTCCCCCCTCCGGAACCTCTTCTTCTTCTGGTTCCTCTTCTTCCGGTTCCTCTTCTTCCGGTTCCGTTTCCTCTTCTTTCGGTTCTTCGGGAACTTGTGAATCTTGCCAATATATATTCGACTCTTCGTTATTATTAGGTGAGTCAATGGGATTTGTGCTAGAGGTAGACATCTATCACACAATATCAAACATGTTAAGAGATTAATATATCACATAATATTTACATGTTAATAATATATAGTTTCCAACAAAAATGTTAAGCAATCATTTTTAAAGAAAATACGGTCGAAGTCCAGACTCACTAATGCATCCTAACAAACTCGATAAGACACACTAATGCAAATTTTCTGGTTCTCTAAGACCAACGCTCGGATACCAACTGAAATGACACGTTCATATTGATTATAAACATTCCATATTAATTGATTTCGTTGCGAGGTCTATATGAGACGTTTTTCAAAGACTGCATTCATTTTTAAAACAACCATAACCTTTATTTTATCAATAAAGGTTTTAAAAACATAACGTAGATTATCAAATAATGATAATCTAAAATATACTGTTTACACACGACCATTACATAATGGTTTACAATAGAAATATATTACATCAACATATGTTTCTTGAATACAGTTTTTACACAATATCATACAAACATGGACTCCAAATCTTGTCCTTATTTTAGTATGCAACAGCGGAAGCTCTTAGTATTCACCTGAGAATAAACATGCTTTAAATGTCAACAAAAATGTTGGTGAGTTATAGGTTTAACCTATATATATCAAATCGTAACAATGGACCACAAGATTTCATATTTCAATACACATCCCATACATAGAGATAAAAATCATTCATATGGTGAACACCTGGTAACCAACATTAACAAGATGCATATATAATAATATCCGCATCATTTCGGGACACCCTTCGGATATGATATAAATTTCGAAGTACTAAAGCATCCGGTACTTTGGATGGGGTTTGTTAGGCCTAATAGATCTATCTTTAGGATTTGCGTCAATTAGGGTGTCTGTTCCCTAATTCTTAGATTACCAGACTTAATAAAAAGGGGCATATTCGATTTCGATAATTCAACCATAGAATGTAGTTTCACGTACTTGTGTCTATTTTGTAAATCATTTATAAAACCTGCATGTATTCTCATCCCAAAAATATTAGATTTTAAAAGTGGGACTATAACTCACTTTCACAGATATTTCCTTCCTCGGAAATACGACTTGGCCACGGATCGATTCACGAACCTATACAAATATGTACATATATATCAAAGTATGATCAAAATATAATTACAACCATTTTTATTATGTTTTAAAGATTTGAGTGTATTAAGTCAGCTGTCCTCGTTAGTAACCTACAACTAGTTGTCCACAGTTAGATGTACAGAAATAAATCGATATATATTATCTTGAATCAATCCACGACCCAGTGTATACACCTCTCAGGCTAAATCACAACTCAAAGTATATATATTTTTGGAATCAACCTCAACCCTGTATAGCTAACTCCAACATTACTGCATATAGAGTGTCTATGGTTGTTCCAAATAATATATATACATGGGTCGATATGATATGTCAAAACATTTGCATATGTTTCTATGGTATCCCAAGATTACATAATATATTAGAATACATGTATAATACAATATAAGTTAGCTAGGATATAATTTGTATAGATTTGTTAAACATTTCCTGTAGCTAAAAAGATCAAAAATATCCAATCTTGTTTTACCCATAACTTCTTCATTTTAAATCCGTTTTGAGTGAATCAAATTGCTATGGTTTCATATTGAACTCTAATTTAAGAATCCATATAGAAAAAGTATAGGTTTATAGTCAGAAATTTAAGTTACATGTCACTTACTAAAGAGGTAGTCATTTCCGTCGAAAGAACGACATCTTGATGACCATTTTGAAAAACATACTTTCACTTTGAGTTTAACCAAGTTTTTTGGATATAGTTTCATGTTCATATGAAAAATCATTTTCTCAGAAGAACAACTTTTAAATCAAAGTTTATCATAGTTTTTAATTATCCAAACCAAAACAGCCCCCGGTTTTACTACGACGGCGTTAATCCGATTTTATGGTGTTCATCGTGTTTCCAGGTTTTAAATCATTAAGTTAGCATATCATATAGATATAGAATATGTGTTTAGTTGATTTTAAAAGTCAAGTTAGATGGATTAACTTTTGTTTGCGAACAAGTTTAGAATTAACTAAACTATGTTCTAGTGATTACAAGTTTAAACCTTCGAATAAGATAGCTTTATACGTATGAATCAAATGATGTTATGAACATCATTACTACCTCAAGTTTTCTGGATAAAACTACTGGAAATGAAAAAATGGATCTAACTTCAAAGGATCCTTGGATGGCTTGAAAGTTCTTGAAGCAGAATCATGACACGAAAACAGTTCAAGTAAGATTTTCACTCGAAATAAGATTGTTATAGTTGTAGAAATTGAATCAAAGTTTGAATATGAATATTACCTTAAATTAGAAAGATAACCTAATGTAAATAACAAAGGTTCCTTGATCTTAGATGATTACTTGGAATGGATTAGAAAGCTTGGAAGTAGACTTGCAAACTTGGAAGTATTCTTGATTTTTATGAAACTATACTTATGGAATTTATGAAGAACACTTAAAACTTGAAGATGGAACTTGAGAGAGATCAATTAGATGAAGAAAATTGAATAATTAAAGTGTTTGTAGGTATTTTTGGTCGTTGGTATATGGATTAGATATAAAGGATATGCAATTTTGTTTTCATGTAAATAAGTCATGAATGATTACTAATATTTTTGTAATTTTATGAGATATTTCATGCTAGTTGCCAAATGATGGTTCCTACATGTGTTAGGTGACTTAAATGGGCTGCTAAGATCTGATCATTGGAGTATATATACCAATAGTACATACATCTAAAAGCTGTGTATTGTACGAGTACTAATACGGGTGCATACGAGTAGAATTGTTGATGAAACTGAATGAGGATGTAATTGTAAGCATTTTTGTTAAGTAGAAGTACTTTGATATGTGTCTTGAAGTCTTTCAAAAGTGTAAGAATACATATCAAAATACAACATGTATATACATTCTAATGGAGTCGTTAAGTCTTCGTTAGTCGTTACATGTAAGTGTTGTTTTGAAACCTTTAAGTTAACGATCTCAATTAATGTTGTTAACCCAATGTTTATTATATCAAATGAGATGTTAAATTATTATATTATCATGATATTATGATGTATGAATATCTCTTAATATGATATATACATTAAAATATCGTTACAACGATAATCGTTACATATAAGTCTCGTTTCGTAATTCTTGAGTTAGTAGTCTTGTTTTTACATATGTAGTTCATTGTTAACATACTTAATGATATATTTAAATATCATTTTATCATGTTAAATATAGTGTATCAATATCTTAATATGATACATATATATTTAGTAGACGTTATCATAACGATAATCATTATATATATCATTTCGAGTTTCTTAACTTAGTAATCTCATTTCTTATGTATATCACACATTGTTAATATACTTAGTGAGATACTTACTCATCATAATCTCATGTCAACCATATATATATATATATGTTTATATATACCACACCATGAAGTTTTTACAATTTTGTAACGTTCGTGAATCGCTGGTCAACTTGGGTGATCAATTGTCTATATGAAACTTATTTCATTTAATCAAGTCTTAACAAGTTTGATTGCTTAACATGTTGGAAACATTTAGTCATGTAAATATCAATCTCAATTAATATATATAAACATGGAAAAGTTCGGGTCACTACAGACTAGTTCTTTAGGGTCTGCTAGGGAAAGACGATATGAATTCCATTCTCGAGAACTACATGAAAACAGAATATCTAACTCTAACAGAAATATATATTACCCTAAAAAGATTCGATTCTCCCCACACTTAGTTAGCTGTGGTGTCGAAATTGTGATTAACTTCGTTTTCAATTGGACTATCAACAACTTGTATATCTCTGACTTTTGCTTCAATCCATTTGTTGATTTCCTCCGTAACTTTCACAAATTCAACTAACATCACCTTTTCTTTTGGTGATAAATTGGATACTAATCGGTTACATAACTTAAAGTTTCCCTTAATCCTAGCATCGTGAATCCGTTTATAAAGTTTCTTCGTTGAACTGTTAAAAACGGGTTCATCTAATTTCGTATCATCAACGGGGTTCTTTGTGATCGGATCATCATTAAGTGTTTCTTCATCTTCCCCACACTTATGTGTTTTTATTGGTTTAACAGTTTTGGTTGGTGGAGATCTAAACTTTCGATTCACGAAGGTGATCGATTTATCACCATCCCTATGTGTCATTCTACCTTCTCTTACATCAATGAACGCCTCGATGGTTGCTAAAAATGGGAGACCTAAAATTAGAGGAATATCAAGGTTTTTCTCCATATTAATAACTATGAAGTTTGCAACAAAGGTCAAACTTCCCACATTAACAAGTAAATTATTTGCTATTCCAACCGGGTGTTTAATGGTTAGGTCAAATGATTGAACACCTATTTTGGTTGGTTTTAATTTACCCATACCTAATCTTATGTATAAGGAAAGAGGCATAATATTTGCACTTGCTCCTAAATCTGCGAGTCCATTATATATAGCACCATCATTAAGCAAGCAAGAAATGATAAATTCCCCCGGGTCTCCTACTTTAGTAAGTTGAGTTGGTTTGTAAACCTTTTTCGGTGTTCTTTTCTTGGTTCTTTCACTTTTATTTGAACTTCTTTTTCTTCATTTCTTGGAATGGGAGGTTTATATAGGAATTCTTCTTCATCACTCCAATTTGAATCCTCCCTATTTACCAATTTTGATTTTTTATATGTTGTTGATAACATATTTATGTTTTCATTTTGAGAGTTTTCTTGAGTGGTGAAATTATGATTGACTTCATTGTCAACTTCAATCGGACCATGTATGTAATGTTTAACTCTGTGACCATTAACTTTAAATTCAATCCCATTTGAATTTATTAACTCTATTGTTCCGTATGGGAAAACTCTTTTGACTATAAATGGTCTAGACCATCTTGATTTCAATTTTCCAGGAAATAGCTTGAATCGTGAATTAAAAAGAAGAACTTTATCTCCTTCCTTAAATTCTTTTGAACTTCTGATTCTTTTATCATGCCATCTCTTCATTCTTTCCTTATAGATTAATGAATTTTCGTATGCTTCATGTCTTAATTCTTCTAATTCATTTAATTGACTTAACCGTAGACGTCCAACTTCATGTAAATCAAGATTACATGTCTTCAAAGCCCAAAATGCTTTGTGTTCAATTTCTACTGGAAGATGACATGCTTTTCCATAAACGAGTTTGAAAGGTGTGGTTCCAATTGGAGTTTTATAGGTTATTCTAAAAGCCCAGAGTGCATCCTCTAATTTCATGGACCATTCCTTTGTATTTGATCCTACGGTTTTTTCTAGAATACGTTTTAAAGCTCGGTTGGTATTTTCAACTTGTCCACTTGTTTGTGGATGATAAGCGGTTGAGATTTTATGAGTTACTCCATATCTTTTAAGAACTTTCTCAAGTTGATTATTACAAAAATGAGTACCCCGATCACTTATTAAAGCTTTCGGTGTTCCGAACCTTGCAAAAAGACGTTTTAAAAAGTTGACTACAACTCGTGCATCATTAGTTGGGAGAGCTTGTGCTTTCGCCCATTTAGATACATAATCAATGGCAACGAGAATGTAGAGATTATTATGAGATTTTGGAAATGGACCCATAAAGTCAATACCCCAAATGTCAAATACTTCACATACTTGAATGACATTTTGTGGCATTTCATCACGTTGACTTATTTTTCCGGCCCTTTGACAAGCATCACATGATTTGCAAAGAAGGTGTGCGTCTTTGAAAATTGTAGGCCAATAGAATCCAGCATCGTAAATTTTTCTTGTTGTAAGTTGAGGCCCATAATGCCCTCATCTTGGTCCTGTGTGACAATGGTTTAAGATTTGACTGGCTTCATCTCCGAATACACATCGGCGTATTATTCCATCGGGACAACTTTTAAACAAAATGTGGATCTTCCCAGAAATAGTGTTTTATATCACTAAAGAATTTCTTTCGTTTTTGGTACGATAATCTTTTTTCAAGGAATCCACATACTAAGTAGTTTACATAGTCAGAAAACCATGGAATTTCATTATAATCTATCTTCAATAGATATTCATCAGGAAAGTTGTCTTGTATGGCCGATTCATTTAGAACTTCTAATTCAGGATTTTCAAGACGAGAAAGATGATCAGCGGCGAGATTTTCTGCTCCCTTTTTATCTTGGATTTCAATATCGAACTCTTGTAAGGGTAAGATCTAACGGATTAATCTTGGTTTGGCATCTTGTTTCAAAAATAGGTATCTAAGAGCAGAATGGTCGGTATAGACCACCGTTTTTGCTAGAACGAGATATGAATGAAATTTGTCAAAAGCAAATACAATAGCAAGGAGTTCTTTTTCAGTAGTTGTGTAATTCGTTTGTGCTCCTTGTAACGTCTTACTAGCATAATAAATAGGTTGAAATCGTTTTTCAATCCTTTGTCCTAAAACTGCTCCCATTGCAAAATCGCTTGCATCGCACATAAGTTCAAACGGTAGATTCCAATTTGGAGTTATCATGATCAGTGCATTAGTGAGTTTCTCTTTAAGAATATTAAAAGATTTGATGCATTCATCTGAAAAGATGAATGGAGCATCCTTTTCTTGGAGTTTATTCATAGGGATGACAATTTTAGAAAAATCTTTTATGAAACGTCGGTAAAAACTGGCATGCCCTAGAAAACTCCTAACTCCTCTAACATTGGTGGGATGTGGAAGTTTAGCAATTACATCTACTTTAGCTCTATCCACTTCAATTCCTTCCTTTGAAATTTTATGACCAAGAAAGATGCCTTCTTTAACCATGAAATGGCATTTCTCCCAATTAAGTACTAGATTTGATTGTTCGCTTCTAATAAGTATTCGTTCAAGATTAACTAGACATGTTTCAAAAGTATCACCGAAGACTGAAAAGTCATCCATGAAAACTTCCATGCATTCTTCTATCATGTCGTGAAAAATCGCCATCATGCACCTTTGAAAGGTTGCAGGGGCGTTGCAAAGTCCAAATGGCATGCGTTTGTAAGCAAAAGTACCATAAGGGCACATGAATGTGGTTTTCTCTTGGTCCTAGGGTGCTATTGGAATTTGAAAATATCCGGAAAAACCGTCAAGAAAACAATAGTAACTATTTTCGGCTAATCTTTCCAACATTTGATCAATGAAAGGTAAGGGAAAGTGATCTTTTCTGGTGGCGTCATTTAATTTTCTATAATCAATACAAACACGCCATCCTGTTATAGTCCTAGTAGTAATAAGCTCATTTTTCTCATTTGTGATGACAGTCATGCCACCCTTCTTAGGTACACATTGAACTGGACTTACCCATGGACTATCAGAGATTGGATAAATTAAACCTGCATCTAGCAGTTTAATATTTTCTTTTTTAACAACATATTGCATATTAGGATTTAGTCTTCGTTGGCGTTGCACATACTTTTTATGACCTTCTTCCATAAGGATTTTATGTGTGCAATACGAAGGACTTATTCCTTTAATGTCATGAATCTTCCATGCAATAGCTGGTTTATGAGCTTTTAGCACAGAAATGAGTTGAGATTTTTCATTTTCAGTAAGAGAAGATGATATTATTACAGGTAATTCAGATTCACCTTGTAAATAAGCATATTCTAAATGGTTTGGAAGTGGCTTTAACTCTAATGTCGGTGGTTCTTCTATCGATGATTTATATCGATATCTGTCTTCTTCTTTTAGCATTTGAATTTCTTCTATTATTGGTTCATATCCATTAGCCATAAGTGAAGCTAACCTTTCAGTTTCATCAATTGGTTCAGTTCCTTCTCCTAAAGAACATTCTCATGTTTCTTGTAATTCTGGAAATTCTTCTAACAATTCTGCATGTGAATCTATAGTTTGAATATAATAACATGTATCATCTACAGATTGCGGTTGTTGCATTGCTCTATTAACTGAAAAGGTAACACTCTCGTCCTCTATACTTAGGGTCAGTTTCTTACCAAACACGTCTATTATTGCTTTAGCCGTGTTTAAGAATGGTCTTCCTAATATGAGATGAACTCGAGAATCTTCTTCCATGTCCAGAATAACAAAATCTACCGGAAATAATAAAGTACCAACTTTAACTAGCATGTTTTCCATTATCCCTCTAGGATATTTTACTGATCGATCGGCTAGTTGTATGCTTATTCGTGTTGGTTTCAATTCTCCCAGGTCTAGTTTAGTGTATAGTAAATACGACATTAAATTTATACTAGCACCTAAGTCTGCCAATGCTTCTATTGAACTAAGACTACCCAGAAAACATGGAATCGTGAAACTTCCTGGATCTGAAAGTTTTTCTGGTATCTTATTCAACAACACTGCAGAATAATTAGCATTCATTGTAACAGCCAAGAGTTATTCCATTTTCTTTTTATTTGTGATTAGATCTTTCAAGAATTTAGCATATCTAGGCATTCCTGAAATCACATCAATGAAAGGAAGATTTACATTTATTTGTTTAAACATATCTAAGAATTTGGATTGCTCGGCTTCAAGTCTCTCTTTTCTCATTTTACTAGGGTAAGGAAGTGGTGGTTGGTATGGTTTAACATAAGGTTTAGCTTTAACCGTGTTATCTTCATTAACCTTTTCAACTACCGGTTCTGTTTCCTTATCTTGCTCAGGTTGTGGTTCTTGTGGAGTAGGAATAGCTTCATCAGAAATTACAGGTATTTCAGGTGGTTTAAGTGTAATACCACTTCTTGTGGTAATGGCTTTAGCTGTTTCATTCCGAGGGTTAGCATTTGTATCACTAGGTAGACTTCTCGGTTTTCTTTCACCTATTAACCTTGCTAGGTTGCTTACTTCTTGTTCCAGATTTTGAATAAAAGCTTGTTGATTTCTAAATGCTTGAGCATTTTGTTCATTCGGTTGTTTCTGAGATGTGAAAAATTGCGTTTGAGATTCAACTAGCTTCGACATCATATCTTCTAAATTTGGCTTTTTATCATCGGTTTGTGGTGGTTTATTTGGAAAAATAGGTCTTTGCTGATTGTAAGTATTATTGGATACTTGCTGATTGCTAGGGCCTTGTTGGTTGTTGTATGGAATATTTCGGTTATAGTTCTGATTTTGATTGTAGATTGGTCTTGGCAGTTGATAATTATTCTGATAATTATTTCCAGGCCTTTGGTTTAGATATGAAACATTCTCTCTTTGTTCCATTGTTTGTTCAATACTGAGACAATCTTTTGTCAAATGTGGTCCTCCACACTGCTCACAACTAATTCTTATTGAGTGGATATCTTTAGTCATCTTTTCCATTCGTCTCTCGACAGCATCTATCTTTGCGGAAATGGAATTGAAGTCATGGCTAGAATCGGCTCTAGCTGCTTTAGATGATCTAACGATATCTTTTTCTTGGTGCCACTCATGTGAGTGGGAAGCAGTGTTATCAATAATTTTGTAAGCGTCAGTTGCGGTTTTCTTCATAATGGAACCACCAGCTGCTATATCTATATCTTTCCTTGTAGTGATGTCACATCCTTGGTAGAATATTTGTACTATTTGACATTGCGGACATCCTCTCAATAACTTTCCAAATCTTGTTCACGCCTCATATAGAGTTTCATTTGGCTTTTGTGTGAACGTAACAATTTCTCCTTGAAGTCTCACGGCTTTAGATGCCGGAAAGAATTGTTTAAGAAAAATTTCAACTAAAACATCCCATGTATCAATCGCCCCTTCGGGTAACGATTCTAACCAATCTTTAGCTTCTCCCTTTAAAGTCCAGGGAAATAACATGAGATAGATCTGTTCATCCTCAACTTCTCGGATTTTAAATAGTGTACAGATCCTATTAAAGGTACGAAGATGTTTATTTAGATCTTCCTTCGGTGCACCACTAAATTGGCATTGATTAGTTACTATGTGTAGGATTTGTCTTTTGATTTCATAATCTGGCGCATTAATGTCTGGTTGAGTAATTGCGTGACCTTGGCCAGTGCATTTAGCTCTCATTCGGTCTTCCATACTTAGAGGTTCCAGATTCTCCATGATTGCATTTGTTGAATCTGAATCACTATAGGATTTTGATTTAATAGGTTGGTCCTCAACAATCTCTGTTTGAATGATTGGTGGTTCCGGAGGAAAGATTAATGGTTCAGGATCTCTGAATTGTCCCTGAATATCCTCCGGATTCTCAATTGTGAGGTCGGGTTCAAAAAATGGATTATCGGAAATTTGAATTGGAGTACTTGGTCGACTGGATGACGATTCTAAAGAGAAATCAACGGCGACAATATTGGCTAGATGTCTTGATCTGGTTACAGGTGGTGAACGTATAAAAGGTGGTGAACGTTTTGCTCGGTGCATTCACTGAATATCCTATTAGTTATAAAATATAAAAATTATATAAGATATCAAATTAATAGACTTTTCTGCTTTTGCCCACGTATCGAATAGCCAATAGATGCAGCAGGGAGCCAGAACCCTTTAAATCGGAAGCTCACAACTCAGCCACTAACAAATCCAACTATTACTACGAAGCAGAAAATTTGGATGTCTATCAATTTAACCACTTAAAATAATTTTTTGTTGAAATTTAAAGAAATTTTAGAGAAGAAATAGAAAATTCTATGTCCTAAAAACTAGAGTGGCGAAAAATAAGAAATAAAAAGAGCGCGTCGAAAAATAAAAGGTCAAAAAATAATAAAAAGAACGTAGCGCATCGAAACTTAAAAGTCTTAAAACTAAGAATTAAAAGTTGCGTCTAAAAATATTAAAGCTTAAAAGGAATTCTATATCCAAAACAGTATAAACTTAAAAAGTACTAAAATTTAAAAAAACGGCGTCGCAAAATTCTAAAGCACCTAAATCTTAGTCTAAAGAAAAAGTACTTAAGGGATTTTACAGCAAAACCTAAAAATCTAGAAATAAAAATAACTACGGCAAAAACTATGACTTAAAACTAAATACGAACGAAAAATACAAATATTACGCTAAAACAAATAAAAAGATACAAAATATAAAAATAAACTTAAAGTTGTAAAAAGTACAATTTTTATAAAAATATTATTTTTATATTAATATTTTATAAAAGTATTAATTTTATATATATTAATACAACTAATTAAACTAAATAATACAAATTAAATAAATAAAACTAAACTAATTAATTAATAAACCCTAATTAGATTTTTAATTAATAATATTAATTATAATTATTAACCCTAATCTGGTAGGCTGAGGTTACAGACCTGTCAACTCAAGCCATGCGATCGCATAGCTTCGAGGTTATATTTTCATGCGATCGCATTGAGTAGAGTTTCGGGCCAGGTGTTGGGCTGTTACAGTTCTCGGGCCAAGGCTTTATATATTTTTTTTCTGTTTTTAAAATTCTGTTTTATAATTAATTAAATTATTTATATAAAATAAATAAAAACTTAAATTTTAAAAACTAAAATAGTAATAAAAATACTTTATAATTTATGTATTTTAAACAACTCTTAGAAATATATACTTTATTTTTCTTTTTATATTTTTGTATTTTTAATAATTAAAACGTATTTTTACAAATGAAAACTAAAAATCTTTTTTTTTTTAATATAGATAGCGTTTCGCTTCCGGCATTTAAGCAGATTCTCCGGCAGCGGCGCCAAAAATACTTGATGTGCGTAGAGGTGTATACAAAATAGTTATATTTTTACAAGGAAATACTATTAAATACGATACAATTTTACACAAGTTATTTATTTATTTATAGAGTGGATATACCTAAACCTTGCTACAACACTTATAGGCAGTGTACCTAATCGTACAGTAGTGTAGTTTTTAGTAAGTCCGGTTCGTTCCACAGGGATCTTAGCCAAGTTTAACGCTATATTTTTAAAACTATATTTGTAAATATATAAATATATAAGTAGTATTATTATTATAAAAGGGGGTTTTTACCGTTTAATGACTGGTTTGTCAATTTTAAAACTTTAGTCGCAGTTAAAACCTAATGTAAAATATTAAAAATAAGTATAACTTAATTTAAAGCGTAAAGTAAATGACAATAATTAAGTGCGATAAATTAAAGTGCGATAAATAAAATAACGGTAAATAAAATTACGATAATTAAAAAGTACGATAATTAAAATGACAATAAATTGAAGTGCGATAATTAAAAGTGCAATTAAATATGAAATAAAGGAAATTAAATATGAAATAAAGGAATTATGCTTATTTAAACTTCCGTAATCATGATGTTCACGTGTTGATTTTAGTTTATTACCATGGGTTAATTATTCTTTGTCCTGGATTATTCGATATGTCCATACGGATTTGTCCATAATAGTCCATCAGTCATAATCATAAAGTGCGGAAGTCTTCTTCAAATTATTCTTATTCCTGAAGTCAAATATTCCAACTAATTGGGGATTCGAATTGTAACAATGTCTTAATACTTTGTTTAATGAATACACCAGGTTATCGACTGCGTGTAATCCAAGGTTTTATTACTTTTTTAACAATTACACCAATTAACCTTGAATGTAATCCACCCCTGTTTTAATGAGTCCATTAACTATTAATCCATTCCCGTGTCCGGTCAAATGAATAATTATTGGTATTTATAGATATCCCGCCCACCGTACCCAGTCAAGCGTATGTGGTTATATAAAAATATGTCAAATTATAACCTTTATATTAAATTAACGAGGTATCATTTAGTTAATATAAAGCCCATTAATAGCCCATAGTCTAATTTCCACAAGTGTCGTTCTTTTATCCAAACCCTAATTATGGTCCAAAGCCCAATTACCCCGTCTTTAATATTTAGCCCAACATCACGATTACTTCGGCATTAAATAAGCATAATAATAACTTAGCTACGAGACATTAATTTAAAAAGGTTGAACATAACTTACAATGATTAATAATAGCGTAGCGTTATACGGACAGAATTTCGACTTACAGCCTTACAACATTCGCTAACATACCCTTATTATTAAAATTAAAATTAAAAATATAATTAATATATATATATATATATATATATATATATATATATATATATATATATATATATATATATATATATATATATATATATGTTGATAGATAGGAAGAGAAAAGATGTGTTCAGTTGATCACCAAACTGCGAAATTTATAGGAGTGTGGCCAGCTACTGTTCACCATGCGATCGCATGGTATTATAACTGCCAGGCCATGCGATCGCATGGCCTCTTTTTCCAGCTCACATGAGTTTGTTTCTTCTTGCCGACGGTTTTATAAATATAATATAATATATATATAATTTTAAGAATTAATTATATATTATATTATATTCACGTGCATAGTTGACTTGTAATTTTTAGTCCGTTGCGTCGAGCGTTGAGAGTTGACTTTGGTCCCGGTTCTGGATTTTCGAACGTCCTTTCGTATAATTTAATATCTTGTATTTTGTGTTTTGCGTCTTGTACTTTTGTAATTTTGAGACGTTTCTCACCAATAATTTGAACCACTTTGATTGTATTTTGTACTTTTTAGCTTTTTGGTCGTTTGCGTCTTCAATTCGTCGAATCTGTCTTTTGTCTTCACCTTTTATTATTTAAACGAATATCACTTGTAAATAGAACAATTGCAACTAAAAGCTTGTCTTTCTTGAGGGATAATGCTATGAAATATATGTTCGTTTTTAGCATTATCAGGTAGTAACGATGTGGTTTACAGTCCCACATGACTATAAAAATTTAGATCCTTTTAGGAAATTGGATCTTTATGAAAACATTTGATCTTTTGAAAATTTAATCTAGCTTTTACCCTAGATAAGTTTTCCGGAATAACCCTTCACCGGTGTTTGCAAAATGTTTTTGTGGGTTTTGTGGGTTTCAGATTTGAAAATTTTAGCTCAAAACTTGCGGTTTTGTGACACCCACTTGCTAACCTTGTATTGGGAAAGCAACACGTCCAGTATACTTGCTCCGTATATTACCTTTTGGTAAACTACCTTCCGGTTGTAAAGGAAAGCGTTGAACAAGCAACTGTTAAGGCAATGTCTAATGACATGATTTTGATTATGGTCTATATCGTGTTGGATGCAATTAATATCCTTTGTAGGAGCAATAGTAAAGATCACCCTATAGTTTTTCGGTCTGGCACAAGGTCCTGTCTTCGACCATGCTATGCAACCACCGTTCTTACGATTGACACCCGATTTGGTTCAGGTGACCTAATGAATTCCGGTGAATTCTCAGGATTTTACGTTCAATGGTAATGAACGCATTGAAAATGAGTTTTCAGAAAACAAATCGGTTTATAATTTTGATCAAAATATTTTCTCGTTCAAACTCGAGTGTAGATATCATCGAATTCCATGAGTTTGTAGTTCTCAATCTTTAAGGTCAATCTCAAGGATTGAGTAATATCAGGCTTAAATGCTGATTTTTGATCTTTAAGGAGATTATCCTTTCTGGGAATCTGATTCATTAGTCTTATAAGCTAATTTGCACGGTGCCCCCATTGTACGAGATAGATCCTCTCATGGATAGGATAAGTCTGACCACTTGGCGACCCTGTTTGATGCTGAGGTCCATGGATTTCCAGCTGATTTTTGAGAAAACTTTTCAAGGTTTTTCGTAGTCTCTACAACTGGTCTGGACGACAACTTCCTGACCTAAATCAAGAAGAGCGTGTCTTTTTCTCGGAAGACTGTACTTCCTTATAAATTCTATTTATATTACAATAAATTGCGTAAAACTGATTAATATCGTCCAAAACAAAAGTATCTTCAATTATTTATACAAAAATATGTGATATATATTATAAATAACTTGGTAAATGTTTTCCGCACTTGGCTTTTATTTTTCTTTCTTTGTCTTTTTATTCTCTTCTATTCCATTTTAAATGAATTCGAGCATTTTGGGTTGTTTCTCAATTTATGTCCTTTCCGAGGTAACAATAATTTCGGTGTTAACACCTAGTTTTATCGTTCATAAATATGTATAAACATGATTTTGAGTTCATTTAGTTAAAAATTTTTAAAAATTTTACTAGAAGTGGGTAGTCAGTATATAAGACTAGGGCTGTTCTTTATTATCAGAGAGTACTAGATTCTAATACAACTACTGCGTTACTAGTAAAGTTTAACAGTGACTATTAAACCAAGTGTATAAAAAAAAATTTAAAATCGAAAAAATTTAATCCCTTCCCACACTTAAGATCTTGCAATGCCCTCATTTGCAAGAAATCAGTAGTAATTTAAATTATTGAGGGTGATTAGCGTAGAAAAATGATTAAATTTTACCAAAGTTTCCAAATATATTGTTGTTTGTATGAATGGTAAATGGTGCACATCATTTGTTCATTCCTGCAGTTGTTATATCACATTTATTTTGCATCTTGTCGTCAAAATTAGTTGCTTTTGCTGAACTTAATGCCAGTCTTTGAAAATGCGCTGTTTTACCCTGTTGTGTACATGAGATAAAATACATACAATACAAATATAAACATGCATGGTAATTTGAAATATTAGTACAAAATAATAAAAATGTTAAACATTACATAAAAGTATTAAAATGTTAAATGTTTAACATAAATAGATAAAAATAATAAAAGATAAGAAATCACCAATGGAACATTATTGATTTGGATAGGGGTTCCAGTTCATATCATCGCTCGGGTTCCATGGCTGGTGATAGGTGTCCTGGTAGGCTTGATTGGGGTCGTACAGGTCAAAGGGTGGTCGCATATCGGGCTGATGTGGTGGATAAAAAGCAGGCCGAGTCGGGATGTAGTTATGTGGTACCTGATATGATAGCTGGCTCATGATTTAGTGCTAATGAACTTGCCAGATATCATGTTGGCATCGCCTGGAACACTCATACTCATCCGTGGCTCTCCACTGCTCATACTGATGATGCCTAGTCTGGTTATTCATTTCCACCTCATCTACATGCTGGAAGACATCAATATAACTATCCCTAATGACATCCCTAATGTCACCTGCTTTCTCCATCTCCTCATCCGAACCCCTCTCTACCTGTGGATGGGTGCCATGATATGGTATTGGCATATTGTGCCTCCGTTTTAGTACCTTTGAACCATGATAAACCTGTAAGCCTATGCTTTCGGCTTGTTCCTCAATCTCTACCATCGGACCCCCATGTTCTTTATCTACACCTAAGTACTCTCCAATGAGAGTAACAAAAATACCACCTCCTATAATACTTCCTGCTTGTATACCCTCAACCACTTTAGATAAATAGTGGCCTACGCAATAAGGAATGTGAACAAAGCTCCTCGGGTCTAGAATACACTTAAGGTAAAATAAATCGTGTAGGGTCATTTTTTCTTTGTTTCTACCCCATTGTGTAATCGAGTTCGCTAAGAATCTATGTATATCTGGAGCTCTACTCTATCAATATCTAAGTAGGAGTGTCTTCCACCCCGCGTAAATTCCCTAAAATTTGACATTCGCCTCCATATGGCGTTAGCGTCAAAATTCCTATCTACTCTTTCACCTTCAGTAATTAAACTATTACAATCAGGTGTAATAATCTCAGCGGGGGTGTAGATTAATAAAGCTCTAGCCATGTCCAACATGGACATTCTGTACATTGTACCTCCTAAAGAAATCTAATAAAACTTTTATCTCATATCATAGTAACTTCATTATTTAACTCTAGAGTACTAAGCAATTCAACACACCATTCTCTATATATAGTTCTACGTGTAGTAAATAAGCGGATCCAATCTTTAAATGTAGAGCTACCATACCTCTGGACTAGTAAATCCCTAACCGGTTCGGCTAGGTTAACCGCTTCCAAAGGCTCCCAATCGATTACCCGAGGCATTCCAATATTTTTGCGGTAAAGAATGTGCATGTTCTTTTGAAATTTTGGGTATTCTGTCCAACAATGATCGAATCTTAGGTTGGGATGTAACTATTGGTCAATCAATAAGTGGGTGCACAATCCTCAGGTGAGGCTTAAACTGATGATAATGAGCGTAAAACAGTGGTTCCGGCTCATAATATAGCATGTGTTGATCATAATGTTGTTGTTCAGGTTATGGTTCCGATTGTGGTTCTTGATCAGGTTCTTGTTCAGGTTCTTGTTCAAGTTGTCTAGACGATGATGCACCGTCTGTATCTGTATTTCTCTGCAAAACACATTAAACACAAAATTTGTGCATCCAAATATGCATTAGTGTTAGCAAAATAACAAATTAAAACAATTACAATAACATGTTTAATCCATATTAAACTTATACTCATTTTCATATTTTTATCAATTCTACAATTTTTCAAATAAGCATATATGAAAAGGTATACAAAGTTCATAAGCATTCAACTCAAATAACCTGTTAAAATAACCATTACTAGCAATTAAACAAGTTTCAAATAGCAATTACATCAATTTAATCAAGTTCATGAATTTTAGACTTAAAAAGTCCACTTTGATGTTCAAAAATCATGTTTAGGATCAAAGTTTGGATCATTTAGCTACCTAAACATGTTACACTACTTAATTTAGCAGTAATTCGTAATAAAAATTGGCCATAACTTGTTTATATCAAAAAGCCCCAAATTGCTCAAGAACACAAACCCTAGATTTCTAAAAATTTTGAAGTGCTTCAAATCATGATAAATAGCATCAATCTAGGTTATACAAGCGTAATATACTAACAATTTAACTCTAATTAAGCTAAAAATTAACAAAATTAAATTAGATAAAATAGTTGTAATTATCACTAAAAATGAGAATTTAAAGAGTTTAGGGGTGAAATTTCTACCTTTTTGCTTCCCCATCTGAAGAAAGGCATGATTAGAACAGATTATAGCCAGAAATTTCGTGAATTTTGGTGAAAAATGAAGATTTTAGGGGTGTTTGTGGGTGTTTGCTCGTATGTGTGTGTGTATTTTGTGAGACATAGTCCATGCGATCGCATGGCTTTTCTTGGTAATCCCCATGCGATCGCATGGGGTCTGATATTTTTTTTTAAAATAAATCTTTAACTAATAAAAATAATTAATTAATTAATTTTTAAAATTTTGTTTCCTTAGATTGACGGCGTTTCGGTACGTTTACCTAGTCCGTCCCTCGACAAAATTTAAAATTTGTCAGTTTAAAGCGTTTGTTTTAAAAGCAAAGATTTTTTTTTGGGTTTTTTTCAATTTTTTTTGGCATACTTTAGATTAATAAAATTAAAAATAATGATAATAAAATTTCTTGTCCCTCCCTCGGGTAAAGCAATTTCGGTTCAAAGACCTAGTCTTCAACTCACGACGAATTTTAGAAATCATTTTTTTAACTTAATGAAATAAAGTACATTTTTGTTTTTAAATTCACACCAAACTTAAATTTAAAATTTTAAGATTTCATATAAATATTATTTATATACATTAGTTTACAAACTTACATTTAAAATATTATAATTATATATTAATTTTTAAAACAGGTAAAAATAAAATAAAAAACTTTTTGGTCTTTTATCCCACTTTAATCAATCAAATATTAACAAAAATATGCGTCCCTCTTTTGAGTAAAGTAATTTCGGCTATATTACCTAGTTTTACTCCTGACGAATTTCTGAAATATTTTGGATTGGTTGATTAAAGATATTTATACCTTATGAATAAACGGTAAATTTCGCAGTGATGAATTAAATTTTTGTATGATATCAATAATTTCGGTTTCGCATACCTAATTTTATTGAATATCAATTTAATACTTTATAGCAAATGATTCAGCGTTTATTATCAAAAGGTTAAAAGCAATAAAATAAAATAAAATAAAATAAAATAAAAACTGTACATACCTACCTTTGAGATAGAATTCTTAGAGACCTGCTTTAGCTGACTCATAGGAGATTCGTGTGATTTGGTTTTCCATAGCTACATAAGCGTAACCTCGATTTTTCAATAACTTTTCTTCTAAACATATGAACGGTCCTTCTCTGGATAGAGTAGCAAATTCGGTATTTGAATATGTTTGATTGTTCGAACATTTACCTTCGTGTGACCATTTTCCGCATTTATGACATATTTCAAGGTGTCGTGCTCTTCTTTTTGTTGCGGATTTTGATTTTCCTTTACCAAAATGTATCTTATGATGATCTTTCCTGAGTTCTTTCCTCACTTCGTCCATTTTGCCTCTTATGAATGATACCAGTTCACTCGGGAAGATGTTATTATTACGTTTAGTAATCATAGCGTGTAGTAGTAGACCATGGTTCAGATCAAAGGAATTCTTCATCTCGTAAAACCTAAAAGAAATAAAAATTCAGAATGGAGAGAGAAGACTAGTTCTTTAGGGTCTGCTAGGGAAAGACCATTCGGATTCCATTCTCGGAAACTACACGAAAACAGAACATCTAATTCTAACAGAAATTCATATTACCCTTAAAAGATTTGAATCTTCCCACACTTAGTTAGCTGTGGTGTCGAAATTGTGATTAACTTCATCTTCAACTTCCATTGGATTATCTATGTAATGTTTAACTCTGTGACCATTAACCTTAAATTCAATCCCGTTTGAATTTATTAACACTATTGTTCCGTACGGGAAAACTCTTTTGACTATGAATGGTCCAGACCATCTTGATTTCAATTTTCCAGGAAATAGCTTGAATTGAAAAGAAGAACTCTGTCTCCTTCCTTAAATTCTTTTGAACTTCTGATTCTTTTATCATGCCATTTCTTTGTTCTTTCCTTATAGATTAACGAATTTTCATATGCCTCATATCTTAATTCTTCTAATTCGTTTAGTTGACTTAACTGTAGACGTCCGGCTTCATGTAAATCAAGATTACATGTCTTCAAAGCCCAAAATGCTTTGTGCTCAATTTCTACTGGAAGGTGACATGCTTTTCCGTAAACGAGTTTAAAAGGTGTGGTGCCAATTGGAGTTTTGTAGGCTGTTCTAAAAGCCCAGAGTGCATCCTCCAATTTCATGGACCATTCCTTTGGATTTGATCCTACGGTTTTCTCTAGAATACGTTTTAATGCTCGGTTGGTATTTTCAACTTGTCCACTTGTTTGTGGATGATAAGCGGTTGAGATTTTATGAGTTACTCCATATCTTTTGAGAACTTTCTCATGTTGATTATTACAGAAATGAGTACCCCGATCACTTATTAAAGCTTTGGGTGTTCCGAACCTAGCAAAAATACGTTTTAAAAAGTTGACTACAACTCGTGCATCGTTAGTTGGGAGAGCTTGTGCTTCCGCCCATTTAGATACATAATCAATGGCAATGAGAATGTAGAGATTATTATGAGATTTTGGAAATGGACCCATAAAGTCAATACCTCAAACGTCAAATACTTCACATACTTGAATGACATTTTTTGGCATTTCATCACGTTAACTTATTTTTCCGGCCCTTTGACAAGCATCACAAGATTTACAAAGAAGGTGTGCGTCTTTGAAAATTGTAGGCCAATAAAATCCAGCATCGTAGACTTTCCTTGCTGTAAGTTGAGGCCCATAATGCCCTCCTGTTGGTCCTGTGTGACAATGGTTTAAGATTTGACTAGCTTCATCTCCGAATACGCATCGGCGTATTATTCCATCAGGACAACTTTTAAACAAATGTGGATTTTCCCAGAAATAGTGTTTTATATCACTAAAGAATTTCTTTCGTTTTTGGTACGACAATCCTTTTTCAAGGAATCCACATACTAAGTAGTCTGCATAGTCTGCAAACCATGGAATTTCATTATAATTGATTTTCAAAAGATATTCATCAGGAAAGTTATCTTGTATGGCCGATTCATTTAGAACTTCTAATTCAGGATTTTCAAGGCGAGAAAGATGATCAGCAGCAAAATTTTCTGCTCCCTTTTTGTCTCGGATTTCAATATCGAATTCTTGTAAGAGTAAAATCCAACGGATTAATCGTGGTTTGACATCTTGTTTTGAAAATAGATATCTAAGAGCAGAATGGTCGGTATAGACCACCGTTTTAGCTAGAACGAGATATGAATGAAATTTGTCAAAAGCAAAGACGATAGCAAGGAGTTCTTTTTCAGTAGTTGTATAATTTTTTTGTGATCCTTGTAACGTCTTACTAGCATAATAGATAGGTTGAAATCGTTTTTCAATCCTTTGGCCTAAAACGGCTCACATTGCAAAATCACTTGCATCGCACATGAGTTCAAATGGTAGATTCCAATTTGGAGTTATCATGATCGGCGCATTAGTGATTTTTTCTTTAAGAATATTAAAATATTTGATGCATTCATCTGAAAAGATGAATGAAGCATCCTTTTCTAGGAGTTTGTTCATAAGGAGTGGCAATTTTAGAAAAGTCTTTTATGAAACGTCGGTAAAAACCGGCATGCCCTAGAAAACTCCTAACTTTTCTAACATTGGTGGGATGTGGAAGTTTAGCAATTACATCTACTTTAGCTCTATCCACTTCAATTCCTTCCTTTAAAATTTTATGACCAAGAATGATGCCTTCTTTAACCATGAAATGGCATTTCTCCCAATTAAGTACTAGATTTGATTGCTCGCATCTAATAAGCATTCGTTCAAGATTAACTAGACATGTTTCAAAAGTATCACCGAAGACTGAAAAGTCATCCATGAAAACTTCCATGCATTCTTCTATCATATCGTGAAAAATCGCCATCATGCACCTTTGAAAGATTGCAGGGGTATTGCAAAGTCCAAATGGCATGCGTTTGTAAGCAAAAGTACCATAAGGGCACGTGAAGGTGGTTTTCTCTTGATCCTCGGGTGCGATTGGAATTTGAAAGTATCTGGAGAAACCGTCAAGAAAACAATAGTAACTATTTACGGCTAATCTTTTCAACATTTGATCAATGAAAGGTAAGGGAAAGTGATCTTTTCTGGTGGCGTCATTTAATTTTCTATAGTCAATACAGACACGCCATCCTGTTACAGTCTTAGTAGGAATAAGCTCATCTTTTTCATTTGTAATGACAGTCATGCCACCTTTCTTAGGTACACATTGAACTGGGCTTACCCATGGACTATCAGAGATTGGATATATTAAACCTGCATCTAGCAGTTTAATAATTTCTTTCTTAACAACATCTTGCATATTTGGATTTAGTCTTTGTTGGCGTTGCACATAGGTTTTATGACCTTCTTCCATAAGGATTTTATGTGTGCAATACGAAGGACTTATGCCTTTAATGTCATGAATCTTCCATGCAATAGCTGGTTTATGAGCTTTTAGCATATAAATGATTTGAGATTTTTCATTTTCTGTAAGAAAAGACGATATTATTACAGGTAATTCAGATTCACCATGTAAATAAGCGTATTCCAAATGGTTTGGAAGTGGCTTTAACTCTAATATCGGTGGTTCTTCTATTGATGATTTATATTGATATCTGTCTTCTTCTTTTAACATTTGAAGTTCTTCTGTTGTTGGTTCGTATTCATTAGCCATGAGTGTAGCTAACATTTCAACTTCATCAATTGGTTCAGTTCCTTCTCCTAAAGAACATTCTCCTGTCCCTTGTAATTCTGGAAATTCTTCTAACAATTCTGCATGTGAATCTATAGTTTGAATATAATAACATGTATCATCTGCAGATTGTGATTGTTGCATGGCTCTATCAACAGAAAAGGTAACACTCTCGTCCTCTATACTTAGGGTCAGTTTCTTACCAAACACGTCTATTATTGCTTTAGCCGTGTTTAAGAATGGTCTTCCTAATATGAGAGGAACTCGAGAATCTTCTTCCATGTCCAGAATAACAATGTCTACAGGAAATACTAAGGTACCAACTTTAACTAGCATGTTCTCCATTATCCCTCTAGGATATTTTACTGATCGATCGGCTAGTTGTATGCTTATTCGTTTTGGTTTTAATTCTCCAAGGTCTATTTTAGCGTATAGTGAATACGGCATTAAATTTATACTAGCACCTAAGTCTGTCAATGCTTCTATTGAACTAAGACTACCTAGAAAACATGGAATTGTGAAACTTCCTGGATCTGAGAGTTTTTCTGGTATCTTATTCAACAGCACTGCAGAACAATTAGCATTCATTGTAACAGCCGAGAGTTCTTCCATTTTTTCTTTCTATTTGTGATTAGATCTTTCAGAAATTTACCATATCTTGGCATTCCTGAAATCACATCAATGAAAGGAAGATTGACATTTATTTGTTTAAACATATCCAAAAATTTGGATTGCTCGGCTTCAAGTCTTTCTTTTCACATTTTACTTGGGTAAGGAAGCGATGGTTGGTATGGTTTAACATAAGGTTTAGCTTAACTGTGTTATCTTCATTAACCTTTTCAACTACCGGTTCTGTTTCCTTATCTTGCTCAGGCTGTGGTGCCTGTGGAGTAGGAATAGAGTCATCAGAAATTACAGGCATTTCAGGTGGTTTAAGTGTAATACCACTTCTTGTGGTAATGGCTTTAGCTGTTTCATTTTGGGGGTTATCATTTGTATCACTAGGTAGACTCCCCGATTTTCTTTCACCTATCAACCTTGCTAGGTTACTCACTTCTTGTTCCAGATTTTGAATAGAAGCTTGTTGATTTCTAAATGCTTGAGCATTTTGTTCATTGGTTTGTTTCTGAGATATGAAAAACTGCGTTTGAGATTCAACTAGCTTTGACATCATATCTCCTAAATTTGGCTTTTTATCATCGGTTTGTGGTGGTTTATTTGGAAAAATAGGTCTTTGCTGGTTGTAAGTATTATTAGATACTTGTTGATTGCTAGGACTTTGTTGGTTGTTGTATGGAACATTTCGGTTATAATTCTGATTTTGATTGTAGTTTGGTCTTGGAGGTTGATAATTATTTCCAGGCCTTTGGTTCATGTATGAAACATTCTCTCTTTGTTCCATTGTTTGTTCAATACTGAGACAATCTTTTGTCAAATGTGGTCCTCCACACTGTTCGTAACTAATGCGTATTGAGTGAATATCTTTAGTCATCTTTTCCATTCGTCTTTCGAAAGCATCTAACTTTACAGAAATGGAATCAAAGTCATGGCTAGAATCAGCTCTAGCCGCTTTAGATGATCTAACGATATCTTTTTCTTGGTGCCACTCATGTGAGTGGGAGGCTGTGTTATCAATAATTTTGTAAGCTTCGGTTACAGTTTTCTTCATAATGGAACCACCAGCTACAATGTCGATGTCTTTTCGTGTAGTAATGTCGCATCCTTGGTAGAATATTTGGACTATTTGATAAGTGTCTAAACCATGTTGAGGACATCCTCTCAATAACTTTCCAAATCTTGTCCACGCCTCATATATAGTTTCATTTGGCTTTTGTGTGAACGTAACAATTTCTCCTTGAAGTCTTACGGCTTTAGATGCCGGAAAGAATCTTTTAAGAAATTTCTCAACAAAAACATCCCATGTATCAATCGCCCCTTCAGGTAACGATTCTAACCAATCTTTGGCTTCTCCCTTTAAATTCCAGGGAAATAACATGAGATAGGTCTATTCATCCTCAACTTCTCTGATCTTAAATATAGTACAAATCCTAATAAAGGTACGAAGATGTTCGTTTGGATCTTCCTTCGGCGGACCACGAAATTGGCATTTATTAGTTACCATGTGTAGGATTTGTCCTTTGATTTCATAATCTGGCGCATTAATGTCTGGTTGAGTAATTGCGTGACCTTGGTCAGTGCGTTTAGCTCTCATTCGATCTTCCATACTTAGAGGTTCCGGATTTTCCATGATTGAATTTGTTGAATCTGAATCACTAGAGGATTCTGATTTGGTTTCTTCCTCGACAATCTCTGGTTGAATGATTTGTGGTTCAGGAGGAATGATTAGTGGTTCAGGATCTCTGAATTGTCCTTGAGTATCCTCCGGATTCTCAATTGTGAGGTCGGGTTTAAAAAATGGATTATCAGAAATTTGAATTGGAGTACTTGGTCGACTAGATGATTCTAAAGAAAAATCAACGGCGACAATGTGCATTCACTGAATATCCTATTAGTTATAAACATAAAAATTATATAAGTTATCAAATTAATAGACTTTTCTGATTTTGCCCACGTTTCGAATAGCCAATAGATGCAGCAGGTAGCCAGGACCCTTTAAATCGGAAGCCCACAACTCGCCACTAACAAATCTAACTATTACTACGAACCAGAAAATTTTGGATGTCTATCAATTTAACCGCTTAAAATAATTTTTCGTCGAAATTTAAAGAAGATAAAAAAAAATCTATGTCCTAAAAACTAGAGCGTCAAAATGGAAAAGAAAAGCGCGTCGAAAAATAAGATGTCGAAAAACAAGCGTCGAAAAATAAAAGATCGGAAAATAATAATAAGAAAGTAAAGCGTTGAAACTTAAAAGCCTAAAAACTAAGAATTAAAACTTAGGTCTAAAGGTATTAAAGCTTAAAGGAATTCTAAATCCAAAACGGCAATTACTTAAAAGGTACTAAAACTTATTGAACTAAAGCGATAAGCGATGTCGTAATATTCTAAAGCACCTAAATCTTAATCTAAAGAAAAAGCACTTAAGGGATTTTACGGAAAAGCCTAAAAATCTAGAAATATAAAATTACTACGGCAAATACTAAATTTAAAACTAAGTACGAACGATAAATATACAACTTATGAATTAAACGATTAAAAATATACAATTAAAAAAAATTGAAAAATAATAAAATTACTTATTTTTATAAAAATATTATTTTTATATTACTATTTTATAAAAGTATTAATTTTATAATTTAATAAAACTAATTAAAACTAAAATTACAAATTAAATAAAACTAAAACAAATTATTATTAAATATAAACCCTAATTACTAATTAATTAATAGTAATAATTATTAATACGTAACCCTAATCGATTAGACTAAGGTTTCTGACCTGTCTTTTCACCTCATGCGATCGCATGAGGTATCAGTTGTTTGGCCATGCGATCGCATGGCGTGTGGATCCAGGCCAGCTGATGGGCTGCTACAGTACCAAGCCCGAATTGCGTTTAATTTATTTATTTATTTATTTTTATTTATTTTTTTAAGTTTAATATATATAAAATATAAATATAAATTTATTAGTTTTATGTAAAAAATATTACTTATTATTTTTATAACTCTTAAAATATAAACCTTTTAATTTGAACACTTAAAAATATAGAAATATATATATATATATATATATATATATATATATATATATATATATATATATATATATATATATATATATATATATATATATATTTTATAGCGTTTCGCTTTCGGTTCCCCGACAGCGTCGCCAAAAATACTTGATGTGTGCGAGATGTGTAGTACGAAATACTATTAATTTTATTACGAAATACTATTAAATACGATACAATTTTACACAAGTTATTTATTTATTTATTGAATGGATATACCTAAACCTTGCTACAACACTTATAGGCAGTGTACCTAATCATAGAATAGTGTAGCTTTTAGTATGTGATGCCCCGTACAAAACCATCATGTACGAATCATCAACAACAGGATCATTACAAGGTCAAACACTATATGCTATTTCAAAATACGTTTGCATTCATGATAAAAGGTGACGTCATAACAAACGTCAAGTGTTTTACAACCAAAGTATGCTTCTATGAACGGAAGCAAAGATAATAGTACTTGACCCTTAGGTTGTTACAAATCATAGTTCAAAAGTAATTAAGTTTGAATGCAAGACAAAGTAATTCATGCGGTGACATCTCTAATGCAGCGGGTGTCTACAGCAAGACTAGTACACAGCGGAAGCAACCTTAAGCACCTGAGAAAAACATGCTTGAAAATGGCAAGTGCGTATGTATACGAAGTATTAAACACTCATTAAATGCTAGCGCGACTAGCCCGAGTGGGGATGTCAAACCCTATGGATCCATATCTAAGATTCGCGTTCACCGGTTCAAAAACCAATGACTAAACGTTACCGAGCTAAAGGGAATGTTTATGCCGTTGTATAACCCACACATATATAAAGTTTAAGTACTCATGCCTAGTATGTAAAACGTAAAATGCGCATGTATTCTTAGTTCCCAAAATAGTTAAAGTAAAAAGGGATGCTATAACTCACAGTGGTAAAGTAGTGGTAAAGTCGAGTCGGGAAATAAGCAAGTACGTAGGTCTGAAAAGTCCTCAACCTAAGTCAAATAGTACTAAGTTAGTAAATCGTCCCAAAAGGTTTAAATGTATGTAAAATAGGTCTTAAGGGTCATCATCATTCATCATTAAACAAAAAGGTGTAAAGTAAGTTTCGTTCATGAAAAGAGTTTAAAACAAAGGCTGACTTCGGTCAGTCACCACGGCCTCTATACCTACTGACATAAGGTGAGACCAGTGTACATGGCTCCATATATGAGTCCTTTAGTTGTGGTAAAAATCCCAGAAGTAAACTCGTCTTCGTTTGACCGTGGCGACGGTCTAAGTGCGAGTAGGTCAGAATTTTCAGCACAACGTTAAAAGGACATAGTGACGATCGGAGGGCCATAAATCCTAAACCGTAACTCGGATTAAGACGAGTCCTAAATGAAAAGTTATCTACTCGAACAGAGATAATTGAAAATCATCTTTACAGTAGCCCAGGTCCTACTGATCAGACCCAGTAACAGTAAACAGTAGGTTCAGGGGTTTCTTGGTACTCGATGCTTATCACGGTTCTCATCCTTGATGCATATAGCTTCAAGTGTACAACTCATTGATGTGTTTGCATCATCTTAACCAAGGTTTCACCATCATAACACTTGTATAAGTCTAAGATATATAGCACAACTCAATTAAGTGTTGTATGTAGTTTGATGAACCAAAGTTACATCAAAGTCTTAGATTTAACACATACATAAACTATAAAAGTAATATTGAACTAAAAATTTGAAAGTAGACTAACTAATCAAGATCTTAAGATGTAGAACATAGTTCTTAGTTAGATCTTGAAGATCCAAGACCCAAAGGTCTAGATCTAAAGTTATTAAGTTAAATCTAACACAAGTGTATGAAGTTATAACTAAAGAGTTACACTTCCATGTTCTTGAACCTTTAAAGTTAACTTTTGTTCAAGAAAAATGAGATCAAAGTTAACTAGTAACACTTGACCAAGAACAACATAAAGTACATAAAATGAAGAAATAATCTAAATAACCAAGTAACAAGTTCATTTGCTGTTCATTCTTTAAAGATTCAAGCCAAAGCTTGATCTTTAAGAATGTAAACTTTAAGTTTACAAACATAAATTACAAGTGTGATTTTACAACATATGAACTTACAATCTTTTGAAACAATAAAAGTAGAACATAAACTAGAAGGTTTTGTTCTTGTTTATTCTTGTAATACAAGATGATAAGAAGAATCAAACTAGAAAGTTTGATTCTTGTACTAGTAAGTAAATAATAACTAAGAACAAGTAACAATCAACAACAATTACAACTACAAGTAAATAAATAACAAAAAGAACAAATGATGATGATGATTATGTAAGTATGTGTTTCGGTTTTAGATGAAGAAAAAGAAGAGAAGAAATGCTCAAGATGCTTACAAAGTTTAGAGAGAAAAGAGAGAAAAATGAGTTGCAAGTATTGTGTGTGTGTCATAAAATGGAGACTAGTGAATGAAGTAATAAAAAAAATGAAACCAAAAACCCTCTAAAGGCCTCCTTGGCCATTGGTTTGCAAAGAGGAAAGGGGGGGGGGAGGGAGTTGTCTACTAGATCCATGCATGTAAGGCTTAAAAAAGGTGGTTATTAGAGGTATTTTTATGGGAATGATGTGCAAGTAAAAGGTAACTAGATTCCATGCCACTTAACCATCTAGTTTAATCCTAAAATGATACTTACATGGAGTAATGGGCTAACTAGTCCATTTAAGGGTGTAGGGTGGGCTCATAAGTCCATTAACACTAATAAAGGCCCAAGTTCAAGTAATTCTCAAGTTAATCCAATTAAAGCCCAAGTAATTAACTAGTAACCTTAGTTAATTAAAATGATTAATAAAACTTAATCATGAATGTAAATAATACTTGAAAATATTATTCGTGTAAGTTTCGCGTGTCACAAAGACGTTTCGGGCATTCAAAAGTTAATCGCGGTAACAAGTAAATGTATATAAACAATACATTCAATAAATCACAAGTATTAATAATAATTATTAATAAATAAACGTTGGAAAATCCAGGGTCGTTACATTACCCACCTGTTAAAGAAAATTTCGTCCCGAAATTTTAAGCTGAGGTAGATGGAGGAGTCGGGAAAAGGTGAGGATACTTCCGCATCATTTGATCCTCTCGCTCCCAAGTAAACTCAGGTCCTCGTTTGGCATTCCATCGTATTCGGACGATCAGAATCTTGTTGCGTTTCAAAGTCTTGACCTCACGGTTCATAATCTCGACAGGTTCTTCCACGAAGTGGAGTTTGTCATCAATAGTAAGTTCTTCAAGTGGTATGATAAGTTCGGGTGTAGCAAGACACTTCTTCAAGTTTGACACGTGGAAGGTAGGATGAACTGAGCTCAATTGTGCTGGTAGATCCAAACGGTAAGCAACGGGTCCAACACGTTCCAAGATTTTAAAAGGACCAATATATCGCGGGTTTAACTTTCCACGTTTTCCAAAACGGATCACACCTTTCCAAGGTGCAACCTCAACATTACACGGTCACCCACGTTGAATTCAAAGTCTTTACGTTTAAGGTCAGCATAACTCTTTTGACGATCACGAGCAGTCTTAAGTCTAGCTTGAATCTGAGCAATCTTCTCCGTTGTTTCATGGACTACCTCGGGTCCGGTGATTTGCTTTTCGCCTACTTCGGCCCAGCAAATAGGAGATGGGCACTTGCGGCCATACAACGCTTCAAAAGGTGCGGCATTAATACTCGAGTGATAACTGTTGTTGTAAGAAAATTCGGCGAGTGGCAAATGCCTTTCCCAGGCCTTTCCGAAATCAATGACACATGCACGCAACATGTCTTCCAAGGTCTGAATCGTTCGTTCACTTTGCCCGTCGGTCTGTGGGTGATAAGCAGTACTCATGTCGAGATGGGTTCCCATGGCTTCTTGCAAAGAACGCCAAAATCTAGAAGCAAAACGGGGATCGCGATCTGAGATGATCGATAAAGGTACACCACGACGAGATACAACCTCTTTGATGTATAATTGAGCAAGTCTCTCCATCGTATCCGTTTCCTTCATAGCTAAGAAATGTGCATATTTAGTAAGGCGGTCAACAATAACCCAAATAGTATCGTATCTGCCCACCGTCTTTGGTAGCTTGGTGATGAAATCCATTGTTATCCTTTCCCACTTCCATTGTGGGATTTCCAGCTGTTGAAGTAACCCAGAAGGTCTTTGATGCTCGGCCTTAACTTTTGAGCAAGTTAAACACTTACCAACATAAGTCGCAACGTCCTTCTTAAGATTCGTCCACCAATACTGTTCTTTAAGATCGTGGTACATTTTGCCCGCTTTGGGATGAATTGAATATCTTGATTTGTGTGCTTCATCAAGTATAAGGTTTCGTAGATCTCCATAAAGAGGTACCCAAATTCTTCCAGCATAACATCGGAGTCCAGTCTCCCTAAGCTCGAATCGAGAGACAAGTATGTTCAAATGTTCATGAGATATATTCTCCTCCTTGAGAGCCTCATCTTGGGCTACTCGGATCTGACTGTTGAGATTCGAATGGATGGTGATGTTCAGAGCCGGAACACGAAGAGGTGCCGTCCTCTCCTTTCGGCTTAAAGCGTCAACTACAACATTGGCCTTGCCAGGATGATAGCGAAGTTCACAATCATAGTCGTTTAGTGTCTCGATCCATCGACGCTGTCTCATATTCAGTTGCTTCTGATCGAAGATGTGTTGGAGGCTTTTGTGGTCGGTGAAAATAGTGCTCTTAGTTCCATACAAATAATGTCTCCACAATTTGAGCGCAAAGACAACGGCTCCAAGTTCGAGATCGTGAGTAGTGTAGTTCCGTTCGTGAATCTTCAGTTGACAAGAAGCATAGGCAATAACCTTTGATCGTTGCATCAGTACACAACCAAAACCACTTTTCGACGCATCGCAATAAACAACAAAGTCGTCACTGCCTTCGGGAAGTGATAAGATAGGTGCGGTGGTTAACTTCTTCTTTAAAGTTTGGAATGCTGATTCGTGTGCGGGTTCCCAAATGAACTTCTTGCCCGTGTGAGTCAGCGCTGTCAAAGGACGCGCAATCAGAGAAAATCCTTCAATGAACCTTCGGTAGTAACCGGTGAGACCTAGGAATTGGCGGATGTGAGTTGGAGTAGTGGGGGTCTCCCACTTGCTGATAGCTTCAATCTTGGCGGGATCAACTTTGATACCCTGGTCGCTCACAACATGACCCAGAAATTGGACTTCCTTCAACCAAAATTCACACTTGGAGAATTTGGCGTAAAGTTGTTCTTGTCTCAAGAGTTCAAGTACTAGTCGGAGGTGTTGCTCATGCTCTTCTTCACTCTTGGAGTAGATGAGGATATCATCTATGAAGACGATAACAAACTTATCCAAGTACGGCTTGCAGACACGATTCATGAGGTCCATAAACACGGCAGGTGCATTGGTTAAACTGAATGGAATCACGAGAAACTCATAATGACCATAACGGGTTCTTAATGCAGTTTTCATCACATCACTTATCTTCACCCTCAAATGGTGATAACCGGATCACAAATCGATCTTTGAGTAAACGCTCGATCCTTGTAGTTGATCAAACAGATCGTCAATGTTGGGAAGAGGATACCGATTCTTGATCGTCAATTTGTTGAGTTCACGGTAGTCGATACACATACGGAAGGATCCATCCTTCTTCTTCACAAACAACACGGGTGCGCCCCACGGCTAGAAACTTGGTTGGATAAATCCACGGTCAAGTAGTTCTTGTAGTTGGCTCTGTAACTCTTGCATCTCGGAAGGTGCAAGTCGATAAGGTGCGTGAGCTACAGGTGCAGCTCCTGGCACTAAATCAATCTGAAACTCTACTGCTCTCGGCGGCAGTAATCCAGGCAGTTCTTCAGGAAAGACATCGGAAAATTCGTTCACAATTCGAACGTCGTTCACACTCTTCACCTCGGTTTCTACCGTTTTCACATGCGCTAGCACAGCAAGACATCCCTTCTTCATAATCTTTTGCGCTTTCACGCAACTAATGAGGTTCAGCTTCGAGGTACATCTCTCTGCGGAAATGATCAGTGGCTCACCATCTCCTTGTGGTATACGAAGAGCTTTATCTCCACAGATAATATCGGCCTTTACCTTGGTCAACCAATCCATACCGACGATCACGTCAAAACTTCCCAATTTGATAGGTATCAAGTCAATCTTGAAATCTACACCAGCTATGTTGATGATAGCTCCTCGACTAATATGGTCAACTTTCTCAAGTTTTCCATTGGCGACCTCGACAAGCATACTCTCTTTTAAAGGGACTAACGACCAATTAATCTTATCGCAAAAATGTCTACACACATAACTTCTATCGGCACCAGTATCAAATAGGACAGAAGCTAATAAATTGTTGATAGTGAATATACCTGTCACCAAGTCGGGATTCTTGCGTGCATCCCTTGCATTAACGTTGAAAGCTCTACCACGGGGTGGTCCGTCGTCTTTTATTTTGTTGGGGCACGCATTTCTGAAATGGCCCGTTTGTCCGCATTCGTAGCACTTTTTAGGTCCATTGGTGTTCGGTTTCCCATTCAAAGTGGTGACCTTGCAGTCTTTCCCGATATGCCCAGTCCGTTGGCACTTTTCGCAAACAACACTACAATATCCAGTATGGTGCTTGTAGCACCGTTTGCATTGTGGTAAGGTTCCCTTGTAGTTCGGGTTTGAGTTGGTGTTCAAATTGGGGTTTCCACCGTTGTTGTTTCCTCTGAAACCCTCATGACGTTTTGCCGGGTTCTGATCATAGGTCCTTCCCCTGTTGTTATCCCATTTGCGCTTCTCACTGCTACCCGCTTCAGACTTAGCCTTCTCCGGTTCATTGATGATAATTTGATTCATTAAAGTATGCACCATACGCATCGCTTCTGGGACATTGGGCGGCTTGGACGAGGTGACGTTTCCCTTAATGCTCTTAGGAAGTCCCCAGAAGTACCTTTCCATACGCTTGAATTCCGGGGTGACCATTGTTGGGCACATCAGGGCTAATTCCAAAAACCTCCGGTTGTAACTATCAAGGTCGTTCCCAACAGCCTTTAATTGCATAAATTCAATTTCCATCTTCTGGATCTCGGTCCTAGGGCAATATTCCTCAATCAGGGCCCCCTTGAACTCCTCCCATGGAGTAGCAAATGCCTCATCAATACCTTTTGCTTGAGCCAACGTGTTCCACCACGTTAGTGTGCCATCAGACAGCGTGCATGAAGCAAACTTGGTTTTATTCGCTTCCGAGCAGTTACTAACTCGAAACACAGATTCTAATTTCTCGAACCATCTAGTGAGACCAACCGGTCCCTCTGTTCCACTGAAGTTATGAGGTTTGCAGCTTTGGAACTCTTTGTACATGCACCCATTACGAATGGGTTGAATAACTGGTGGCGGTGGAGCTTGGGGTTGCATTTCCGCAATGGCTGCGGCTACCCTTTCGGCAATCATCTCCTCGATTTGGGCTGCGGTAGGGGTTGATGTTGATCGTCCGTTGTCCATGGCGTTCTAAACAAAATTTTTGACTCAAGTCAAAATCCAGTATGCAAATAGTAATAATACAGTATATGTAACCAACACGGAATCAACACATCACATATTTATTAAGTAACGCATCTAGGTACAAATACCACAGAATCATATAGTAATGTAAATAGAACATCGTGCAAGAATTAAATAACGCAAAGTTCCATACATTAATAATAATAAGTTGCATACATCTGTATAAGTTCGTACAATACATAAATGAAACATAAAACTGCAACTAGATTACATAATGAAATCTACTACAAAAGTCCTATGGTGAAGGTGGGTGTAGGATGTCTAGTACGTGGGACATCTGGTCCTCTAGCTCAGTTACCCGACTACGAAGGATCTCCACCTCCCTCATCAGTTCCTTGACAGAGGGAGTCGGTGGGGCAGGCAGTGCAGTCTGTACGGGTGGTGCTGGTGGAGCTGGTGGTGCTGACGGTCCGGCTCCGGAAGTGGAGGCTGCAAGGCGGTAAGGCTTACGGATGAAGGGATCAGCAGGATACGGCACTAGCCGCTTACGGGTGGTAACCCTACGACGCCGACCAAATGCGTCAGTGAATGCCCGACCTCCGTTGATCCCCGGAATAATGGTGCCATCGAAACGGTACCGCTTCTTCGGCGGGGTGGAGGGTGGCTGAACAGGTGCATCGTCAAGGTCCTCCTCGTCGGAGTCATCATCACTAGAGTCATATGTAGATGAGTCGTCGGATGAAGGATCATCTGAATCGTGTGGAGGTGGCTGCATGGGTGGCTGTACTGGCTCTCCTTGGGCGGCCATCATCTATCGATATCTGAAGGGTGGAATAGGCACGAGACGTCCATAAGGGGCGCGTCGGCACCAATGGCGATACTGGTTACGGAATGGACCCTCCCCAAATTCTGCGGGAATCACAACATCACCGGAGCGAGGCTGTGACCCCGAGGGTCCGATGGAGCCGGAATCTCCGGGGGGTCCTGGGCTCCGTCAGAAGTAGCCACTGGGGCAGGCGCATGACTGCTAGCTCCGGAAGACGATGCGCCGGGATCACTAGAGGATGTCGCCAACGGGATCGGTGGATCGGCAACAGTGGCAGGTGAGGTGGCTGAAGTGTCTGAACTGTCCAAAACGATAGCAGGTGGAATATCCGACATCTGAACAAGGAAAAATAAATTTTCCATGTCAGTAAGTCATAAAGCAAGCACGTATTAGGCCAAGTAACTACAACAGTCTAAATCATGTATAACGGTAAATAGCATGGCAATAACAGTAAATCGTACAGAAGCAGCATGCAATCGAAAGCAAGTAATATCATGCAGTAGTGAAATCATGTAGTAGCATACGGCATATAGCTGTAAAAGTAAGCAACATCATGCAGTAAGTTCAGCGGAAACAAGTAAACTAGCAAGTTGTAGATTAGTCCTTTTAGTGAATTCTACTCGGGTCTGTCTTGACTCACTAATGCAACCTAATTCCCTACAACAAATACTCTGATACCAAATGTGATGCCCCGTACAAAACCATCATGTACGAATCATCAACAACAGGATCATTACAAGGTCAAACACTATATGCTATTTCAAAATACGTTTGCATTCATGATAAAAGGTGACGTCATAATGAACGTCAAGTGTTTTATAACCAAAGTATGCTTCTATGAACGGAAGCAAAGATAATAGTACTTGACCCTTAGGTTGTTACAAATCATAGTTCAAAAGTAATTAAGTTTGAATGCAAGACAAAGTAATTCATGCGGTGACATCTCTAATGCAGCGGGTGTCTACAGCAAGACTAGTACACAGCGGAAGCAACCTTAAGTACCTGAGAAAAACATGCTTGAAAATGTCAACACAAAGGTTGGTGAGCTATAGTTTAAGTATAACAGTAATGTAAGGTAGGCCACGAGATTTCAGTGCTACAAAGAGCGTTTCAAAACAGTATGATAAAGTATATGTTTAACTGTGGGCACTTGGTAACTAACTTAACGTTTATACCCCCTGAAAGTACACTTGGCAAGTGCGTATGTATACGAAGTATTAAACACTTGTTAAATGCTAGCGCGACTAGCCCAAGTGGGGATGTCAAACCCTATGGTCCATATCTAAGATTCGCGTTCACCGGTTCAAAAACCAATGACTAAACGTTACCGAGCTAAAGGGAATGTTTATGCCGTTGTATAACCCACACATATATAAAGTTTAAGTACTCGTGCCTAGTATGTAAAACGTAAAATGCGCATGTATTCTCAGTTCTCAAAATAGTTAAAGTAAAAAGGGATGCTATAACTCACAGTGGTAAAGTAGTGGTAAAGTCGAGTCGGGAAATAAGCAAGTACGTTGGTCCGGAAAGTCCTCAACCTAAGTCAAATAGTACTAAGTCAGTAAATCGTCCCAAAAGGTTTAAATGTATGTAAAATAGGTCTTAAGGGTCATCATCATTCATCATTAAACAAAAAGGTGTAAAGTAAATTTCGTTCATGAAAAGAGTTTAAAACAAAGGCTGACTTCGGTCAGTCACCACGGCCTCTATACCTACTGAAATAAGGTGAGACCAGTGGCCATGGCTCCATATATGAGTCCTTTAGTTGTGATAAAAATCCCAGAAGCAAACTCGTCTTCGTTTGACCGTGGCGACGGTCTAAGTGCGAGTAGGTCAGAATTTTCAGCACAACGTTAAAAGGACATAGTGACGATCGGAGGGCCATAAATCCTAAATCGTAACTCGGATTAAGACGAGTCCTAAATGAAAATTTATCTACTCGAACATAGATAACTGAAAATCATCTTTAAAGTAGCCCAGGTCGTACTGATCAGACCCAGTAACAGTAAACAGTAGGTTCCGGGGCTTCTTGGTACTCGATGCTTATCACGGTTCTCATCCTTGATGCATATAGCTTCAAGTGTACAACTCGTTGATGTGTTTGCATCATCTTAACCAAGGTTTCACCATAATAACACTTGTGTAAGTCTAAGACATATAGCACAACTCAATTAAGTGTTGTATGTAGTTTGATGAACCAAAGTTACATCAAAGTCTTAGATTTAACAAATACATAAACTATAAAAGTAATATTGAACTATAAATTTGAATGTAGACTCACTAATCAAGATCTTAAGATGTAGAACATAGTTCTTAGTTAGATCTTGAATATCCAAGACCCAAAGGTCTAGATCTAAAGTTATTAAGTTAAATCTAACACAAGTGTATGAAGTTATAACTAAAGAGTTACACTTCCATGTTCTTGAACCTTTAAAGTTAACTTTTGTTCAAGAAAAATGAGATCAAAGTTAACTAGTAACACTTGACCAAGAACAACATAAAGTACATAAAATGAAGAAATAATCTAAATAACCAAGTAACAAGTTCATTTGTTGTTCATACTTTAAAGATTCAAGCCAAAGCTTGATCTTTAAGAATGTAAACTTTAAGTTTACAAACATGAATTACAAGTGTGATTTTACAACATATGAACTTACAATCTTTTGAAACAATAAAAGTAGAACATAAACTAGAAAGTTTTGTTCTTGTTTGTTCTTGTAATACAAGATGATAAGAAGAATCAAACTAGAAAGTTTGATTCTTGTACTAGTAAGTAAATAATAACTAAGAACAAGTAACAATCAACAACAATTACAACTACAAGAAAATAAATAACAACAAAGAACAAATGATGATGATGATTATGTAAGTATGTGTTTCGGTTTTAGATGAAGAAAAAGAAGAGAAGAAATGCTCAAGATGCTTACAAAGTTTAGAGAGAAAAGAGAGAAAAATGAGTTGCAAGTATTGTGTGTGTGTAATAAAATGGAGACTAGTGAATGAAGTAATAAAAAAAATGAAACCAAAAACCCTCTAAAGGCCTCCTTGGCCGTTGGTTTGCAAAGAGGAAAGGGGGGAAGGAGTTGTCTACTAGATCCATGCATGTAAGGCTTAAAAAAGGTGGTTATTAGAGGTATTTTTATGGGAATGATGTGCAAGTAAAAGGTAACTAGATTCCATGCCACTTAACCATCTAGTTTAATCCTAAAATGATACTTACATGGAGTAATGGGCTAACTAGTCCATTTAAGGGTGTAGGATGGGCTCATAAGTCCATTAGCACTAATAAAGGCCCAAGTTCAAGTAATTCTCAAGTTAATCCAATTAAAGCCCAAGTAATTAACTAGTAACCTTAGTTAATTAAAATGATTAATAAAACTTAATCATGAATGTAAATAATACTTGAAAATATTATTCGTGTAAGTTTCGCGTGTCACAAAGACATTTCGGGCATTCAAAAGTTAATCGCGGTAACAAGTAAATGTATATAAACAATATATTCAATAAATCACAAGTATTAATAATAATTATTAATAAATAAACGTTGGAAAATCCAGGGTCGTTACATAGTAAGTCCGGTTCGTTCCACAGGGAACTAGCTGAGTCTAAAGCTATATTTATTTTAAACTATATTTGTATAAAAATATATATAAGTAATATTATTATTATTATAAAAGGGGGTTTTTACCGTTTAGTGACCGGTTTGTCGATTTTATGTCTTAAGTCACAATTAAAACCTAATGTAAAATATTAAATATAAATATGACTTAATTTAAAGCGTAAAGTAAATGACGATAAATAAAAGTGTGATAAATAAAAGTGCGATAATTTAAAGTACGATAAATAAAATGACGATAAATAAAATGACAGTAAATAAAAGTACGATGAGATATAAATTAAAGGAATTATGCTTATTTAAACTTCCGTAATCATGATGTTCGACGTGTTGATTTTAATTTATTACCATGGGTTAATTTTCCTTTGTCCTGGATTATTTGATATGTCCATCTGGTTTTTGTCCATAACAGTCCATCGGTCATAAATATTAAGTGCGAGTGTCCTCTTCAAATTACCCTTATACCCGAAGTCAAATATTCCAACTAATTGGGGATTTAAACTGTAACAAGGTCTTAATTCTTTGTTAATGATCACACCAGGATATCGACTGCGTGTAACCCAAGGTTTTAATACGTTGTTAACAATTACACCAAGTATCCTTACATGTAATCCACCCCTGTTTTAATGAGTCCATTGACTATTAATCCATTCCCGTGTCCGGGTAAATGAACGATTATTAGTATTTATAAATATCCCGCCCATCGTGTCCGATCGAGTTTTTATAACCCTTATTTATAGATACATCAAATTGTAAATCTCTATATTAAATTAACGAACTATCATTCAGTTAAACAAATATAAAGCCCATTAATAGCCCATAGTCCAATTCCCACAAGTGTCGGTCTTTTGTCCAAACCCCAATTATGGTTCAAAGCCCAATAACCCTGTCTTAATATTTAGTCCAACATCATGATTACTTCGGCTTAAATAAATATAATAATAATTTAGCTACGAAACATTAATTTAAACAGGTTGAACATAACTTACAATGAGTATAAATCGCGTAGTGTTACACGGACAGAATTTCGACTTATAAACTTAAAACATTCGCCACTATAACCTTATTATTAATAACTTAATATTAAAATTATAATTATAAAATAATTTTAAATATATATTGAGAGATAGAGAGTAATTGAGAAAATGGTGTACTCAAACTCGTCGAATTCTTGTGCTATTTATAGACCTGACCATGCTTTTTATCCCATGCGATCGCATGGATTTTGGTCTTTCTGGCTATGCGATCGCATGGCTTCCCTGGACAGCTCACAATGATTTGTTTTCTAGTTTGCCGACGTTTTATTTAATTATATAATATAATATATATAATTATATATAATTATATATATATATATATATATTATATTATATATAATTATATTATATTATATCCGTGTGCGTAGTTGACTTGTAATTTTAGGCCCGTTGCGTCACGCATTGATAGTTGGTTCATGTCTCGGTTTCGGATTTTCGAACGTCCTTTCGTACTATTTAATATCTTGTACTTTGCGTTTTGTGGCTCGTACTCTTGTAACTTTTAGACGTTTCTCAGCAATAATTTGAACCACTTAGATTGTACTTTGTACTTTTTAGCTTTTTGGTCGTTTGCATCTTCAAATCGTCGAATCTGTCTTTTGTCTTCACCTTTCATTATTTAAACGAATATTACTTAGAAATAGAACAATTGCAACTAAAAGCTTGTCTTTCTTGAAGGATAATGCTATGAAATATATGTTCGTTTTTAGCATTATCACTCATATAGTCAAACAAAAGGTTACTTAGTGAGAACAATAATTTAAGACTAAAATCACTAGCTTGTGACTATCTTGAACAAGAAAAAGAATTATCTTTTTTTCAAAGATGACAAAAAGTGATGATGTAATGAAAGTGATTCTTAAAGTCAAAGAAACCAAATGATAAACCAACACTTGGATATAAAAGACACATTGAGTGAACCTATCACAAGCTTTTCGAAAATACATTTTTTAAATAAAAAACTCAAAGTGTCAAACTAGTCGGCGGTCGAACCTACGATCGACCGTGACATCAACCGTATAGGCTCTAATCAAAATGTGCTTTCAAAATTTTAAGATCGGCCGTGGTTTGATACTTTTAGATGTTGAATCGTTTTAATATGATTAAAATATTAGTCTTACATTGTTTATTGGTAAGATTTAAACATTTTCTAATGTTAAGCTAATTATCGTCATTAAACGACACTCATTTAAAAGGTCAATTTTTTAAGTGTTAGTGACTTTCAAACAACTATAAGCGTACAAGATCAATTATTCTCAATCAAGACATGAAATTGGTTTGTCCAAATTTCAAATATAAACATGTCTAAAAGAACAATAGTCTACTCCTTAAGAAATGTATAAAGATGAGTTATTGTGAGAATATTTGATGCTAACAATCTCGGACCCAACAAACATTGGGTACCATGTTTTGTGTCTCTAACAAGTTGTAGGTTTGTTAACAAGTGTGGTGAAAGATGATGTAATCACAAGTACTCAAAAAGATGTCCATGATAAATATATCACACCAAGCACAAAGAACATGATGATGGTGATGCAATATTGGATGGACATATTTAAGGAATGATCATCCGTGGATGTAACTTTACTTACAAATGAAATATTCTTAAAAGTGTTCTATTTGATTTCTATAAGTGTTTAATATGCAAATATCTTAACATGATAGTTAAAGTCATATTTCATTTAGGAAAACATGTTACAATTAGGTAGAATGTCTTATATGCTTGCAAGTGAAATTGGTGAAAAGATAAAAACATATCAATATATGTTTTTCAATTTGCTAGCATATAAGATTAGATCGCACAAAAATGAAACTAATCATTAGAGATATACCTAAAAGTAATATATGATGATCACTAAGTGAGCTAACGTGTTAAAAAGATCATCCTTAACAAAGTAAATATTCATAACAAATAAATCTTAGGAGACAAATTAGATCTTAAGTGTGTAGTATAAGTTCTCCGTCTTCTAGGTATAGTATAGATTTATAAAGTTCAATTTTGTAGTCTTACTAAATGGGTTGTGTATGATTTCTATCATATATGCTTAATGAGATACATTTGTGATGATAGAACTCATTCTAGGCTAAAACTTAAAAGATATTATTCTTGTATAAATTTCCAGAGTAATAGTCATTAGAAGTTTACTTAATTAGTCAAAAAAAAAAAAAAAAAAAAAAAAACGTAAATTTGTTAAAGAAAATGCCTAGGAATCTCAAGCAACCTTATGTTAAAAACTAACTTTTAAAGTTTAATGTTCGACTAGGATTTAGTAAGTTCAATGACTTATATTGCATCTTTTGGATATAATATTAAGTTTACATCGATAATTTGTGATGCTCTAACATGATTGGTATAAGAATTAGAATGTCACTAAAAGTCGTCATTGATAGAAATTGTTAGTTAAACGCATAAGCGTTTTTTTAGTTGTCAAATGTCTAAAACACACTTAGACACATTAGGACGGATAATTGTTAATCTTTGAGGTTATAAAACATTAAGAATAATTAATTCTCTTAAATTCTAAACTAGGATTAGGTTTGCGTCAAACGAACACTTAGAACAAACAAGTGAAATGAAAAGTTTCAATAACCTTTTAGATAAGTGCTAAGTAATTAAACACACATATGGAAATCAATCCTAGATTATTACTCAAAGGTGTAGGTGTGACTCTAAAGGTGTGTACATATCTAGGATACTCTTTAGAAAGAAAAACCTAACTAAGTCTAAATAGACGTCCCAGTAGCTTTAAGGAATAATCGAACATACATGAAAAGGCTATATCTTTGCATCTTGAAAGTTTTGATAAACTTAGGAGATACTTGCTTAATCATGTGAATGAAATGGTAAAAATTGGCAATATATTATTTTCTAAGAAGCATGAGAATAAAATGTTAATAGATGTTCATGACTTGGTTATTGATCCAATTAACCATTTTCCTTGTGAAATGTTCTTTGAACTCACGGATGAAAAGTTTGAAATATACTTAATAAAGAAACTTGAATGCTTTATTTTATGCTTTACACTCTAGGCTTTCGCTCAATATACACCAGGTGTAAACTGCATAATCTTTGTTTTCTCTCTCATATGTGCCATGTATGCTTTCATCGCTTATATGATTATGTGTGCAATATCTACTTGTCATAACTGCATGATTACATGTTTGTATGAGTAAATCTCCATGTCATACTTGTATGCTTATATGATTTTCATGCATGACAACTTGAGTTCTCTCATTGTAACTCATGTTGGTTGAAATGAACTTGTTAAATGTTACCCTACACACTTAAGGATCATTAACTTGCTAATTGAATTTTATTTGTGAGGGCATTATGCTTAATATTTGCTACATCTAACATGCATTATGTTTTTCATCATGCTTATGTGCTTACATGCTTATGATTTATTAACATGTTGAATAATTATGCTTGGGTATTTTTATGCTCATGATCGAATATAACACTCCAAATTGTTAACTAAAATACATGGACAATGTTAACCGATTAACATTTTTCATAATCAAGTTAACATATGTTGACACGATGATAATTATCTTAGATCATAATTGTTGAGTGCCTGATGAGTAATTTGATATTAGCTTGTTTGCCATGAATTTTATGATTTCTTGTTACGTTATATCATTTAAGTGTACCATGGGGATATATTTGAAAAGATAACTAAATAAGTAGTGATTTAACGTATATCGTATTTTGATATTAATTGCGAGTTAAATGTCTACCCAATCTAGTTATTTAGGTTATGAATATGCTCATCAATATTCATGCTATGGAACATGCCTTTATTTAATTATCATGATTACTTGCTTGCTATACATGATTGTTACATGTAGTGTGAATTCTAATTGAGCTTATTATGCATGATTGCTTGTTTTAATGTGATATATGCTTATTATAATTATTCTTAAGTTTTATGTATGCATATATTTCTACCAATGCTTGTGAGACTTCAAACGCATTGTTATGCTCATCACCCAAGCAAAGGAAAGTATAAATATGTCACACTTTCGAACCAAAAGGATATTTAGAGAAATCTAAAGCGTTCTATGCATCATGAATATCATGTGCCTTGGAGATTCGGATAATGATGGATAACTACTAGTTAGAAGAGTGGTGTATGTGCATTAGTTGGGGTATGCATAACCTCTTGACTTTCAAAGGAACAAACACATATAGCTCTCTCTCTACTATCAAAGTTGAGTATATAGCAATTGAAAGATCATGTGCTCAAGGCTTATTGATGAAACAAACTTTCCTCGATTAAGGTACCACTTCTTCCGAAACTCATATATGTGTCCATCCTCTTGCTAAATTTGGACTAGTCAACCTAATAAGTGATTATTTGAATTACAGTTTAGCTTTGATCATTACAAGTAAAATATTACCATGCCCTATATGTTTAGGTTATACATATGTTCATCACTAAATATACAAAGAGAAATGCTTTTAGTTGAATAACTTGAAACTTAGTGTGTGATTTTTCAGTGATAACTTATCACGTGGATAACGTTTCGACTTATCATATATGCCTTATTGATCACTATTTCTTGACATGCTATGCTTATGATATGTGCCATATGTATGCCATGCATGTGTCCTTACATAATTGTTCAAACTACTATGTTAGTATCTGCCATGCATGTGTCCTTACATGATTGTTCAAACTACTATGTTAGTATCTATAGTGTTACATGATATGACTGCGTGTGATGCTCTTACTTGTTTGCCATGCTATGTTATGCTTATGTTTTAACATGCTTGTTTGAACTTACTCTCATGCTCTAGCATCTAAGCTTATAAATATGATTATTATGCATGATTGTTTGCTTGACAATTGATCTAATATATATTAACTTTTGCATGCTACTCTCACTTATGTTTCCACATTGTGCTATGTGCAATATGTATATTGAAAGGACCTGTTCATATACATTATAAACGATTCACAATAGTTGATTACATCGCGAGGTATTTGACCTCTATATGATACATTTTACAAATATTTCATTCGTTTTTAAAAGACAAACTTTCTTTACATCTACAATTGACAGGCATGCATACCATTTCATAATATCCACTATCCAACTATAAATTTACTTAATAATAATTTTGTTGAACTCAATGACTTGAATGCAACGTCTTTCGAAATATGCCATGAATGACTTCAAGTAATATCCTTAAATGAACAAATGCACAGCGAAAGATTTCTTTCATACCTGAGAATAAACATGCTTAAAAGTGTCAACCAAAAGGTTGGTGAGTTCATTAGTTTATCATAATCATTCATTTCCATCTTTTTAATAGACCACAAGAATTTTATTTCCATTTCTCATAAATAGCATGCATGCAAAAATCATCCCTATGGATTGAACACCTGGTAACCGACATTAACAAGATGCATATAAGAATATCCCCTATCATTCCGGGACATCCATCGGACATGATAAAACAACATCGAAGTACTAAAGCATCCGCAACCAAGGATGGGGTTTGTTAGGCCCAATATATCTATCTTTAGGATTCCCGTCAATTAGTAGATCGGTTTACTAATTCTTAGGCTACCAAGCAAAAAGGGGCATATTCGGCTTCGATCATTCAACCATAGAATGTAGTTTCAATTACTTGTGTCTATTTCGTCAAACATTTATAAAACAGCGCACGTATTCTCAGTCCCAAAAATATATATTGCAAAAGCATTTAAAAAGGGAGTAATGAAACTCACAATACTGTATTTCGTAGTAAAAATACATATGACATCATTGAACAAGTGCAAGGTTTTATATATATATATATATATATATATATATATATATATATATATATATATATATATATATATATATATATATATATATATATATATATATATATATATATATATGCGGTCAATAACTGTCTAACAATTTAAGTAAAGTCGTAGTGTATCACAATCCTAATGCTCGAGACTAATATGCAAAAGTCAACAAAAGTCAATTTGATTCAAAATGATTTTCAAAATTTATACATGATTATTATATAGTTTAAATATAGTCATTTTATATTTTTAAATATTTTTAACAGATTTATTATTGTAAATAATATAATCCATTTATTAATAAATAAAATTTTATATTAAAATATAAAAATATAGTTTTATATATCTTAAGTAATAAAATTTATAGAGTTCATTTAATATCATAAAAATAATATGATAATTATTATTAATGTAATTATATTACACGTAATTATATTACACGTAGAAAAATATGTTTGTATTACATATTTATTTAATAAAATAATATCGATAATAATAATAGTAAGTAAAAATTGTATTATTTTGTAATAATTATTATTATTATTATTATTCCACTAATAATAATAACAATGTTTATATTTACTAAAAATGATATTATGATAATATGATAATTTTTATTAAAATAATAATAATAATGATATTTTATATTAACAATGATATTCCTATAAATAATAATTTTTGTAAAAATGATAGTTTTAATATTAATAATACTTTTTAATAATAATAATGATAAAAATAATAAAAATGATATTTTTATCTAAATCAATACCTTTCAATATTTTAGTTTCATCATGATACTCATACTCATTATTTCTTAATCAATTTGTTAATAGCTTTTAGTCGTCTTTTATATCGCGTTCATAATAATGATAATAATAGTATTCATAATATTTAGATGTTACTAATATTAGTTTTAATTCAAATAATAATAATGAACATTATGTTAATACTAATAACTATTTTAATGATAATAACAATAATAAATATAATACTAGTTATAATCTTAACGATAATAACGATAGTAATAATAATAAAAATAACAATTTTTAATGATAATACCTTTTATTGATAATGATAATGATAATAATAATAATAATAATAATAATAATAATAATAATAATAATAATAATAATAATAATAATAATAATAATAATAATAATTAGATAAAAACTATAACGACGATAATAACGACGATAATAATAATCATTTTTAATAATAATATAAAAATTCAATTGATTATAACTTCTAATCCGTTCATCGAAATCATTTGATATCTAAATGAAAAATTCTTAATTTTACGATAGCTTTCCAACGATATGCATATCTTATACCTTATCTTAACCGCATATGTAACTAATTCAGGATTCAACATAACTTATCTAATGACAATATCAAAAAATACAAGCATGCATAATCCTATATACTCGAGCACTAGTCAGGGATACACTAATAATATATAAAAGTTAAGTTATGAGTACTCACGTATCAATATTGAGATTCAATATTGCAGAAAAGGTACGTAAACGCAACGAAGACGATAAACACTAGGTTGACCTTACGAACATATCCCCCGAACATTACCCATCACCTCCATAGTTATAACCCATAATTTTCTTAGCCCTATCCTACTCGAAAAACCCGTCTTGAGATAATTTGCTCATGACCGCGTCGTAATATTTTATGTTTATTACTAATAATAATACCCATACTACTAGTTAAGATTAATAATAATATTAATCTTAATAATAATAATAATAATAATAATAATAATAATAATAATAATAATAATAATAATAATAATAATTAATATATATATAAAGAGAGATTTAGAGACAGAGGTAAATATATGTATGTATATCCGAACGAACTCGATTGATTTATAGATGTGTTCAACACTCTGACTCTATGCGATCACATGGAGTCTCTATACTTAAATCATGCGATCGCATGATAGGTAAAACCAGCTCATATGCACTAATTCACCCTGCCGACACTCGTTATTATATAATATAATTATATATATATTATTAATCTTTATAATTAATTAAATATTATATTAAATTTACATACATAGTTAATTTGTAAACTTACTTCTAACGACTTCTACGATGACACTCGACTCATGTCCCGCTTCCGGTTTTTCGAACGACGTTTCGTACGCTTAGAAAACTAACACTTTATGTTACGTGACTTGTACCTTTAATAATAATTAGACTTTAATCAATGAAAAACAATCCCACTCAAAGTGTAACTTATTCATTTGAGTGTTTTGGTCATTTGCTTCTATAATTCAATGTCTCGTTGTTCACCAAAATATATCATTTTAAATCAAAACATTTTGTGACTACGTTATTATTATATCTCATTACATTGTAAGGTACATATATATATATATTTTTATCTCAAAATATAAGTTTATAATATTTATTTAATATTTAGTTTTTCAAAGTAATTATTTTTCAAGACTCATTTATAATCGTTTAAATGACAAAAAATATTATGTCATATTACATTTGCGTTTTTGAAACACAATATATATATATATTCGTAATTTATAATATAATGTTTTAATTAAGTACTTTAAGATTCATTAACGAAGTATCTTATAATACCTTTTAATGAAGTTCTTTCTAAATTGAAAACGTTTTAGTACTAAATCAAATAAATATACTAACTTTTGTTTTCTAAAACTAATATATATTTAGGAATCATATTGTCAAAAGGTTGAAGTAATGGAAATCATTATATCGTATTTTGAAAAGTAAAATAATAGATTTCAAGTTTTTAAATTACTAATTATTGATGAAGCGAGAGATAAAGTTTAAAGGTTAAATGAACGTACGATATCATTTTAAGATAAAACGTCGATATTTATTTTCTAAGTTATTTATATCTCATAACCTTATTTCCGCATTAAGTAATATGAAAGTTAAATAGCTATATAGGACATTGAACAAGAATCCCACTAACTTTTGTCAAACCTTCGCCAATTGACATATTTGTTCTTACATGTAAATTACTTTACCAAATTCCAGATACCGTTAAAAAGGAAAGGTTTCCTAAATCAAAGTGGACCTCTCAACAGAGACTCGTAATCATAATTAAATGTTTATGATAATTCAATCATTTGATATTATCTTCTAATTCCACAGATAATTATATTTTGAAACAAATACGTTCATGTAAAGTATTATACGTTTAATACTTTGTTAATATTCTCAAGTTATAATATATACATATATATACATATTCATATCCAAAAATGGTTCGTGAATCATCAGGATTTGGTCGAGGTTAAATGAATGTATGAACATAGTTTAAAATCCTTGAGATGTAACTTAACAAATTTTGCTTATCGTGTCGGAAACATATAAAGATGAAGTTTAAATTTGGTCAGAAATTTCCAGGTTGTCACAGTACCTACCCGTTAAAGAAATTTCATCCCAAAATTTGATTGGGATAGTCATGGCTGACCATAGATATGTTTTCATGACGCATATGAGCTGAAAATTTGAGTTTTTATCATCATAGAGTAATATAGATAAAACGATTCGGTTACTTGAAGAGTACGAGTGAAGCTATCACAAAAGGAATGAAATGAGAAATAAAGTTTCGTCTTAACTTTTGACGTTGTCTTGGTTGAATTCCGAAATTCAAGGGATTTTAAGAAAAATTTCGTAATCCAAAAGATTTGATTCTTCGACGAATAAGGAAATTAGGATCTCTCTAATTAAATGCGGAGATCTGCCTTGATTTCTCTATTAGATATTTCACTATAAATTAACTTCTTTCGTTCCATTACTTTTACCATTCCTATACTCAATTTCCAAATTCAAAAGATTGTGAAAATGCTTAATCCAGTTCTGATCCTTGTCCTTATCCTTACTATCGCAACAATCATTCTCCTTTTCCAACTTCCACCAGAGGAATCTGCTTACTTCTACTTTGCCCTTGGGGTAATAGTGCTTTTAATTCTTCCGTGTCTTTATGTTGTGATAAACATTGATATACACGGTTTGTAATTTATGTGTTGTTATCGGGCTTTATATTCTCCCTTATATTTCGGAGTTTCATACTTTTGTTTCCTTTTTCCGACTTTAAGTCAAGCGAATAATGGTCCAGAATTTGTAGATATGAATTTTGAAATGAACATAGTTAATGTTTTAAGAAGAAAATGGTAATGGTACGATCTTGATTTGTCAAATTACCAGAATACATCGAAAAAGACCGAATCATCAAGAAAATATTTTCTTGATATTCCTAGAGGTTAAATAGAATACCAGAGTCATGCAACATGGCACATGATGACGTTATGATCTGTGAATCATCACGTTCCATTTAGAAACTCGGCATGAATTACCGTAATATAATCACCTTGATTAAGTGTCATTATATTATACTAACTCATGCTTCAGTTCCCAACACTACTTCAAAACATTCTTATTTTAAACTCGAAGGTTTCAGAATTTAGAAACTAAAATAGTTTCTTTTATGATGTAACACAGATAGCGTGAAGAGGTAAATGATTTTAGATTAGAGTAATTATGGGAATATCTTCAGAAATATGGAGGATATTTATAATGAAAGATACGATGATATCTTAGAATTTCTAATATCAGAGGATGATAAAAAAAATATTGTCCGTAGGTGTTTAAAGTCAGGAGTAAGGTATTCTGTAATGACTTCAGCAGATATTGAATCATTTTGATTCTTTGAAGGTAGATTTCGTCTTTGTGATTTGTCCACAGCCTCCTTCATACTTTGCTCAATTCGTTTTCCAGTTCCAAATCTTCCCTTTTTCTGAGCTTTTTCCAATCTACTATTCTTTATTATCAAACTTCTGACCATAATTGTTATCTACAGTCCTTACCACTTCATCAGTCTTTTTCAAAACTTCATAGTGCTGTTTCGTAGTCTGGGGTGTTTTTCAGAAAATTCACATTCGAAGTAAGTAAGTTTAGGAGATAGACATTATATGTATATATATATATATATATATATAACTGTTGAAGTATAAATGCTGTGAGATTTCAAAATACTGATTGCTAATTCCCGGTAATTGGTATGGCAATTCTTGTTATAAAATGCAGATGAGTATATGATGGGGTTTTAATGAATAACTATAATGACTTTTCAGAGAGGTTAAAGTCAAAGGGTAATGAAGTTGCTGGTACATCTGCTGATAATGTGGTGGAATGTAAAAGGTTCCCCAGTAATAAAAGGGTAATCGTATATATCAGGGTTATAGTAAGGCTACTTCGAATAAAAAGTTGAAGTTGACTTGCTGGAGCTGTGACAATACTGTCTATTTTGAAACGGAATTGAAAAGTTATTTTAGCTAATAAATTCCAAAGGGTCTGACACGGATACTTGTTAAACTATGACTTTGGTTTTGAGAGTTTTTCAGGTGCATAACTGTGGGTAAAATGTGGTTGGATCATCATCTCGATTATTCATTGTTTGAAGTGTCTTCAGGAATTTCGGAGGGTTTGAACACAGATTGTAATCGTTAATATATGATGTTCTAGCACAGTTTTGAAGTCAAAGTATAGCTTTGAAAGATGTAAGGATCTAAGAGTGATGATTTTGGTTATATCTCGAGTTGAATTTGAGATTTCAAAATCCGAATATTTAATTTGATTTTGAATGAGTATGGTTGTTTTGATTTCCATAAAAGAATGTATATTGTTGTGAAAGTAAGGAGTAAAATGGATGATTTGCTGAATCAGATTCGAAGAATATAACATATTAATGGTGAATTTATATATCTCTCGGGTATTACCTACCCGTCAAAATTTTTTTTCACAATTAATATTTTGTACAAAAGAATTTTATTACAGTCTTTATGAAAATATATATGTGTATATTTTCTTCAGATGTAACATAGATTTAATGAGCTAATATTAATCTCATCTGATTTATGGTTGAAACTAGAATTGAGTAATCCTTAAAACTTTATAAATTACATAAGTATTTCTTCAATAATATTATGAATCAATACTTCGTTATTTGTTGATGCATGATGCTGGTTTTTGTGAAATTCTTGTGAACTTCACTAGATACGAATAATGTTATTTGAAAAGTTTCGACTACATCGATGATGAAAGTGTAAAATCAACATATATTTGAATAATACCCTTGATTTATTATGAATTGGAATTTATTGAATTAATACAGAGATTGTAGTTAACGATGGTTAAGTTGCGGACGAAGGACGTACATCATTGCATATTAATAATATGAATTAACCGAGTAGTTAAGATTCACACATAATAGCTTAGTACGGAAAGATTGATTATGGTTTAAAAATTTATATATATAAGATATACATATAAATCCTTCAGTGGAAATGAGTTAATACTTCATAACTCGTTGGTATGACATACTTGTTGTTGATTTGTAATAATGTCCACGGTAATTCTTGAACTGTCAGAGCTTGTGATGTTATAGCTGCTGCTAGTGTTGATGATGCTGATGGTACTGACGGTGCTGGTGATGCTAACGGTACTGTTGATGCTGCTGATATAATAAGTCTAGCTTGTAAATCACGCATCATTCTTGTCAGGATTTCTATTCTTCCTTCTATCATTTTGGTTCATTCATCTGATCTATGGTTAGGGCTAAAACAGATAATCTCTAAGACTTTAGAGATTCTATAATCGCCGCAGAACATTTCTCCAATGAAGTTATGAATTAATACTTCATCGTTTGTGGTTGTTGGTATTCCTTGATATCTACAGGGCATATGACGTCGATGCTCGTGGGACAGATTGTGAATTTGAGGTTTGTGATGCAGTTGTTGTTGGTGGTGGTAATGGTACTGTTGGTGTTGTTGATGGTGGTACTGGTTATGATGCTGGTGCTGCTGCTGGTGTTTGTAACCTTTGCACCATATTCTCCAAAGCCACTACCCGAGCGCGAAGCTCGTTGACTTCTTCTATTACACCGGGGTGATTGTCGGTTCGGACGAGCGGATAAATAAAATTTAAAATTTAATGTAGTATGTAATCGTGACGAGATAATCTAGAAATGAGAGAGAAAATGGTGTCTCGAACAGGTTCACCGGTAAGTGCTTCAGGTTCTTCACCAAGAGGACAATGTGGTGGATGGAAAGGATCACCTTCTTCTTGTCTTCAATGATTAAGGAGGCTACGAACCCATCCCCAATTCATCCAGAATAGATGATGACTGATTGGTTGATCCATTCCGGTCACACTGCTTTCGGAGCTTGAGTGGGATTCCATTTCGGAATCTGAGGGACTTGAACTAATGACGAATTCCATTTCGTACAATTGAATAAGGATTTTTCGATATGAAATGATTTTCGATTATTCGATGGTATTCTAATTACATAGAATATCCATAGATATAGAACAAAATATTTCGTAGATTACGGAGGAATTTACGGAATATGTCAAGCAAAGTTTACAGTACTAGATATGATAAGATATGATTTAGCAGATATGCTAAGATATGAATTTTGTCTATACACTATTCATGCAATCAATGCAGCAAGACGTGTCTAGACTAAGAATGATAAGCAGGTAATTTCCTAAGGATGATAAGTAGGTAATTTTCGACACAAAATGATAAGCAAAACTTTTGACATGCAGACACGGTCGAAGTCCAGACTCACTAATGCATCCTAACGACTTATCAGTTAGACACACTAATGCAGACCTGGTTCGCTAAGACCACCGCTCTGATACCAACTGAAAGGAACCGTTCATATACATTATAAACAATTCACAATAGTTGATTACATCGCGAGGTATTTGACCTCTAAATGATACATTTTACAAACATTTCATTCGTTTTTAAAAGACAAACTTTCTTTACATCGACAATTGACAGGCATGCATACCATTTCATAATATCCACTATCCAACTATAAATTTACTTAATAATAATCTTGATGAACTCAATGACTCGAATGCAACGTCTTTCGAAATATGCCATGAATGACTTTAAGTAATATCCTTAAACGAACAAATGCACAGCGGAAGATTTCTTTCATACCTGAGAATAAACATGCTTAAAAGTGTCAACCAAAAGGTTGGTGAGTTCATTAGTTTATCATAATCATTCATTTCCATCTTTTTAATAGACCACAAGAATTTCATTTTCATTTCTCATAAACAGCATGCATGCAAAAATCATTCCTATGGATTGAACACCTGGTAACCGACATTAACAAGATGCATATCAGAATATCCCCTATCATTCCGGGACATCCATCGGACATGATAAAACAACATCGAAGTACTAAAGCATCCGCAACCATGGATGGGGTTTGTTAGGCCCAATAGATCTATCTTTAGGATTCGCGTCAATTAGTAGATCGGTTTACTAATTCTTAGGCTACCAAGCAAAAAGGGGCATATTCGACTTCGATCATTCAACCATAGATTGTAGTTTCAATTACTTGTGTCTATTTCATCAAACATTTATAAAAACAGCACATGTATTCTCAGTCTCAAAAATATATATTGCAAAACCATTTAAAAAGGGAGTAATGAAACTCACAATACTGTATTTCGTAGTAAAAATACATATGACGTCATTGAACAAGTATAAGGTCGGCATCGGATTCACGAACCTATATTAATTTTATATATATATATATATATATATATATATATATATATATATATATATATATATATATATATATATATATATATATATATATATATATATATATATATATATATATATATATATATATATATATGTGTGTGGTCAATAACTGTCTAACAATTTAGGTCAAGTCGTAGTGTATCACAATCCTAATGCTCGAGACTAATATGCAAAAGTCAACAAAAGTCAATTTGATTCAAAATAATTTCAAAAATTTATACATGATTATTATATAGTTTAAATATAGTCATTCTATATTTTTAAATATTTTTAACAAATTTATTAGGGTAAATAATATAATCCATTTATCAATAAATAAAATTTTATATTAAAATTTAAAAATATACTTTTATATATCTTAAGTAATAAAATTTATAGAGTTCATTTAATATCATAAAAATAATATGATAGTTATTATTAATGTAATTATATTACACGTAGAAAAATATGTTTGTATTACATATTTATTTGATAAAATAATATCGATAATAATAATAGTAAGTAAAAATTGTATTATTTTGTAATAATTATTATTATTATTCCACTAATAATAATAAAAATGTTTATATTTACTAAAAATGATATTATGATAATATGATAATTTTTATTAAAATAATAATGATTATGATATTTTATATTAACTATGATATTCCTATAAATAATAATTTTTGTAAAAATGATAGTTTTAATATTAATAATACTTTTTAATAATAATAATGATAAAAATAATAAAAATGATATTTTAATCTAAATCAATACCTTTCAATATTTTAGTTTCATCATGATACTCATACTCATTATTTCTTAATCAATTTGTTAATAGCTTTTAGTCATCTTTTATATCGCGTTCATAATAATGATAATAATAGTATTCATAATATTTAGATGTTACAAATATTAGTTTTAATTAAAATAGTAATAATGAACATTATGTTAATACTAATAACTATTTTAATGATAATAATAATAATAAATATAATACTAATTATAATCTTAACGATAATAACGATAGTAATAATAATAAAAATGACAATTTTTAATGATAATACCTTTTATTGATAATGATAATAATAATAATAATAATAATAATAATAATAATAATAATAATAATAATAATAATAATAATAATAATAATAATAATAATAATAATAATAATAATAATAATAATTAGATAAAAACTATAACGACGATAATAACGACGATAATAATAATCATTTTTAATAATAATACAAAAATTCAATTGATTATAACTTCTAATCCGTTCATCGAAATCATTCGATATCTAAATGAAAAGTTCTTAATTTTTCGCTAGCTTTCCAACGGCATGCATATCTTATACCTTATCTTAACCGCATATGTAACTAATTCAGGATTCAACATAACCTATCTAACGACAATATCAAAAAATACAATCATGCATAATCTTATATACTCGAGCACTAGTCAGGGATACACTAATAATATATAAAAGTTAAGTTATGAGTGCTCACGTATCAATATTGAGATTCAATATTGCAGGAAAGGTACATAAACGCAACGGAGACGATAAATACTAGGTTGACCTTATGAGCATATCCCCCGAACATTACCCATCACCTCCATAGTTATAACCCATAATTTCCTTAGCCTTATCCTACTCGAAAAACCCGTCTTGAGATAATTTGCTCATGACCGCGTCGTAATATTTTATGTATATTACTAATAATAATACCCATACTACTAGTTAAGATTAATAATAATATTAATCTTAATAATAATAATAATAATAATAATAATAATAATAATAATAATAATAATAATAATAATAATAATAATAATAATAATAATAATAATAATTAATATATATATAAAGAGAGATTTAGAGACAAAGGTAAATATATGTGTGTATATCCGAACGAACTCGATTGATTTATAGATGTGTTCAGCACTCTGACTCCATGCGATTGCATGGAGTCTCTATACTTAAATCATGTGATCGCATGATAGGTAAAACCAGCTCATATGCACTAATTCACCCTGCCGACACTCGTTATTATATAATATAATTACATATATTATTAATCTTTATAATTAATTAAATATTTAAGTTTACATACATAGTTAATTTGTAAACTTACTTCTAACAACTTGTACGATGACACTCGACTCATGTCCCGCTTTCGGTTTTTCGAACGACGTTTCGTACGCTTAGAAAACTAACACTTTACGTTACGCGACGTGTACCTTTAATAATAATTAGAATTTAATCAATGAAAAACAATCCCACTCAAAGTGTAACTTATTCATTTGAGTGTTTTGGTCATTTGCTTCTATAATTCAATGTCTCGTTGTTCACCAAAATATATCATTTTAAATCAAAACGTTTTGTGACTACGTTATTATTATATCTCATTACATTGTAAGGTACATATATATATTTTTATCTCAAAATATAAGTTTATAATATTTATTTAATATTTAGTTTTTTATAGTAATTATTTTTCAAGACTCATTTATAATCGTTTAAATGATAGAAAATATTATGTCATATTACGTTTGCGTTTTTGAAACACAATATATATATATATATATATATATATATATATATATATATATATATATATATATATATATATATATATATATATATATATATATATATATATATATATATATATATATATATATTCGTAATTTATAATATAAAGTTTTAATTAAGTTCTTTAAGATTCATTAACGAAGTATCTTATAATACCTTTTAATGAAGTTCTTTCTAAATTGAAAACATTTTAGTACTAAATCAAATAAATATATTAACTTTTGTTTTCTAAAACTAATATATATTTAGGAATCATTTTGTCAAAAGGTTGAAGTAATGGAAATTGTTATATCCTATTTTGAAAAGTAAAATAATAGATTTCAAGTTTTTAAATTACTAATTATTGATGAAGCGAGAGATAAAGTTTAAAGGGTAAATGAACGTACGAAATCATTTTAAGATAAAACGTCGATATTTATTTTCTAAGTTATTTATATCTCATAACCTTATTTCCACATTAAGTAATATGAAAGTTAAATAGCTAAAGCATATATAGGACATTGAACAAGAATCCCACTAACTTTTGTCAAACCTTCGTTAATTGATATATTTGTTCTTACATGTAAATTACTTTACCAAATATTCCGAATACCGTTAAAAAGGAAAGGTTTCCTAAATCAAAGTGGACCTCTCAACAGAGACTCGTAATCATAATTCAATGTTTCTGATAATTCAATCATTTGATATTATCTTCTAATTCCACCGATAATTATATTTTGAAACAAATACGTTCATGTAAAGTATTATACGTTTAATACTATGTTAATATTCTCAAGTTATAATATATACATATATATACATATTCATATCCAAAAATGGTTCGTGAATTGTCGGGATTTGGTCGAGGTTAAATGAATGTATGAACATAGTTTAAAATCCTTGAGATTTAACTTAACAAACTTTGCTTATTGTGTCGGAAACATATAAAGATCAAGTTTAAATTTGGTCGGAAATTTCCTGGTTGTCACATATACCATGCTATGCTATATTGTTCTACATGCTTGCTTATACTTACTTGCTTCTAGACATGCTTGGAATTAGTAGAACTAGTGGAGTAATGTTGGTACTTAATGATAATGTTGCATGATATACTAAGGCTTCTGCTCACTACATGTTATATCGCACATTCATGCTATACTATTCATTAACTCGAATATGTGGTGGTTCATACGCATTTTTGATCTTACATGCTCTCTAACGATCACATATATTGGTCAAAGTGCTCACTCCACTATCTTGGTTATCTATGACACACAATGATTCTTATGCTTGCTATATATTATTATGTGTATGCATTAACCCTTGATTGAAGGTTTATCTAGCTCGTTGAGTTCATATCACTCCTTACTTGATATTATGACTTATGTGTGGGCTAATCCTCTTTTCTATGAGTCTTATGTTGCACATTTCAAGGGAGAACTATATCATCTACCGCTATGTAAGTTTCAAGGGGGAGCATTACTCTAGGGTTCGCATAGTTCCAGGGGAGCTAACCTTTTTGCTTCGACAAAAGGGGGAGAAAGTGTATGGTAAGTGATGTTAACACATGTGTTGTATTATATGCTTAAGCACACTTACATAGGTTTGTCATCATCAAAAATGGGGAGAATGTTGGTTAGTGATCCAATATTAATATTTAAATGTTAACACTTTGTTTTGATGATAACACCAAGTCTTGTATGCTTAAACAATGTATAGAACAACACAAGTTCACAAGCCTACACTACCTCTAGCAAAAGACCAATTCACAATAATAAAATTGGCAAAAATAAAACACGGCTGATCCATGGTCGACCGTAGGCTTGACCGTGGATGCCCTGCACCAACGGCTGCAATCTTTTTCAAAGTTATGGTCTGCGGTCAAGTACACGGTCGACCGCAGATCGACCACAGTTCTTCCTATTACCAAATACATTCACTTTGAGTTAGACCACTTCGAGGCATCTATAATTTACAAAACCTTTCTAAATATACTTAGAATAGTTTCCTTCTTTGTTTTGAAAAGAGTTTTGAACCAAAATATGTTAATCTTGATTAATCACACCTAATGACACCTTAATGACGATTTAACTTGAAATAAGATTAAACACACAGGTGTTATATCTTTTTATCCTTTTACATAGTGTCATTTAAACATACTAATAATAGTCATTAAAGTCCCAATTAAAGAGGTGCTCTCTCATTAGTTTTATGTACCATTGTATGTATGTAAATGTAATTAGTTTAAGCTAGTCAAGGTTGTAACAAGGATCATTAAGTTCCAACTAGATTCAAACTAGTTCAATTAAGATGTAACAAGGTTCTAAAGAGCAAGATACTTCCATCAAAGAAAAGACAACTTGATGAAGACATGAGTATGAGGTTTGGAATGTAGTGGTTTATCTCTTTATGATTAATGCAACTAGTCAAAGCATTCCCAACTAGATTCAAACAAATCCAATTGACTTGTAACAAGCACCAATGAAGCAAGATACTTCCATCAAAGATAAAGACAATGGTTTAAAGACTTGGGTAATGAAGTTTGGATGCTAGTGGTTTGTCAAGGGACAAAAATTTGCATTTACCTTTTTAGGAAATCAATGACAATAGTCAAGGACATTGGACTTTCCTCTTTAGCTAGCACATGTCAACCTCCATGCATATGTCCAAGAATAAAGGGGTAATAGAGTTAACTTCTAGGTGTATTAAGCATCTTTTTAAAGCTTTATATTGGGTAAAGAAGCCAAAAATTCAAAGAAAAAAGAGCTCCAATAGATATATTGAAAAGTTGTCCAGTAGAAGTAAGGTCGAAGCATGGCTGACCGTGGAGTCAGCTGTACAACATTTGAGAGAATTTTTTTCTTTCCTATAAATGCCAACATTTTCCAAACTTGAAGACCACCTCTTTCCAACATTCTTTCAAAGTCATATCTACTGATCTCCCAAGCCTCAAGCACATATCTATGGAGAGATTATAAGAGAGAACGAGAGATTTTTCTTACACTAAGTAGAATTGAAATGTAAACTTTGTACTTATAATTTGTATCTTTTAGTTTACTTTGTAAGAGACTTCCTTAGGGGGTCAAGGAAGTTAAGTAGTTCTTGTGATAGGAAACACACCATCTTGCTTAATGTAGTGACCCGAACTTTTCCATATTTATATATATTAATTGAGATTGATATTTACATGATTAAATGTTTCCAACATGTTAAGCAATCAAACTTGTTAAGACTTGATTAATTGAAATATGTTTCATATAGACAATTGACCACCCAAGTTGACCGGCGATTCACGAACGTTAAAACTTGTAAAAATGACATGACGATATATATATGGATATGCATATGGTTAACATGAGATTATGATAAGTAAGTATCTCCATAAGTATATTAACAATGAGTTATATACATATAAACAAGACTACTAACTTAAAGATTTCGAAACGAGACATATATGTAACGATTATCGTTGTAACGACATTTAAATGTATATATATCATATTAAGATATATTAATATATCATAATATCATGATAATATAATAATTTAACATCTCATTAGATATAATAAACAATGGGTTAACAACATTAATTGAGATCGTTAACTTAAAGGTTTCAAAACAACACTTACATGTAACGACTAACGATGACTTAACGACTCAGTTAAAATGTATATACATGTAGTGTATTTAGATGTATTAAAATACTTTTGGAAGACTTTAAGACATATATCAAAACACTCATACTTAACGAAAATGGTTACAGTTACTTTCCCATTCTTTTCTTTCATCAAGAATTCTAGTTGTATTCTTACCCGTATTATACATAGCTTCAAAACGTACTTACTATGGGTATATACCAATAGGAACTAGCATGGGATTCCACTCTTGATTATGTCATGTATGACTAATCAATTTTAACTTCTACCATGAGCTAGTCAACTAACTAGAACTCCTTTTAACCCCACTCACCACTCACCAATTACCACTCATCATTCACTCCATTTCACTTCCAATTCTCTTTCTAATTCTCTCTCAACACACACAAACTATTATGAACGTATTTTTCCAGTAGTTAATCATCATCTTCATCAAAAATCACTTCAAGAATCAAGCTATAATCATCATAGGAAGAACACTTCAAAAATCCCTTCAAGTTTACTAATTTACTTCCAAGCTTTCTAATCCATTCCAAGTAATCATCTAAGATCAAGAAACCTTTGTTATATACAGTAGGTTATCTTTCTTATTCAAGTTAATATTCATATTCAAACTTTGATTCAATTTCTATAACTATAAACTATCTTAATTCGAGTAAAAATCTTACTTGAACTTGTTTTTGTGTCATGATCCTACTTCAAGAACTTTCAAGCCATCCAAGATCCTTTGAAGCTAGATCATTTCTTGTCACTTCTAGTAGGTTTACCTACTAAACTTGAGGTAGTAATGATGTTCATAACATCATTCGCTTCATATATATAAAACTATCTTATTCGAAGGTTTAAACTCGTAATCACTAGAACATAGTTTAGTTAATTCTAAACTTGTTCGCAAACAAAAGTTAATCCTTCTAACTTGAATTTTAAAATTAACTAAACACATGTTCTATATCTATATGATATGCTAACTTAATGATTTAAAACCTGGAAACACGAAAAACACCGTAAAACCGGATTTACGCTGTCGTAGTAACACCGCGGACTGTTTTGGGTTAGTTAATTAAAAACTATGATAAACTTTGATTTAAAAGTTGTTATTCTGAGAAAATGATTTTTATTATGAACATGAAACTATATCAAAAAATTATGGTTAAACTCAAAGTGGAAGTATGTTTTCTAAAATGGTCATCTAGACGTCGTTCTTTCGACTGAAATGACTACCTTTACAAAACCGACTTGTAACTTATTTTTCCGACTATAAACCTATACTTTTTCTGTTTAGATTCATAAAATAGAGTTCAATATGAAACCATAGCAATTTTATTCACTCAAAACGGATTTAAAATGAAGAAGTTATGGGTAAAACAAGATTGGATAATTTTTCTCATTTTAGCTACGTGAAAATTGGTAACAAATCTATTCCAACCATAACTTAATCAACTTGTATTGTATATTATGTAATCTTGAGATACCATAGACACGTATACAATGTTTCGACCTATCATGTCGACACATCTATATATATTTCGGAACAACCATAGACACTCTATATGTGAATGTTGGAGTTAGCTATACAGGGTTGAGGTTGATTCCAAAATATGTATAGTTTGAGTTGTGATCAATACTGAGATACGTATACACTGGGTCGTGGATTGATTCAAGATAATATTTATCGATTTATTTCTGTATATCTAACTGTGGACAACTAGTTGTAGGTTACTAACGAGGACAGCTGACTTAATAAACTTAAAACATCAAAATATATTAAAAGTGTTGTAAATATATTTTGAACATACTTTGATATATATGTATATATTGTTATAGGTTCGTGAATCAAACAGTGGCCAAGTCTTACTTCCCGACGAAGTAAAAATCTGTGAAAGTGAGTTATAGTCCCACTTTTAAAATCTAATATTTTTGGGATGAGAATACATGCAGGTTTTATAAATGATTTACAAAATAGACACAAGTACGTGAAACTACATTCTATGGTTGAATTATCGAAATCGAATATGCCCCTTTTTATTAAGTCTGGTAATCTAAGAATTAGGGAACAGACACCCTAATTGACGCGAATCCTAAAGATAGATCTATTGGGCCTAACAAACCCCATCCAAAGTACCGGATGCTTTAGTACTTCGAAATTTATATCATATTCGAAGGGTGTCCCGGAATGATGGGGATATTCTTATATATGCATCTTGTTAATGTCGGTTACCAGGTGTTCACCATATGAATGATTTTTATCTCTATGTATGGGATGTGTATTGAAATATGAAATCTTGTGGTCTATTGTTACGATTTGATATATATAGGTTAAACCTATAACTCACCAACATTTTTGTTGACGTTTTAAGCATGTTTATTCTCAAGTGATTATTAAGAGCTTCCGCTGTCGCATACTTAAATAAGGACGAGATTTGCAGTCCATGCTTGTATGATATTGTGTAAAAACTGCATTCAAGAAACTTATTTTGTTGTAACATATTTGTATTGTAAACCATTATGTAATGGTCGTGTGTAAACAGGATATTTTAGATTATCATTATTTGATAATCTACGTAAAGCTTTTTAAACCTTTATTGATGAAATAAAGGTTATGGTTTGTTTTAAAATGAATGCAGTCTTTGAAAAATGTCTCATATAGAGGTCAAAACCTCGCAACGAAATCAATTAATATGGAACGTTTTTAATCAATAAGAACGGGACATTTCAGTTGGTATCAGAGCGTTGGTCTTAGAGAACCAGAATTTTGCATTAGTGTGTCTTATCTAGTTTGTTAGGATGCATTAGTGAGTCTGGACTTCGACCGTGTTTACTTGAAAAATGATTGCTTAACAAATTTTGTTGGAAACTATATATTTTTAACATGTGAATATTATGTGATATATTAATCTCTTAACGCGTTTGATATTATGTGATAGATGTCTACCTCTAGAACAAGTCCCATTGACTCACCTAATAATAATGAAGAGTCAAATGTAAATTGGAATGATTCGTGGACTGATTCACAAGTTCCCGAAGAGGAACCGGAAGAAGAGTCAGAACCGGAAGAAGAATCGGAACCGGAAGAAGAATCGGAACCGGATGAAGAAATAGAACCGGTGGGAGAAATAATAAAACGGTTAAGTAAAAGAAAATCCTCAACTAACCGACCAAGGTTAATTATGGTCAATGGTGTTTCTGCCAAGGAAGCAAAATATTGGGAGGATTACCAATTCTCCGATGAATCGGATTCCGACGAGAATTCCGATGATGTTATAGAAATTACCCCAACTGAATTTAAAAAGGCAAAAGAAAATAATAAGGGAAAGGGCATAAAAATAAAGAAATCTAATTCCAACCCCGATGAACTTTATATGTATCGTCAACCCCCGAAGTCCTTAAGTTGTAACAATGACCCGGGAACCTCTAAACCACCAGGTTTTTCTAAACCAATGTGGATAACGACGGCTCGTATTAGGGGAACATCATGTATCCCTAGAAACTTGGCAAAACGAACCAAAACCGAAGAAGAAGAAACAAGCGAGTCGGAATAAGATAGTTGTATTCGTGTGGTGTAATATAAGTAATATAGTGTGCTTATGCTTTATGATATATGTAAAAATTTCTTGTATTAATAAGTATTTTTTTTATGAATCTAACTCTTGTCTATTTTACAGTATAAAAACACAAAATGGATAGACAACCCAATATTTTAAGAGACCTACCCGGAGACATGATTGATGAAATCTTGTCTAGAGTCGGTCAGAATTCTTCGGCATAACTATTTAAGGCGAGATCAGTTTGTAAGACATTCGAAGAACGTTCCAAGAATGCCTTGGTTTATAAAAGGCTTTCGTTCGAAAGATGGGGGATATCACATTGGGAAATCCATAAGTTACGATGTGTTTACTTTGACGCATATATTGCGGGGAACCCAAATGCTATTTTACGCAATGGGTTAAGAAATTATTTTGACTCAATATATCCGAATATTGGACTTCGTGATTTAGAAAAAGCGGCTAACATGCAATATAAAGAAGCATGTTATGCTTACGGATTAGTAATGTTCGCTTCTCACCAAAGTGAGAACAAGAACATCGGGCTACAACTATTAAACAAAACGTTCCCACAAGTGACGAAGTCGGTAATTGGGGTAAGATGTAATAACCCGACTTTTTCCGTTAACTTTTCGTTAAAAAAACATAACAACCGTTACTTAAAATCTACAATTTTATATGTAAATTTTTTTTTTTTTATAATATACTACTATTAATATTGGTTACATTTTTTTTTGAAAACACTACGGTTAGTGAAAACGAAAAAAAAAATATATTTTAAGACAACAAAATGTATGATTATTAATTTTAATAATTAGGTTATATAACAATTGAGTTTTGAAAATCATTTTAATTAAGTAGGATGATGATACTTATATTTTTATTCAACAAGTATTTATACGCGTATTATACGAACGTTTCTAGATATATAGTTTTATACACTAATAATTCAAACTAATAAATGAATTAATAATTCAAATTAATAATTCGGTTTAATAATTCAAACTAATAATTCAGTTTATTATTATAATATTTTATATTATATAATGGATATAAAAATTCGTAACCCACTTGCCAACTACTCCCATAATTTACGTAATACATGACTTATAAACATTATAATTACTCTATCATACAATTTAAATATTATAGTGATATTTAAACATAATCTTAATAATTGACTGGAATTAAATATAAAAGGTTTCGAACAATATACATAGATGTATTTTTTTAAATATAAAATTTATCAATCACAGAAACATGTTAAGGCAAAATACATTGGGTTTTAGATAACGGATAAAAATCTAATAAAAATCTAATATATATATTTTAGGGATACCCGTAATTGCCATTGTTAATTACCCACGACTATATATTATATCTATATTTACTTACTATTAAACCCGTGACTACAAAAATTTATAACCCGTGTTTATTTAATATTACACCCATGATATATCTATGCCCGTGACTATAAAGTTAATACCCGTGATATCTATTATTGAGATAGATATTTACCCGTGACTCTGTCTTATCTATATTATCTACATCAGATTCATTTCATCAAACAACCACGTACACAATTTTTCTCTTAAGAACACCCATCTACTATTCATCATCTTCATCGATCTTCTTTCCTCAAAAACACCTTCAAGAAATCACTTGATCATAAAATCGTTTACATATTCGGACTCCTCTCGAAGAGCTCTACAGATCTATACCAATAATTTCTTGATTAGGGTAAGTTTTAAAAACTCTAATTTTTGAGTTTTCATGTTTTTGATACATATTAGGGTAGATATAGTGTCTAGTGCTCAAGTCCTTGAATATTTACAAATGAAATGGTGTTTAATTGATCATTTGAGTAGTTATAATGAAATCCCATTTTTGAACTGATATGAACTCATTCTTACATGTTAAATACAGTTAATCAAAGTTCATAATTGAATTGCTATCAAAGAGTAGTTAATTTTTCATATAGATATTGCGCGATTTTGATTTCTAGATCAAAAATTGTGATTAATTGATTTTGATTTGAAAATTCGTATTTGATATTGCTAATCTGGAAAAGTTGAGTTTACAATCTATTCTTGGCATGATAATATTTGAAAAGATCTTGAAAAATTATTAACTTTTCGTTTAGATATCATATGTTTTCGATTTATAGAACTTAAGTTATGAACGATTGAAGTTATGTTTTTGTATGAATAAAGGTGAACGTTTTTGGCATGCTAAATGACATATAACTGATAATATAAGTTCATAGGGTTGTTGGACTTGAAAAACCACTGATATTAGACTCAAGAATCGGGTCGATTCGAATTTTCTTTAGACTTTTACGCTCGTTCAAAGTTTGGTACATGTTAATAAAAATGCTGTTTGATTTCTGAAAACTGCACGAACATAGTTTAACGTATTCTGTAACTGGAGCTATTCTGGGAAAAATCAGACTGTACGAAAAATTGGGTAGATTCTCCACTTAAAAACGCCACATCTCCAATTGGCGGTGACTGATTTGGAGTTGTGATGATTTTTCTAAAAATCACAGAAGTTGCTGCTGTAAACCTTGTTTTAAACTTGTATTTTTGCAAATGTTTCGGGTTATAAAAATAATGACCAATACTTGAGACTTGAAACTTTTTGTATGAACTTAATACACTTATATTAACTATTTCATATAGTGTGGGGTGTTCTAAAGTGGTAATTTTGTATATGTATAAACATGTAATTTAAACCGTCCGTTTGGACATTTAACCCGTTTAAGCCAAAAAGTGTCAAAATGGGTAACGGGCACCGAGGACACGTCCGATATATCAATTTAAGTAAGTTTGAAGTTTGTAATATTTTAAAAATGATTTTTGGCATGTTTTGATCAAAATGGGTATTTATGACCCATTTGAGTCATACGCGTCTACTCTGACCAATATGCGAAATTTTGAGGATCAAAGGTATGTAACACGTCTAAAATATCATTTTTAAACTTATGACATGATTTTTACATGCTCAAGTATTATGGTTTGGAATTTGAGTTGTCAATGAAATTTTTTTATTATTTTAGTGAAATTGTCAAAATGACTCTCGGGCTCCCTTTGTAGGCTCGTAAATTATAAATGAATAAGTTATGGCAAAAGCTATTAATTGGGTCAGAAAGTAGATATGAGATGCTTCAAAATGATATAAGATATGTATGATTTTGTCGAGTCAAAACTAGTTCAAACGAGCCTGAAAACAGGATGTTGGGGCTGACTTTTAGTTTTGGTAAAGTGTCAAAAATGACTCTTGGGTCTACTTTGCGGACACGTAAGTTGAAATCAGTTAAGTCTGGATAAAAACTATTAATTGGCATTGAAAGTATTTACGACATGCTTTAAAACGATATATTATATGTATGATTTTGTTAAGTCTAAACAGGTTTAAAACAAGCGTGAAAATGGGTAATCGTTGCTGATTTTGAACACTTGGCATTTTATCAGCAGTTAACATTTTATCAGCAGTTTATGTTTCGGGAGGCTGTTTTCGCGAGGCCATAACTTTCAAACCGTAACTCCGTTTTCGTCAAATAAACTGTCTATAGAAAGGTGGGATGATATACTTTCCAATGGTCATGACCTAAGGTATTATATCAAAGTTGATGTGACCCAGAATCAGCTGCAAAATACCTAAAAATACATATATGTAAATAATATTTTATCTAAGTAAAAATAGATAACCTAAGTTTGACTTATGTTTGACTATTTGACCAACTTGGGTAATATTATGAGATTGTTTATTTGTGTTGACCATGTTGACTGTGTTTGACTTGCGTTTGACTTACATTTGACTTACTTTGACTTCTGTTGACTTTTGTTGACTTTTGCTAAACTTTGCTAAATTTATGAGTCGGACTTGAGCAATAGGACTATACTTACCCTATGGACCGACCTAGCTTATTAGACACTTATTGACCAACATATGTTCTCTAGGTTGAGGTCTACGGTTACTTGCATTCCGATATTCGGTCACATCTCTGTGATTTATTTCTGAAGTTGTCAGGTGAGTTTCATTTGCTCCCTTTTTAATTGCTTTTGCAATCTATATTTTTGGGCTGAGAATACATGCACTCTATTTTAAACGCAATGGATACAAGTACATACTAAATTCTACACTGAGTTTGAACCGAAAATCCCTTAGCTTTGGTAACTAGTAACTGCCGGTTATAAGAACTGGTGGGCGCGAGTAGTTATATATGGATCCATAGGGCTTGACATCCCCGTCTGTTCCAGGTATAGAAACCCTAGCCTGAACTATAAAACAGACGTATGCTATTTGAGTTTAGTACACGTTGGTTTGCGTGTATTGTACATGTTGGTTGCATGTATGTTAAAACAGGGGTACTTATTAGATATACGTTAAAGTTTAGTTACCAGGGTGCTCAATCTTGTAGAATATTTTGATACACGTTTCTGGATGAAGCAACTGAAATCTTGTGATCCACCTTTATATACAGATTATGCGCAATATTAAAACTATGAACTCACCAACCTTTGTGTTGACACTTTTTAGCATGTTTATTCTCAGGTCTCTAGAAGTCTTCCGCTGTTTGCTTATACGTTATACAAGCTATGTGCATGGAGTCATACATGCTTTATTAGAGAAAACTTTGCATTCACAAAATCATCACCATGTATCTTATTGTGACTGTATTGTCAACGGATGTATTATTGTAAACTATTATTTACGGTGATTGTCTATATGTAGAAATAATCAGATGTCGAAAGCCTTGGATTTAGATATTCATTTATGGTGTGTCTTTTCAAAAGAATGCAATGTTTACAAAACGTATCATATAGAGGTCAATACCTCGCAATGAAACCGGTGAATAACGTACTGCGTCAATAGCGATTTTGGCGGGTCGTTACAAAATGAGGTTTTTAGATTGTTACGGGACTGTTGGACATTACGTAACCCTCTTCCCTTTGACGACGTTACAACACGCTGTCTTATCAACGGCCATGACGGTTATGTTCCACAAGACCAAGGATGGAAGTAATCCTAGTAAAACCAGAATGCATGACTTGTTTCTGGACGTATGAATTACGTGTCTTTATTGCCTTTGCTGAACAACTTGTGTACTAGCTAGAATTATCTTCACAACCATCTTGTATCAAATTTATTGTGTGCTATATTTCATGCTATATGTAAAATAAGCGGTATTGTAAGTTTGTAAAATATTGTGTAAAAGTTTGAACGCGAAATATTATTATAATCAGTTTTTCATATAGAATTGTATATTAGCTACTAAGTATGAACTTAACGGGTAGGTACTACCCGAATTTAAACTTATAAAACGCTAATATGAAGAAAAAGCTTTTATAAATGAGTTCATATTATGCTACGAAATACTATTAACTACTCTTAATATTCTGTATGATTAACTTGTTCCATTTGACTATTTTGAAGGAAATGGCACCGACTACTCGACACACCGTGAATATGAATGAAGAGGAATTCCGTACTTTTCTAGCTTCAAACATAGCCGCAGTACAGGCTGCGCTACATACCAACAATAACCTTGGATCTAGCAGTACAGGAAATCGTGTAGGATGCAGCTACAAAGAATTCACTGCCTGCAAACCTTTGGAATTTGATGGAACCGAAGGACCGATCGGATTGAAACGGTGGACCGAGAAGGTCGAGTCGGTGTTTGCCATAAGTAAGTGTACTGAAGAGGACAAAGTGAAGTACGCTACGCATACCTTCACAGGTTATGCGTTAACATGGTGGAATACCTATCTAGAGCAAGTGGGACAAGATGATGCGTACGCACTACCGTGGTCAGTATTCAAGCACTTGATGAACGAGAAGTACCGTCCCAGAACCGAGGTCAATAAGCTCAAGACAGAACTTAGAGGGTTACGAACCCAAGGATTTGATATTACCACGTACGAAAGACGATTCACAGAATTGTGCCTATTGTGTCCGGGAGCATTCGAAGATGAGGAAGAGAAGATCGACGCGTTTGTGAAAGGATTACCGGAAAGAATCCAAGAAGATATAAGTTCACACGAGCCCGCCTCCATACAACAGGCATGTAGAATGGCTCACAAACTAGTGAACCAGATTGAAGAAAGAATTAAAGAACAGACTGCTGAAGAGGCCAATGTGAAGCAAGTCAAAAGAAAGTGGGAGGAAAACGGTGATAAGAATCACCAATACAACAACAACACCAATTACAACAATAATCGCAACAATTATCCCAACAATCGCAACATCAATCGCAACTACAACAAACGGCCCAACAACAACAACAACAACAACAACAGCAACTACAACAATCATCCCAACAACAATAATAACCGCAACAACAACAACAACAATCAGAAGCAGCTATGCCAGAGGTGTGAAAAGTATCACTCGCGGTGAAGTGTGAGGTCTACGGACCAGGGGTTAATAGAACGAAAGGAACAAATGGTGTCGAAACGAGTGATGGCGGAGCAAGTAGTGTCGGAGCAAGTTATGCCAATGTAGTTTGTTATAAATGTGGAAAACCGGGCCACATTATTAGAAATTGCCCGAACCAGGAGAACACGAATGGACAAGGCCGCGGAAGAGTTTTCAATATTAATGCGGCAGAGGCACAGGAAGACCCGGAGCTTGTTACGGGTACGTTTCTTATTGACAATAAATCTGCTTACGTTTTATTTGATTCGGGTGCGGATAGAAGCTATATGAGTAGAGATTTTTGTGCTAAATTAAGTTGTCCATTGACGCCTTTGGATAGTAAATTTTTACTCGAATTAGCAAATGGTAAATTAATTTCAGCAGATAATATATGTCGGAATCGAGAAATTAAACTGGTTAGCGAAACATTTAAGATTGATTTGATACCTGTAGAGTTAGGGAGTTTTGATGTGATAATCGGTATGGACTGGTTGAAAGAAGTGAAAGCAGAGATCGTTTGTTACAAAAATGCAATTCGCATTATACGAGAAAAAGGAAAACCTTTAATGGTGTACGGAGAAAAGGGCAACACGAAGCTACATCTTATTAGTAATTTGAAGGCACAAAAACTAATAAGAAAAGGTTGCTATGCTGTTCTAGCACACGTCGAAAAAGTACAAACTGAAGAAAAGAGCATCAATGATGTTCCCATTGCAAAAGAATTTCCCGATGTATTTCCGAAAGAATTACCGGGATTACCCCCACATCGATCCGTTGAATTTCAAATAGATCTTGTACCAGGAGCTGCACCAATAGCTCATGCTCCTTACAGACTCGCACTCAGCGAGATGAAAGAACTACAAAGCCAATTACAAGAACTTTTAGAGCGTGGTTTCATTCGACCAAGCACATCACCGTGGGGAGCTCCTGTTTTGTTTGTCAAGAAGAAAGATGGTACATTCAGGTTGTGTATCGACTACCGAGAGTTGAACAAACTTACCATCAAGAACCGCTACCCACTACCGAGAATCGACGACTTATTTGATCAACTACAAGGCTCGTCTGTTTATTCAAAGATTGACTTACGTTCCGGGTATCATCAAATGTGGGTGAAAGAAGATGATATTCCAAAGACTGCTTTCAGAACACGTTACGGTCATTACGAGTTTATGGTCATGTCGTTTGGTTTAACTAATGCACCAGCTGTGTTCATGGACCTTATGAACCGAGTGTGTGGACCATACCTTGACAAGTTTGTCATTGTTTTCATTGATGACATACTTATTTACTCATAGAATGACCAAGAACACGGTGAACATTTGAGAAAGGTGTTAGAAGTATTGAGGAAGGAAGAATTGTACGCTAAGTTTTCAAAGTGTGCATTTTGGTTGGAAGAAGTTCAATTCCTCGGTCACATAGTAAACAAAGAAGGTATTAAGGTGGATCCGGCAAAGATAGAAACTGTTGAAAAGTGGGAAACCCCGAAAACTCCGAAACACATACGCCAGTTTTTAGGACTAGCTGGTTACTACAGAAGGTTCATCCAAGACTTTTCCAGAATAGCAAAACCCTTGACTGCATTAACGCATAAAGGGAAGAAAATTGAATGGAATGATGAACAAGAGAAAGCGTTTCAGTTATTGAAGAAAAAGCTAACTACGGCACCTATATTGTCATTGCCTGAAGGGAGTGATGATTTTGTGATTTATTGTGATGCATCAAAGCAAGGTCTCGGTTGTGTATTAATGCAATGAACGAAGGTGATTGCTTATGCGTCTAGACAATTGAAGATTCACGAACAAAATTATACGACGCATGATTTGGAATTAGGCGCGGTTGTTTTTGCATTAAAGACTTGGAGGCACTACTTATATGGGGTCAAAAGTATTATATATACCGACCACAAAAGTCTTCAACACATATTTAATCAGAAACAACTGAATATGAGGCAGCGTAGGTGGATTGAATTATTGAATGATTACGACTTTGAGATTCGTTACCACCCGGGGAAGGCAAATGTGGTAGCCGATGCCTTGAGCAGGAAGGACAGAGAACCCATTCGAGTAAAATCTATGAATATAATGATTCATAATAACATTACTACTCAAATAAAGGAGGCACAACAAGGAGTTTTAAAAGAGGGAAATTTAAAGGATGAAATACCCAAAGGATCGGAGAAGCATCTTAATATTCGGGAAGATGGAACCCGGTATAGGGCTGAAAGGATTTGGGTACCAAAATTTGGAGATATGAGAGAAATGGTACTTAGAGAAGCTCATAAAACCAGATACTCAATACATCCTGGAACGGGGAAGATGTACAAGGATCTCAAGAAACATTTTTGGTGGCCGGGTATGAAAGCCGATGTTGCTAAATACGTAGGAGAATGTTTGACGTGTTCTAAGGTCAAAGCTGAGCATTAGAAACCATTAGGTCTACTTCAACAACCCGAAATCCCGGAATGGAAATGGGAAAACATTACCATGGATTTCATCACTAAATTGCCAAGGACTGCAAGTGGTTTTGATACTATTTGGGTAATAGTTGATCGTCTCACCAAATCAGCACACTTCCTACCAATAAGAGAAGATGACAAGATGGAGAAGTTAGCACGACTGTATTTGAAGGAAGTCGTCTCCAGACATGGAATACCAATCTCTATTATCTCTGATAGGGATGGCAGATTTATTTCAAGATTCTGGCAGACATTACAGCAAGCATTAGGAACTCGTCTAGACATGAGTACTACCTATCATCTACAAACTGATGGGCAGAGTGAAAGGACGATACAAATGCTTGAAGACATGCTACGAGCATGTGTTATTGATTTCGGAAACAGTTGGGATCGACATCTACTGTTAGCAGAATTTTCCTACAACAACAGCTACCATTCAAGCATTGAGATGGCGCCGTTTGAAGCACTTTATGGTAGAAAGTGCAGGTCTTCGATTTGTTGGAGTGAAGTGGGGGATAGACAGATTACGGGTCCGGAGATTATACAAGAAACTACCGAGAAGATCATCCAAATTCAACAACGGTTGAAAACCGCCCAAAGTCGACAAAAGAGCTACGCTGACATTAAAAGAAAAGATATAGAATTTGAAATTGGAGAGATGGTCATGCTTAAAGTTGCACCTTGGAAAGGCGTTGTTCGATTTGGTAAACGAGGGAAATTAAATCCAAGGTATATTGGACCATTCAAGATTATTGATCGTGTCGGACCAGTAGCTTACCGACTTGAGTTACCTCAACAACTCGCGGCTGTACATAACACTTTCCACGTCTCGAATTTGAAGAAATGTTTTGCTAAAGAAGATCTCACTATTTCGTTAGATGAAATCCAAATCAACGAAAAACTTCAATTCATCGAAGAACCCGTCGAAATAATGGATCGTGAGGTTAAAAGACTTAAGCAAAATAAGATACCAATTGTTAAGGTTCGATGGAATGCTCGTAGAGGACCCGAGTTCACCTGGGAGCATGAAGATCAGATGAAGAAGAAATACCCGCATCTATTTCCAGAAAATTCGTCAACACCTTCAACAGCTTAAAATTTCGGGACGAAATTTATTTAACGGGTAGGTACTGTAGTGACCCGAACTTTTCCATATTTATATATATTAATTAAGATTTATATTTACATGATTAAATGTTTCCAACATGTTAAGCAATCAAACTTGTTAAGACTTGATTAATTGAAATATGTTTCATATAGACAATTGACCACCCAAGTTGACCGGCGATTCACGAACGTTAAAACTTGTAAAAACGACATGACGATATATATATGATATACATATGGTTAACATGAGATTATGATAAGTAAGTATCTCCATAAGTATATTAACAATGAGTTATATACATATAAACAAGACTACTAACTTAAAGATTTCGAAACGAGACATATATGTAACGATTATCATTGTAACGACATTTAAATGTATATATATCATATTAAGATATATTAATATATCATAATATCATGATAATATAATAATTTAACATCTCATTAGATATAATAAACAATGGGTTAACAACATTAATTGAGATCGTTAACTTAAAGGTTTCAAAACAACACTTACATGTAACGACTAACGATGACTTAACGACTCAGTTAAAATGTATATACATGTAGTGTATTTAGATGTATTAAAATACTTTTGGAAGACTTTAAGACATATATCAAAACACTCATACTTAACGAAAATGGTTACAGTTACTTTCCCATTCTTTTCTTTCATCAAGAATTCTAGTCGTATTCTTACCCGTATTATACACAGCTTCAAAACGTACTTACTATGGGTATATACCAATAGGAACTAGTATGGGATTCTACTCTTGATTATGTCATGTATGACTAATCAATTTTAACTTCTACCATGAGCTAGTCAACTAACTAGAACTCCTTTTAACCCCACTCACCACTCACCAATTACCACTCATCATTCACTCCATTTCACTTCCAATTCTCTTTCTAATTCTCTCTCAACACACACACACACACACACACACTCTATTATGAACGTATTTTTACAGTAGTTAATCATCATCTTCATCAAAAATCACTTCAAGAATCAAACTATAATCATCATAGGAAGAACACTTCAAGAACACTTCAAAAATCCCTTCAAGTTTACTAATTTACTTCCAAGCTTTCTAATCCATTCCAAGTAATCATCTAAGATCAAGAAACCTTTGTTATATACAGTAGGTTATCTTTCTTATTCAAGTTAATATTCATATTCAAACTTTGATTCAATTTCTATAACTATAAACTATCTTAATTCGAGTAAAAATCTTACTTGAACTTGTTTTTGTGTCATGATCCTACTTCAATAACTTTCAAGCCATCCAAGATCCTTTGAAGCTAGATCATTTCTTGTCACTTCTAGTAGGTTTACCTACTAAACTTGAGGTAGTAATGATGTTCATAACATCATTCGATTCATATATATAAAACTATCTTATTCGAAAGTTTAAACTCGTAATCACTAGAACATAGTTTAGTTAATTCTAAACTTGCTCGCAAACAAAAGTTAATCCTTCTAACTTGACTTTTAAAATTAACTAAACACATGTTCTATATCTATATGATATGCTAACTTAATGATTTAAAACCTGGAAACACGAAAAACACCGTAAAACCGGATTTACGCCGTCGTAGTAACACCGCGGGCTGTTTTGGGTTAGTTAATTAAAAACTATGATAAACTTTGATTTAAAAGTTGTTATTATGAGAAAATGATTTTTATTATGAACATGCAACTATATCCAAAAATTATGGTTAAACTCAAAGTGGAAGTATGTTTTCTAAAATGGTCATCTAGACGTCGTTCTTTCGACTGAAATGACTACCTTTACAAAAACGACTTGTAACTTATTTTTCCGACTATAAACCTATACTTTTTCTGTTTAGATTCATAAAATAAAGTTCAATATGAAACCATAGCAATTTGATTCACTCAAAACGGATTTAAAATGAAGAAGTTATGGGTAAAACAAGATTGGATAATTTTTCTCATTTTAGCTACGTGAAAATTGGTAACAAATCTATTCCAACCATAACTTAATCAACTTGTATTGTATATTATGTAATCTTGAGATACCATAGACACGTATATAATGTTTCGACCTATCATGTCGACACATCTATATATATTTCGGAACAACCATAGACACTCTATATGTGAATGTTGGAGTTAGCTATACAGGGTTGAGGTTGATTCCAAAATATGTATAGTTTGAGTTGTGATCAATACTGAGATACGTATACACTGGGTCGTGGATTGATTCAAGATAATATTTATCGATTTATTTCTGTATATCTAACTGTGGACAACTAGTTGTAGGTTACTAACGAGGACAGCTGACTTAATAAACTTAAAACATCAAAATATATTAAAAGTGTTGTAAATATATTTTGAACATACTTTGATATATATGTATATATTGTTATAGGTTCGTGAATCAACCAGTGGCCAAGTCTTACTTCCCGACGAAGTAAAAATCTGTGAAAGTGAGTTATAGTCCCACTTTTAAAATCTAATATTTTTGGGATGAGAATACATGCAGGTTTTATAAATGATTTACAAAATATACACAAGTACGTGAAACTACATTCTATGGTTGAATTATCGAAATCGAATATGCCCCTTTTTATTAAGTCTGGTAATCTAAGAATTAGGGAACAGACACCCTAATTGACGCGAATCCTAAAGATAGATCTATTGGGCCTAACAAACCCCATCCAAAGTACCGGATGCTTTAGTACTTTGAAATTTATATCATATCCGAAGGGTGTCCCGGAATGATGGGGATATTCTTATATATGCATCTTGTTAATGTCGGTTACCAGGTGTTCACCATATTAATGATTTTTATCTCTATGTATGGGATGTGTATTGAAATATGAAATCTTGTGGTCTATTGTTACGATTTGATATATATAGGTTAAACCTATAACTCACCAACATTTTTGTTGACGTTTTAAGCATGTTTATTCTCAAGTGATTATTAAGAGCTTCCGCTGTCGCATACTTAAATAAGGACGAGATTTGCAGTCCATGCTTGTATGATATTGTGTAAAAACTGCATTCAAGAAACTTATTTTGTTGTAACATATTTGTATTGTAAACCATTATGTAATGGTCGTGTGTAAACAGGATATTTTAGATTATCATTATTTGATAATCTACGTAAAGCTTTTTAAACCTTTATTGATGAAATGAAGGTTATGGTTTGTTTTAAAATGAATGCAGTCTTTGAAAAACGTCTCATATAGAGGTCAAAATCTCGCAACGAAATCAATTAATATGGAATGTTTTTAATCAATAAGAACGGGACATTTCACTTAATGATTCAACTTCCTTAAAGGGATCTCAGAAGTTGATCAATTCCATTGGGAATTAAGTTGGTGTGACCTATTGAAGAATTATGAGTGATCATAACCTTAGCTATAAGTTTACTTATGAGCTATCTTCTTAAAGGGATCTAGAAGGTAGTTGTGAATTCACTAGGCTAGAGCATTAGGATCTTGTGGTAAGAGAATTTGGTGTTTATGAATTCTTCAAAGGGACGTAAGGGGTCATAAGTAGCGGCTTATCGAGGAGCTAGTGTTGTATCCGGACACTCCACCGGGTTTGGTGTATCATAGTGAAGAAAAGTCTCAATTCGTAAAATTGAGGAATGGATTAAGGAGGATTAGTTAACATCCTCACGAACCACTATAAATTCTTGTGTTTGTGCACTTACATTCTTTACATACTTGCATTAATAAACACAAATACTTCCACATTTAAAACTTATCTTTTAATGGCTAAAGATTTCGAAAAAGTTTTAAGAAACAATTAAGTAACTATTCACCCCCCCTCTAGTTACTTACAACTAGAATAACAAGTGGGCCTGTTAGAATTAACCTTGGCCAAAACATAGGTGTAGACCCAAACCTGCTAAAACATATCCTTCTAAAAATAACTAGTGGGCCTGTTAAAATTGGGTTTGAGAAACCAGGCTTTAAAGGGTTTAGTGGACCCAAAAATAAATTAAAATCGAATATTGTAAAGTCCATTAAGCCTAAACCGGGTATTTCGTGTCAAAACATGTTTTCCGTTCTAAATAAAATTTAAGATGATAACGTGTCTATATGTAATGTCGTATCAAATAATCAAAAATCCACTTAGTGGATATTTGATTGTGGGGCAACGGACACCATGACATTTTATGAAAAAGATATCATTTTTAATACTAAACCTCGGAAAAATAAAGTACAAACGGCTAATGGAGAGATTGTTCAAGTTAAAAGTGGAGGAACGATTGAAATTTCACAAATAATTAAATTACCTAATTGTCTACATATTCCAGCTTTATCTCATAAGTTGTTATCGGTAAGTCATGTTACAAAAGAATTAAACTGTAAAGTCTTAATGTATCTGACGTTCTGCATCTTGCAAGACATCTGGACGGGACTTGTAATTGGATGTGGCACTGAATAAGGGGGGGGGGGGTTATATTATGTCGACGAAGTTTCTCAACAAGGAACCGTGTCATTTGCTCACGAAACACCTTCGAGGGAAGCTTGGTTATGGCATAGGAGGTTGGGTCATCCATCAGCCAGATATTTACATGCTTTATTTCCTAGTTTTGTACCATCAAATGTTAATTTAGAGTGTGAAACTTGTATTTTGGCCAAGAGCCACCGAAGTACATTTAAACCAAGTAATTCTACAACAAATGCACCTTTTACTTTAATTCATTCTGATGTATGGGGTCCGACTCCGGTTAATGGGGGAAAAAACCTTCGGTACTTTGTACTATTTATTGATGATCATACGCGAATGACCTGGACTTATTTTTTAACCCACAAATCTGAAGTGTTTGAAAAATTCTGTCATTTTTATAAAATGGTTCAAACTCAGTTTGATAAAAATATTCAAATCTTGAGATCCGATATTGGAGGGGAATTTCTCAACACTTCAGTGAAACACTTTTGCGAAAACAACGGAATTATTCATCAAACATCTTGCTCTCATACTCCCGAACAAAATGGAGTGGCCGAGCGAAAAAATCGGCTACTCTTAGAAATGACAAGAGCTTTATTAATTGAGTCGAAGGTTCCGAAAATTTTTTGGCCCGAATCTCTTGCTTCCGCTACCTATCTTATCAACCGTTTACCTACTAAAGTTTTGGGCAAAAAACCCCTAAGGACACTCTTTCTCAATTCTACACCCTTCCTACTTCTTTTAGCATTGAACCTCGGATATTTAGATGTTCCGTCTTTGTTCACATTCCAAAAAATGAATGCACCAAACTAGATACATGTGCGGAAAAATGTGTCATGGTGGGTTATGGAATAAATCAAAAAGGATATCGGTGCTATAGTCCTAAGCGACGTCATGTCTTCACTACCATGAACTGTGACTTCATCGAAACAGAATACTTTTACAATACCCAACTCACGAGTGAGGGGGAGAAAGAAGATAATGACACTCTAAGTTGGGTAAGTTGGACACCTAAACCCAATAATGTCCAAACACCGACACCAAATCCTCCTGACTCACCAAATCCCGAACCCGAGTTACCAAATCCACCTGATTCACCAAATCCCGATTCACTCAAAGGTCAAGGTATCCTATGGCTAATATAACACAAGAAAATCTATCAAAAGAAGCGCAACAATTTAATTCTGTAGTTTACTCTTAAAACATTCCAAATTCCGTAGAACAAGCCTTAAAATCAAAACATTGGAAAGTGGCAATGGAAGTTGAAATGGAGGCCTTGAATGCTAATGATACATGGGAAAAATGTGTCATACCTCCAGGAAAGAAACCGGTAGGAAGCCGATGGGTATTTACCATAAAATACAAACCAGACGGTACTATTGATAGATATAAAGCTCGATTGGTTGCTAAGGGGTATACACATACCTATGGGATAGACTATTCCGAAACCTTCTCACCGGTTGCAAAGATTGATACCATCAGAGTCCTCTTCTCAGTTACTGCAAATGAGGAATGACCACTTCATCAATTCGATGTGAAGAATGCCTTACTACATGGCGAAGTGAAAGAAGAAGTCTATATGGAAGCTCCTCCAGGATTCTCCAGAAACTTCAAAAATGGGGAAGTTTGTCACCTTAAAAAATCTTTATATGGGTTAAAACAATCCCCACGGGCTTGGTTTGGGAGATTCACACTGTTTATGAATAAAAATATGACTTTAAACAAAGTATTTACCTCTTTTTAAAACGAAAGAAAAATTTAATTACATGTTTAATCATTTATATCGATGATATGATATTAACAGAAAATGACAAAAATGAAATCTCTAATTTAAAATTAAATATATTTAAAAAATTTGAAATGAAAGATTTAAGTAGACTTAATTACTTCTTGGGGATTGAAGTATTAAGATCCCAACAGGGAATATTTACATGTCAAAAGAAATATATTCTTAATCTTCTTGCAGAAACATGAATGGTTGATTGCAAACCAGCCGAGACTCCAATTGTTCCAAACCAGAAGCTATACATTGAAGATAATGTTGATTCCGCTGATAAAGGGCAATACCAAAGGATAGTCGAAAAGCTTATCTATCTTGCTCATACTCGACCATATATAGCACATGCAGTTTGAGTTGTAAGTCAATTTATGCATCAACCGCAAGTTCACCATATGGATGCTGCAATGAGGATCATTATGTATTTAAAGAAAACCTTTGGATATGGAGTTATGTTCAAAAAGAATGGACATCTAGAAACACAAATTTACACAGATGCAAGTTGGGCTGGAGAAAAAGGAGATAGAAGATCTACGTCAGGTTTCTTTACAATGGTTGGAGGAAATCTAGTTGCATGGAAAAGTAAGAAACAGAAAGTAGTTTCTCTATCCAGTGTTGAATCAGAATTTCGAGGGATAGCAAAGGGAGTGGTCGAGGCATTGTGGATTCAAAAACTTCTAACTGAAATTGGGTTCCAACCAGAAGGAGCTACTCAAATCTTTTGTGACAATGAAGCATCAATCGTTATTTCAGAAAATCCTGTTCAACATGACCGTACCAAACATATTGAAGTTGACAGGCACTTTATCAGGGAAAAGCTAGATAGAGAAATCATTTCTCTTCTATCCATCAGATCAGAAGACCAGCTAGCCGACATCCTTACCAAATCGGTCAACGAAAGACTTTTCAATGAAGTCCTCCACAAGTTGAACATTGGAGACTCCACTATTCAAATTGAGGGGGAGTGTTAGAATAATCAACAAAGACCAACAAAAGTCAAATTACCATTTTAGGTAATTTGACTTTAGGATCAGAAGTTGTGTACTCCATCATTTCCTAAGAAAGAAGATCACAAGAAGGCATTGCTAACGGCTACAAGACTGACCAAACAGGCTGCACAAACAGGCTGTGCAAACAGCACCTTTCCTATAATGTATGGTGGTTCCAAAATGAAAAATGGTGCCTAACCAAATATAGAATTAGCTGTTATCAGTTTTTGTGTATATAAACACTCTTCATATGTATCTTAAATTCAATTCAATTGTATCAATAATCATTTGCAATCAATACAAGATCAAATTTATTACATTTAACAACATAAGGAATTAGAATTCTATCCTAATTAGTTTAATTTCTTCAATTATAAATAGCAGCTGTAGGCTATTATTTTGGATCATCAATAAACGTATTTTCTTTCAATATTATCTGTTGCTTACGATTGAAGCTTAGCTTCTGTAAATTGTGGAGAGCGGTTTGTCTTCTCAATAATCTCATCAACATTATAATGGCTTGATGGTATCGAAGTCACCCTTACAATCTTGAGGTGGAGGGTTCGAGTTCTACTTAGGACAATTTACACCTGTATATATTCGTGTTATTATTAGGAGAGTGTGTGAGTTTGCCTTTCAAAAAAAAAAAGTATGTTTAGTGAGTAAACCGACCGGACCCGACCCATTTGGTCAATGGTTACATGACTCTTTTGCCACTTCTAAGTGATCAAATGGTTTATTTTTTCAAGTTTTTGTATACATTACGTACCTTTCTACCTTTTAGATGCTCGTTATTATCAATGGACCAATTTAGATGATAAACGTATTTAAGAAGAAGTAGTTGTTTTTTAATGTGAAAATACCATTATTATAGAATAAAAGATTAATGGGCCAATATATGAAGATCAAAGTTAAAATATACACAAAGCTAATAGCTTGAGTTGGGCTAGCAGGATGCAACTTTCGCAAGGCCCAAGGCTCAGTTATTTTCGTTTGACATAGGTATATAAAGTAAAAGCATGTGTTTGTTAGTTAGGATCATGACCTTGAGCTTAGTTATCTTTAGGTTGAGTTTTTTGAAGGTTTTGTTTTATTGTCTTCGACCCACGTTTCATGGTCTCACAATCTCATTTTGTATCTTCGTTTTCTCGTCTCTTCCCGAGATTATGAGTTGTTATAAAGTTTTTGTTTTTTTGCCAAAAAAAAAAAAAAGGTAAAAACATGTATACAAGATGATATATTTAATTTACATTTATAATGCAATTTATTATTCAGGTACAAAAATAAAATAAAAAGAATACATATACAGTTAGATGGAATGAGAATGAAGTTGGATAACCCACTTTTTACTTTGCGATCAATTTGCGAGCACGTGTATTCGCACCTTTGACTCGTGAATTTATCTCATCAACATCCTCTGAAAGATTATCAAGAGCATGGTTTTGCCTGCATATCATCATAATAATGCACTCAGTTAAGCTCAATTCTTCAGATGGATGGTTTGGACCTCACAGGCAATTTGACAGTGGCGAATCTAGGATAGTAACTCAATAGGGTCCTAATTTTTTTTTCGATAACTTATATAAATATAAAATTGAACGTGTCGGGTCGAAGCGAATCGGGTCATTACATCTTAAGTGCCATAATCAAAGTATAAACAATAACTATGTTATATAAATCAACAATTTTGTCAAGTCTGTAAGTAAATGAAAAAAAGTAACTAATAACTATCCATACAACACATACCAAAAGAATACGTTATAGATTGGGTATTTTTTAACCGACGGTATTAACGTCACTGACGGGGGCCATTATCCACCCACCCTATCATATTCAGGAAGTCACAGATCATGTTTACTTCATACACCCGTTAGCAAGGACTCAGGATATTGCACCCAAACAAACCCCCGAAGGAACTTTGCTATATATGGGCATATCTCATCATTTGCAAAAAAACCCCTGAGAACTCCATAATCAATTGCAAAGTAAATTGCATTATGAGATCCCTACTCGAAGCTCGAACTCGAGACATCTCAAACACTCAAGATATGGCGGTAACCACTTAGCTAAATGGAGATGGTTAGTTATAGATTGGGATTGGGAGTTGAAATTTGAATAAAAGTAAGGAGAATAAAAACGGTTCACTTTTCTTTATATATTTATATTTATTAATGGCTCATACTATAAAATCATAAGTGTGCTAATTTCTAAATATTTTTTAGTGGCTCGTACGATAGAATTATAAACTTGAAAATAATACGGGGTCCTACAATTGTATTTAGTGGTGTCATCTAAAATTTTTAATAATCGTTTGTAAAAATATTTCCGTAACTAGTGGTGTCACGAGACCCCACGGATGAAGAGCTAGGTTCGCCCCTGCAATTTGACCATTGTACTATAACGTACAACAACAACAATAACAACAACAATACCCAATTCCACTAGAGTGGAGTATGGGGGAGGTTAGATGTAGACAGTCATTTCCTCTACCCTAAAGTAAAAGGGAAGTCATTCCTCCACCCACGGATACCTATCGGTCCCCAGGTAGAGGAAGTCGTCCCTCCCTATTCTGTAGAGCAGAGAAGCTGCTTCCTAGGGACCTCCGACCATAAATAACCATGAATTCCGATATGTGCAGTAAAAGTATACAAGTAAAGTAGATAAAAAAGAAACTTTACCATGAATAAAGTATATATCAATACGATATGTATAGGTAAATAAAGCATGTAACAAAATAATGTAATATAACATATAATTAAAATATGTGCGTGTCAAATATGCAAGTATAACCAGTCATGTAAGTACAATAAGTATACGAAAACATGTTGGTAAGAAACATGTAGGTATACTATGCAGTATAAAATAGATGGTATACAATGTAAACATAGACAAATAAGCATACAATGATAGCATAAAAGCATGTGATATGTAAGTATGTATAAATTAATTGCTATATAATGTAATACAAACATGTAACCATATAGTGCAATAAATCCTCTGAAAATCCTATAATAAGTATAGATATATAATATAACCATAAAACAGGTACAGCCAATACGATAAGGCACACAAGCAAGTAGGCAGAAAATATAATATAAATATAAAAAAAAAAATAAACAAAATGTAGAGCCTAGTCATCTATTCTAATTCTACTCCTCCACAAATTCCTATCAGAAGTCATGTCCTCAGTCAATAAGAGCTCCTTCATGTCAAGCTTCAATCTATCCTCCAACCTACGTCTGGGTCTACCCCTTCTCCTTACGCCCCCAACAACAAGGGTCTCGACTCTCCTAACCGGGGCTAAAAGTGGGCGCCTCAAAACATGTCCAAACCATCTTAGTCGTCCTTCCCTCAGCTTGTTGATTATGTTCCCAACTTTCAAGTTCTCCCTAAACAGTACTAAACAATAACTGGAAACATACTAAACGTAGAAGTTGAAAAATGAGCGTCTAAACAGACCGGGTCGGTTGACCCTAAACATTATTGCCCAAATGTTAAATCATCTTAATAAAAGGTTCTATGAACTAAAACTACATTTTGGATAAGTTTGACCAGGTTAACACCTTAATTTCCATTCCCTTACACACTAAAGACCGGTAGTTAGTGGGCCGTTTAGTATGTTTCCAGTTACTGTTTACCACTGTTCATAGTAGAGATAATTTTGTCTTATTTCGTGGATATTAATATCATCTCTTACACAATATATTCTCATTAACAATTGCTACTTAGGTCATTATAACTATTTTTATTCTACGCATTTGACCACTAAAGTAAAACATAACTGAATGAAATGAAACATAACTAAATTAGATGACTTGTCACATCTACATGAAGGTCAAATAAAACAGAAAGAAACCAACCTGTCGAGTTCCGATCCCATGTCGTTAGCCATTCCCTTAAGATCACCCAATATATCGCTTAAATCATCCAGCGCCTCGTCTTGCTTTTCCTTCTCCAACTGATATAAGAAAATTTCTTACATGATTAAATTAACTTAAACTATATAATGAAATATACAAAACCAGAATACTAGAGATGTTATGGTCATGTTAAATGGCAGATCATTGTTTTAATCGTTATATACAAAACGTACCTCAACTTTCTGCATCGCATCTTTTGGTTCACCAGATGCTGTCTTTTTATTGCCCTTCTTCTTCTCTTTATGATCCAAACCCAACTTCTCCCTATCCTTTTTATTTGCTTTCTTCCCTGCTTTCCCGTTATCTGTCAAAACAAAGTACACCCCATTGTCTATATCAGAGTATCAAAACAGATAATAATTTGCATTAGTCGAAACGGGTCAACTTGATCAATAACAATTTTGCTCCAAGATTCTTACCTATTGGTTCTGGCCCTGTTATTTCCTTGCCCTTCTTTGGCTTCCAAGTCACAGAGAACATTCCCCCTAGGTTCCCCAATATCTTTTCACCCTGTAGTAAAAATCAATAAAAAACCATATTTCTTATTATGCTCTAATATATAGCTTCACTAATCATAAGCCTAAACAAGGGATAACTAGATGTTATCCGTTAGTTAACAACAACGAATCGCTACAAAACTCATATACCCAAATCAAGATTTTCCGAGTTACCAAGTTATGCAATTCGTAAACGTTTAGTACTTACTTACAAAATTTTAACCATTTAATTCAACATACTTACCATTCTTTTTACCATTTAATGCAACAACTGCATAGGTATAAAACAATGGTAAGTCCGTTGATTTATTTATTTATTTATTTTTGTTTACGGTAAGACCCCAAAGCTGCAACTAATGGGATTGAACTTGGGTTTCCATTCGAAAATTCCAAAGCCTCCAACTACCAGTAGAAAATGAATGAATAGTAAATGCTATTAATTCATTAACCCTTGATTTTTCAAAAAATAAAAAATAAAAAATAAAAAAAATAAAATAAATAAATAAATAAAAAATTGAAAAAACGCAAGTACCTTGCTCAAATCTTTTTCCATATCAGCAGCCTTTTCATGGGTTCTATGAATCTGCTCTCCTTGAGCATGCAAAGTATCAAGAGTCTTATTAGCATCCTCTCTAATACCTTCAGCTATCTTCAAGCAATTATTCACACTTTTAGTAGTTTCTTCGGCTTGATCCACCGCATAATCTTCTAACTGCTGATTAGACATGTTGTCCAGGTCAGCTTTACCCTTGGGTTTCCTAAGTGTTGTAGTTTTCGCCTTTCCGAAAAAGTCATCATCGTCATCCTCATCATCAAAAGCGTTCTTAGAACCCTTTTTCTCTGTCAATGGTAGCACCGGTTCAGACGAAGTCCTTCTAGCTGGGACTTCATTCTTATGAGTCTCGGTTTCATCATCAGGACTAGGTGAAGCCTTTCTAAACCAAACCATGTTTCCGAATTTTATATTATATATCTATCTATATCTATAGCCTACAACTATCACTATTCTTCCGCAGTGATGCCTGAAACGTAACAAAACATCATGATAAACGTGTAGTCACGATTTAACTAGATTTGAAACTAACTAATGTATTTTTGTGTTCGCAGAGGAAACCTCCATAGCGACAACCACATTGGTTCTCCACTAGCGAGTAAAATCCCTGGTTGATGAGTCCCTCGAGTGATAAGACCAGTAACCGGGTGGGTGTTGCCAAGAGCCCATTTAATTCGATCTTGGGCGTTGCCAAGATTCGAACCTGGTCTCCAGCTTCATTGGTAGCTCGGTGGCCACTTAACTTATTGGTTTCATCAAATTTTTTATTTGTGACAAATGAATGTTAAATGTAATTAGGCAAATTTGTATATGAATGCATCATTAATTTCTCTATATACACAGTATGTAAGCGTTTATTTGACCTCATAGAACGATTGATATGATCACAAACTAGATGGATGTCACATCAGCAAAATAACATTGATAAGAAGGGCATCAAAATGCACATAACATCAAAGCAATAAAAGTTGGGTAGTTAAATGCACACAACATCAAAACAATGTAATGTAAAAGGTCAAATAATTACCGTATGGGCGATCAACTGTTAATTAGTTTCGCTTATTGGCTTTCGAGGGAGAGAAAACAATGAAAAGGTGTCTTCTCTCCAATGAAGAGAGAAATTTGAGAAACGAAGTAAAATATATATATTAGGTTTGAAATTAGGAGTTTGAGGTTAATATGAATCGAACAAAAATCACCGAGGTGATAAAATTGAGAGGCATTGCGAAATTTGATGTTGGATTCATCAAAATTTTTTGTTCCTCCATTTTTGGAGGTTCCACCGTTGGTTTTCAACTTCTCCATTGTGCATGTTTTTTATTTATCATTAAATGACTTTTTTTTTAGAAACTGACAATTTTTACACAAAGTCATCTAAACGATGTAGACCAATAGGGAATAAATGATAAGAAAAAGTAATAAATGAATATTTATTAACTTTCATTATAAATATTCATTCAGTTCCATATTAATTGTTCTCAGATAAAAAAAACTCACATATTTAAAAATATAATTACATTCTACTTTATATGTACTTTAAAGTTTCACCCCTTTTTTGTTCTTATCTTTTGTGTCATATATATATATATATATATATATATATATATATATATATATATATATATATATATATATAGTTTTAATCAAGAGAGAAGTACTTTTTTGGGAGGAAGTAATTTTTTTCGTTTTAATATATATATATATATATATATATATATATATATATATATATATATATATATATATATATATATATATATATATTTCAAACATTAAGATACATGAAAATTTGAACATTTAAAAAAAGACACTTTGTGATAAATATTTATTTTTGCGGAAAAACGCTCGAAAAAATAAATGATAACATGCATCATATGTAATGTTTTAATTAAAGTTTTATTTTAAGGGGTTAGAATTTAGGGTTTAGAAATAGGGGTTCATAAATTATGGTTTACAAACTAGGGTTTAGATTGAATTTTTAACACGAACGGTTTAGAGTTTAGGGTTTAGGGACTAACCCCAAAATACAAAACACTAAACTCTAAATCGGATCAAATTTTGGAAAAAAAACTTCACACAAGATGAAAAAAAATGATGAAAAAAAAAACTCTAACTAAAACATTACTCATGATGAATGTTATCATTTATTTTTCAAGCTTTTTTCCGCCAAAATAATAACAATCGTCACAAAGTGTCTTTTTAAATGTTCATATTTTCATGTGATCTTAATGTTTGAATTTTTTTTCAGAAAAAATAAAAAATCAAAAAAAATTACTTCCTCCCACTTCCCCCCAGAAAAGTGTTTCCCTCTTGATGATGACTTATATATATATATATATATATATATATATATATATATATATATATATATATATATATATATTCGATGAAAGTTAGACAAAAGTAAAGCACATATAAAATTTAATTTATTCATATAAATTTCATTTCAACAAGTATTATATAATATAAAAAAATGTTATTTAAAGTCAAAGTTAAGAAATAAAATCAAAGCAAGACTATTAATTTAAGACAGTGAGTACTGATTAGTATATTTCATGTCATTTTGCGTGAAAGTTATTTTGTTAATTTTGTGTAATTGTATTATAGCTCTTACTTTTTCACTTCTTAAGTAATCTTTTTTTTTTTTTAAACCCTTGAAGGTATTTAATTTTTCAAATTTATTACAATACAATTTAAAATTACTTTCATAACCTTTCAAACATAATATCGAACGGTAGGTAACTTTTCTAACGCAGTCAAACCAATATCGAACGATGGGTAATTTTTTTTAACACAAAGTATAACGATTATAACAATAGCTTTCCTAGGCAAATGGGTTAGGTAGGGTCCGGATGAGCCAGGTTGGTCCAGATGAGCCAGGTTGGGTCCGAATGAGCCAGGTTGGGTCGGGACCTAGATAGGTTTTGGATAGAAATGGGTTATGGGTCGAACAGGTGAGAATTTTTTGAATTGTCAAACGGGTCGGGTCTAAATGAGTTGGGTTAGGTCGAGACCCATTTCTCAAAGTTTGGTGATACTCATTTCAATTTAAAATTTGCGTTCTAATTTCATGTTCGTTTCAATTTTCAGTTTCGCGTTTAAGATTCAATTTCATTAATTTGTAAATTTTGTGATTTAGATCGCGTTTCAGTTTTCATATTCGTGTTTTAGTTTTCATATTTACATTTGAGTCTTGTTTTCTCGTTTCTGTATTCATTTTCGAGTTTAAGCTTTAGTTTTGCGTTTCGGGTATTAGTTTCAAGTTTCACATTTTGCGTTTCACTATTAATTTCGCGTTTCAATTTCCAGATTCACATTTTTCATATTTGCGTTTCAGTTTTCCATATCGCAAAATTGAAATCTAAAACACGAATATGAAAATTGAAACGAGAATTTTAAAACTCAAACGTAAAATTGAAACTAAATCTGAAAACTCAAACGCAAAACTATAATTGGAAAAGAAAATTTCAAACAAAAACCTGATGCTCAAAACTAGAAACCAATATGCGAAACTGAAAACTGAGAATTGAAACAAGAAAATGATAATTGAAATCTGTAACTACTAACTGAAACATGAAAATGAAAAACTGAAAATTGAAATGCGAAACTGAAGTCTAAAATGTGAAACTGCTGAAAACAACAATGCAAAACTTCAAATAAAAAGCTAAACTAACAACTTAAAACTTTACAGCTCGACCTGTTGGACCCATATATAAAACCAGTTGGACATGTCTTTATTTTGTAAACCTAACGGATTTTGACCTATTTTTTTATATTCTTGAAAGGTCCTATAGGTTTTAGATAAACCCATTTGACCCATTTCTAGGACTTCACGTTTGCTTTTCGTGGTATATTAGCGACATAGCAATCCGTGTGGTTGTATAAACCCGTGACATCCTGCGTCAGGCATAGTGCGCGCCACACGCTATGTTTGCTCACCGCGCAAGCGGTCTGACTAACTAGGGTGATTTTTGGAAAAATTGAGACTTCAGGGGTTTAAGTGTATATAAGCTAAAAACGTGTTATAACCCTAAAATTTGAAAAGTATAATCAGTTTACACAAATACATCTTGGTTCTAGAGAGAGAAAAAGGGAGAGCTCAAGAACACTTAGAAAGAGAGTTTTTGTTTCGGTAGAAATTGGAAGTTTGGAGGGGTGCATGTGACTTTAAGGTGATAATCAACTACATCAAGAGTGTCTAATAGCTATGAATCTTAAATTTCAACACTCTAATCTCCTTTTTGCTAAGATTCCTAATTTTGATGTTTGTAATTAAATCTAGAGTATGAGGTTAATGACGAAATTGGGGACTTATGAGGTCTTACAACTGGGATATGTCTCCATTTCATGCTTAATAACTTAAACTAATATGTGTTTTGGTGGAACTAGGGTTCATGGGTCAAATGGGTATTTTCAGAGAAGTAAGAAAGTGATTATAGTGTTGTTGTAAATTCATAAAAGCTAAAAATTTGTAATACTAACTAGAAGAAAATTTTGTTATGCAAGTATATTTGTTAGTTGCAACTCTAAATTTGGTGTGGGTTGAGGTTTGGTGCTTTTTGGGTATAATTCTAGAAAATGTGTCAAATGTGTCAAGCTTTCAACTAAATGAGATTTTGGGAGTGCTTACTAAAGAGTTAGTGATTGATGGTATATGTGTAAATGTGTTTGTGTGTAAGTTGCGATAATGAGTCTAGCTAATTTCAACCATTACGTTTTTTCATTCACACGGTGAGTTCATAGCTAGTAGAACTACTTTTTGGAAAAGGATTGTTTTCGTTGGAATTGTATCCGTGCAAGAGATGATGGACAATCCCGGGGTTCCCAAGAGTAGGGATGGAAAAAGAAACTCGTACCTGATGGATAAGCCTGAAACTCGATATTTTTGGGCCGGGTAAATGGGTTTAGGGCTGGGTATGGGGGTGGTTTTTAATTTGTTTTAACGGGTCCGGGTCCGGGTCCATGGATGGTTATACACACAAAAGCGATTACCCAGCTCGTACACTCCAAAAAAGACCAAAGTGCATATACCCAGCCAATAACCCGAATACCTGACCCGTATACCCAATTACTATGCGCTTATATCCGAAAAAAAAACTCGAATACCCGTGGGAAAACTCGTTTATCCAATAGTCTGTAAATAAATTGGGACATGAATAACAGTGGGGAAACCCGTTTACCCGCCATTTAGTAACTAAATAGGGACCCAACGTGTTTGGGTCCGGGTTTGGGATAAGTTATTTAATCGAGTTCGGGTCTGGGATCTCTTAAACTAGACCCAAACCTGACCCGATGCCATCCCAACCCAAGAGCGTGCTTTTGTCACATTAAACTCTTAATATGGAATAAACGAGTAAACATGACCGGTGGTCAACTCTGGGAAAGATTTTATACGGTTGGATTGCATCCATACAAGAGATTGTATGAATTCTTGAGATCCCAGAGGTAGGCATTGGTAAATCTAGGTGTTGACCGCATTGTTATATAGTTTGGATTGTTCTAGAATGGAGATTTACTTTGAGGTTTTATATATAGAGGTTTGTCAGGCAATTTGACGAGTAAGAGGGTTACTTAAGAACCCACGTGCTAATATCGTTGGTTATGTGTAAGTTGTTATAAAATTGATTGTCGGTAAAGTAAATTAATGTTATTATTTTCATGTTAGCCATGTTCTCACTAAGCCATATAGCTTACTTTTTGTGTTTGTGTTGTGGGATTAGGTGTTGGTAGATCAAAGAACACTTGGGAGGACAAGCAAGTGGCCAAGGAATAGCCGGGAGCTCTAACTGTAAACGAGTCCGCCTAATTTTTACTACTATATTGGTGACACACTTGGGTGACTTATAACATTATGTGATTCCATTATGGGTGGAGCTTATAATCTTTTGGATTTGTGTTTTGCAAATGTATTTTGGAGCCTTATCAAATTATGCTTTGGTTGTTATAAAATAGGTTGAAATTGCATACTTAATACGTAACGGGTCTTAAAGACCCAATGGGTGTTTATTCTTGGTTTTGAATTGGAATACTTAATTTTGGTTGTAAATTATATTTTTAAACAGGTTGTGACTGAAATGTATATTTGGTACAAGTTGTGTTGCTTGGAAATGGGTCAAATGTGTTTAAAAAGTGCTGCAGGTCTAATGAGGTGAGTGTGACTGAGTCAGAGGAAAGCAGTGATGGTGATGATGTGGAAGAATTTGCTGAGGGAATGTGTAACGACCTAACTCGTCGTATTTCCGGCCCATAATTTTTTTTCCTTTTTATCATAATAATATGTGCAACTTTAGGCCATTTACGTTTTCGAAAACATCATCATTACAATGTTGAGTCTAAACATATTTAAAACATACAATACATAAATTAAGTTTACAAAACGGGAATACAACCCGAGACCCATTTGACGTATCCAAAATATAGTTCATGACCCGACTAGTTCACTTTACAACCAAAACCGAGCATGGTGATTGGAAACGCTACCCAATCCTAATCAAAAGTATAAAGCAATCCGTAAGTCACTAGTCCCCAAGCAAACCTAAGCTGCCATTTGTAACCTATAAAATATAAACAACGAGAGGGTAAGCTAATTGCTTAGTGAGTAAAACATTTATACACACACACACACACACACACACACACATATATATATATATATATATATATATATATATATATATATATATATATATATATATATATATATATATATATATATATATATATATATATATATATAGTTTACCTACACGCATACCCAACACATAACCCGTATACACGTATAAGCAATCTAGCATTACCACATACAACAATCAACAACATTAGTATATAAACTGCCACAATAATATACTAAATCATAACAATGCATAAACATACAAAACCATTCCCCGCTATGGCACTACCGACTTGTAGATGACCAATAACATCGAGTCTCACTAGTATGATGTCACCTACTTGTGAATCATCATAAGGTGTCACCGACTTGTGAATCACCAAAGGGTGTCACCGACTTGTGAATCCCCCACCAATACATATGGGTCATCGACTTGTGAACGCCATGTGGTGTCACCGACTTGTGAAGCACCACTAAGTGTCACCGACTTGTGAAACACTATGAACTGTCACCGACTTGTGAATCACTTCCGGACATATGGTGTCACCGACTTGTGAATCACCATTAGGTGTCACTGACTTGTGAATCACCTACCGAGACACTACCGACTTGTAGTTCTCATCCCATCATACCAACAAATAAGTCACCGACTTGTGACACATACCAACATAATACTCACGATGTGGCACCGAAGACCCACATCGCACACGAGTAAATAAACTACATACATACATGTATACATATTCCACTCACCACGATTACTTGAAGAAGCGTAACTCGCAAACTTGAACTTCTTCCACCGACTTCACGTATATCACCTACGCAAATCATACATGCAAATAAGCTACAACTTAAGCTTATTCGACTTAAAACATCACAAGTGTAATTTCGACTATTTACACTTGACCAACTTTGACTAAGTCAAATCTCACCCAAACTTCTCATAATCACAATCAACTTGTGATTATGTTCCAATAGCATCTTTTAAACAAGGTTTGATCAACCAATCTCCCATTTGGACTCACGACCCGCCGAAATTGTCCTAAAGTGTATTTTACACCTTTTTGCACTTTTAACGATACTCGAAAGTCCAAAACTAACGAGACCACTTCCCGTGTTTCCGAAATACCTAAATACACCTATTTTAGTCTTTGAACGCATTTAATTCGACATTTACACAAAATCCCATTTTGACCTAAAATCGAGTCAAAACACTCATTTTACATACTTACACTTCAAATCACTTTCAGCACAAGTTAATTGGTGATTTAAACTCCTAAACATGTTTACCAACTCACCAATTTCATCATCCAACCATAAACCCACTAAAATAGTTTTCCTCACCATTTACTAGTTCAAATCTTCAATTTAACAACTAGTGGGGTTTTGCTCAAGATCATACAATCAAAAGCCCTAAATATAAACATGAACACAAAAACGAAATTCGGAGTTAGGACTTACCGCTAGTATCTACTTGTAGCTAAGAACGAGGAGAACAACGTTTCTTCTTGCTCCAAAGATCGAATCACGAATCTTCATACCCGATATACACTTTGAATCTAGAAAGGTTTTAGGATTAGAGAGAAGAGAGAAAGAAAAGAGAAAATAAAATGAAATAAAGGGATACGGTTAGGTGGTTATGAACTGGTCACACGCGAAAAGACCTAAATGCCTCTTGAAATGTCCCGTTCATATTGATTATAAACGTTCCATATTAATTGATTTCGTTGCGAGGTTTTGACCTCTATATGAGACGTTTTTCAAAGACTGCATTCATTTTTAAAACAACCATAACCTTTATTTTATCAATAAAGGTTTCAAAAACATTACGTAGATGATCAAATAATGATAATCTAAAATATACTGTTTACACACGACCATTACATAATGGTTTACAATAGAAATATATTACATCGACATATGTTTCTTGAATGCAGTTTTTACATAATATCATACAAACATGGACTCCAAATCTTGTCCTTATTTTAGTATGCAACAGCGGAAGCTCTTAATATTCCCCTGAGAATAAACATGCTTTAAACGTCAACAAAAATGTTGGTGAGTTATAGGTTTAACCTATATATATCAAATCGTAACAATAGACCACAAGATTTCATATTTCAATATACATCCCATACATAGAGATAAAAATCATTCATATGGTGAACACCTGGTAACCGACATTAACAAGTTGCATATATAAGAATATCCCCATCATTCTGGGACACCCTTCGGATATGATATAAATTTCGAAGTACTAAAGCATCCGGTACTTTGGATGGGGTTTGTTAGGCCCAATAGATCTATCTTTAGGATTCGCGTCAATTAGGGTGTCTGTTCCCTAATTCTTAGATTACCAGACTTAATAAAAAGGGGCATATTCGATTTCGATAATTCAACCATAGAATGTAGTTTCACGTACTTGTGTCTATTTTATAAATCATTTATAAAACCTGCATGTATTCTCATCCCAAAATATTAGATTTTAAAAGTGGGATTATAACTCACTTTCACAGATTTTTACTTCGTCGGGGAGTAAGACTTGGCCACTGGTCGATTCACGAACCTATAACAAATATGTACATATATATCAAAGTATATTCAAAATATATTTACAACACTTTTAATACATTTTGATGTTTTAAGTTTATTAAGTCAGCTGTCCTCGTTAGTAACCTACAACTAGTTGTCCAACGTTAGATGTACAGAAAAAAATTGATATATATTATCTTGAATCAATCCACGACCCAGTGTATACACGTCTCAGGCTAGATCACAACTCAAAGTATATATATTTTTGGAATCTACCTCAACCCAGTATAGCTAACTCCCACATTACTGCATATAGAGTGTCTATGGTTGTTCCAAATAATATATACACATGGGTCGATATGATATGTCAAAACATTTGCATACGTGTCTATGGTATCCCAAGATTACATAATATATTAGAATACATGTATAATACAATATAAGTTCGCTAGGATAAGATTAATATAGATTTGTTACCAATTTTCATGTTGCTACAACAAGAAAAATTATCCAATCTTGTTTTACCCATAACTTCTTCATTTTAAATCCGTTTTGAGTGAATCAAATTGCTATATATAACAACCCTCACTTTTCCCTTTTGAATTTACCAATTTGTCCTTAGGGTTTCAATGTCGTATTCTGTGCATCCTCATTAGGGTTGTTATCTATTTCGATAAACGAACATTTATACTTTCATTAAATGATCGTAATTATTATTTAAAACCCTAATATGATATACAACCCTAAACCTAACCTTACCTATTAACTACAAAACCCTAATACCATTAAATATTAAATAATGAACCCTAACCCTAGTACTTACTAAATAATATAAACTATGTGTATTAATATTAAAAGTGACATTCTATAAACTATAAAAATTAACACAAAACTAATTGGAACAAATAAAATTTATAAAAGATTAGGGTCTAATAAATAAATAAAATGTATTTAAATAATATAACCCTAATATTAATAATAATAATAATTATAAATATATATATATATATATATATATATATATATATATATATATATATATATATATATAAATAAATAAGTAAACCGTTAAAAAAATATATAAATACTGGCATAAATAAAAATGCCGTAAAAAAAAAGAAATAAATGATAGGTATCACAATGTAATCGGCTGTAGTTTTTTTAGAGAAATCAAACTTGATCACAAAGTTTTACAATCCTAGTTTAACTCTAACTCTTAATCCTTGATCTCCAAGCATTATGAGTGTGATTAGGCAACTAAGTTTATCTATAAAAAGGGTTCAAGTATTCCATAATTTTCACCACAAGATAATCATAAATTCCTTCCTAAATTGCTGCATTAGTCGACTAGGTTATCCAGCTTTTCCCTCCTCTATTTTGTCGACTAAAAACCCTCTCCAAAAAAACCTGCTGCAAGTCGATACCTTCTACAGCTGGTTCTCATCATCATCAAATAACAAAACAACCCTCAACAACCCTCCTAAACCTACAACCTGCATCGACTAAAACCCCATCCATAACAGCTCCTGCAGTCACTAAACCTACTGTTTCTCTGCTTTCTTTTTTGAGCCTAACAGGCTGCTGTATTGCAGCTGTGATTCGCCATCTTCTGTAGCCTTTTTCCTTCTGTTTTCGACACCATAACAACCCATTAACCTGCTATCGTCCTGCTGAAATTTGCTGTCTGTTTCTTGCTATATTCGTGACCCAAAACAGACCCAAGTTGGTCTATTGTTGCTGCTGTGTTGCTGTCTTCCTGTCGAGCCTAAATAGACCCAATTGGGTCGAGATTGTTGCTGTTGGTTTACTACTTTGTTTCAGTCTTCATTCATCAAATTCCTCTTGATCTTAACCTCTAAAGGTATACCAAAAACCCTAGTTCAATTTTGCTTTTAATCTCTTAAGATACTTTAAGTAGTATGTTAAGTATTATGAATTAATAAAAGTAAATTATGTATGAATAATGATTAACGAATTAGGAAAGAATAATGATAATGATTATTAGTAATAAGGTTAAGATTGTTAAATTCAAAGTTATGGTTATGAATTGATTATAGCTAAAAGATTACTAGTTATTATGTTAAAAGGTTGTGATTTTATGTATTAAGTATTACAAATAATGGTTAATAAGATGATAATGAATGTGACATAGGTGTAATAAAAGATTAAAATTTATGAATGACTAACATGGATTGATTAATATGACTAGGGTTAACGAACATGAATGGATAGAATGATAGAAAGTTATGATAAGCTAGTTTACTAGATTAAAAGATTTTAAATGAATATTGGTAAAAAGAAGATTAGGGTTAATGATGATCATGATCTTGTGTTAGAAATAGATTAAAGATAGATGAGGCTATGATTTGATTAGAGTTAAAAGACTACTAGTTAGTATGTTAAAAACTTATGATTTTATGTGTGTAACAAAGATAAAAGATAAAGAAGTTATGATTTTGCGTTGGTGAATATAAACAAGTATGAATATGAGTTAAGTATGATTAAAGAGATTAGGGTTATGAGTTTTAGATAATACATATGGTTAATAAAGATTAGGGTTTGATTTTGATAAAAACTATGATTTTAAGATTAGTAATGTTAGTAAAGAATAATGATAATAATAATACATGTCCATGCATGCATGCATCCGTACGTGTGTGCATGTATACACTGTATGTATATGTGTGTGTATATGTAAATATATGCATACGTGTATATATATGTGTATATAAGTATGTATATGTACGTGTGAATGTATGTATGAATGTGCATTATGTAAGATACATAAGTTAGTAAACTTAATAATAAAAGCAATGAGTATATATATATATATATATATATATATATATATATATATATATATATATATATATATATATATATATATATATATATATATATATATATATATATATATATATATATATATATATATATATGTATCATCTTACACCTATCTATATGTAACACCTACACTTACTACATATATGTATCATATAGTTTAAAATAAATACATGTATTATAAATAAAGAATATATATGTATCACATAGGTATAATTATATACGTAACATATAATGATAACTTACACAATAGTTAAATAATTAATGTAATCAATAATGCTATTATTAGTATAACATGTACACATACCTATATAGTAACACTTATAACACTAAGTATATTATCACTTATATAAATATAACTTTTCTCGAGAACGGTCACTGTTAATATAGTTTACTATATTAATAAACAAACATTACGTCTATTAGACATTAACTAATCGATCATAATATCTCTAGGTTTAGATCTCCGGGTTCAATACTCTGATCATATAACTTGCGTGGAATATCTATCTGCTATTAAGGTGAACTTCATAGCCCCTCTTTTACTATTTCTTAACTGTTTTATAACTTTGGGGTGAGACACATGCTTGCTTTTAAACTGTTTTACGTTTAGACACAAGTACTCAAACTTTATTTTGATCAGTTCAAACTGTTTGCTAACATACTTTGATTCATGCTAAATCCCTACCATGATATCGTTAATTACTGGAATTTGGTAAGCTTAGTTATTGTGATAGCGCTATTGAGGGTGACGTCTCTATCCGGATGACCGCTGGTCAATGGATACATAATAACGATGAACGACACGAACGTGATGTGTTTAGGGTAACTAATGGTTAGTATCGATATCATATACACCAGCACTATTACTGGACTGATTATGTAGTGACCCGAACTTTTCCATGTTTATATATATTAATTGAGATTGATGTTTACATGATTAAATGTTTCCAACATGTTAAGCAATCAAACTTGTTAAGACTTGATTAATTGAAATAGGTTTCATATAGACAATTGACCACCCAAGTTGACCGGTGATTCACGAACGTTAAAACTTGTAAAAAAACTATATGATGACATATATATGGTTATATATATAGTTAACATGATATTATGATAAGTAAACATATCATTAATTATATTAACAATGAACTACATATGTAAAAACAAGACTACTAACTTAATGATTTTGAAACGAGACATATATGTAACGTTTATCGTTGTAACGACATTTAATGTATATATATATCATATTAAGAGATATTCGTACATCATAATATCATGATAATATAATAATTTAAAATCTCTTTTGTTATTATAAACATTGGGTTAACAACATTTAACAAGATCGTTAACCTAAAGGTTTCAAAACAACACTTACATGTAACGACTAACGATGACTTAACGACTCAGTTAAAATGTATATACATGTAGTGTTTTAATATGTATTTATACACTTTTGAAAGACTTCAATACACTTATCAAAATACTTCTACTTAACAAAAATGCTTACAATTACATTCTCGTTCAGTTTCATCAACAATTCTACTCGTATGCACCCGTATTCGTACTCGTACAATACACAGCTTTTAGATGTATGTACTATTGGTATATACACTCCAATGATCAGCTCTTAGCAGCCCATGTGAGTCACCTAACACATGTGGGAACCATCATTTGGCAACTAGCATGAAATATCTCATAAGATTACAAAAATATGAGTAATCATTCATGACTTATTTACATGAAAACAAAATTACATATCCTTTATATCTAATCCATACACCAACGACCAAAAACACCTACAAACACTTTCATTCTTCAATTTTCTTCATCTAATTGAACTCTCTCAAGTTCTATCTTCAAGTTCTAAGTGTTCTTCATAAATTCCAAAAGTTCTAGTTTCATAAAATCAAGAATACTTTCAAGTTTGCTAGCTCACTTCCAATCTTGTAAGGTGATCATCCAACCTCAAGAAATCTTTGTTTCTTACAGTAGGTTATCATTCTAATACAAGGTAATAATCATATTCAAACTTTGGTTCAATTTCTATAACTATAACAATCTTATTTCAAGTGATGATCTTACTTGAACTTGTTTTCGTGTCATGATTTTGCTTCAAGAACTTTGAGCCATCCAAGGATCCATTGAAGCTAGATCCATTTTTCTCTTTTCCAGTAGGTTCATCCAAGGAACTTAAGGTAGTAATGATGTTCATAACATCATTCGATTCATACATATAAAGCTATCTTATTCGAAGGTTTAAACTTGTAATCACTAGAACATAGTTTAGTTAATTCTAAACTTGTTCGCAAACAAAAGTTAATCCTTCTAACTTGACTTTTAAAATCAACTAAACACATGTTCTATATCTATATGATATGCTAACTTAATGATTTAAAACCTGGAAACACGAAAAACACCGTAAAACCGGATTTACGCCGTCGTAGTAACACCGCGGGCTGTTTTGGGTTAGTTAATTAAAAACTATGATAAACTTTGATTTAAAAGTTGTTATTCTGAGAAAATGATTTTTATTATGAACATGAAACTATATCCAAAAATTATGGTTAAACTCAAAGTGGAAGTATGTTTTCTAAAATGGTCATCTAGACGTCGTTCTTTCGACTGAAATGACTACCTTTACAAAAACGACTTGTAACTTATTTTTCCGACTAGAAACCTATACTTTTTTTGTTTAGATTCATAAAATAGAGTTCAATATGAAACCATAGCAATTTGATTCACTCAAAACGGATTTAAAATGAAGAAGTTATGGGTAAAACAAGATTGGATAATTTTTCTCATTTTAGCTACGTGAAAATTGGTAACAAATCTATTCCAACCATAACTTAATCAACTTGTATTGTATATTATGTAATCTTGAGATACCATAGACACGTATACAATGTTTCGACCTATCATGTCGACACATCTATATATATTTCGGAACAACCATAGACACTCTATATGTGAATGTTGGAGTTAGCTATACAGGGTTGAGGTTGATTCCAAAATATATTTAGTTTGAGTTGTGATCAATACTGAGATACGTATACACTGGGTCGTGGATTGATTCAAGATAATATTTATCGATTTATTTCTGTACATCTAACTGTGGACAACTAGTTGTAGGTTACTAACGAGGACAGCTGACTTAATAAACTTAAAACATCAAAATATATTAAAAGTGTTGTAAACATATTTTGAACATACTTTGATATATATGTATATATTGTTATAGGTTCGTGAATCAACCAGTGGCCAAGTCTTACTTCCCGACGAAGTAAAAATCTGTGAAAGTGAGTTATAGTCCCACTTTTAAAATCTAATATTTTTGGGATGAGAATACATGCAGGTTTTATAAATGATTTACAAAATAGACACAAGTACGTGAAACTACATTCTATGGTTGAATTATCGAAATCGAATATGCCCCTTGTTATTAAGTCTGGTAATCTAAGAATTAGGGAACAGACACCCTAATTGACGCGAATCCTAAAGATAGATCTATTGGGCTTAACAAACCCCATCCAAAGTACCGGATGCTTTAGTACTTCGAAATTTATATCATATCCGAAGGGTGTCCCGGAATGATGGGGATATTCTTATATATGCATCTTGTTAATGTCGGTTACCAGGTGTTCACCATATGAATGATTTTTATCTCTATGTATGGGATGTGTATTGAAATATGAAATCTTGTGGTCTATTATTATGATTTGATATATATAGGTTAAACCTATAACTCACCAACATTTTTGTTGACGTTTTAAGCATGTTTATTCTCAGGTGATTATTAAGAGCTTCCGCTGTCGCATACTTAAATAAGGACAAGATTTGGAGTCCATGCTTGTATGATATTGTGTAAAAACTGCATTCAAGAAACTTATTATGTTGTAACATATTTGTATTGTAAACCATTATGTAATGGTCGTGTGTAAACATGATATTTTAGATTATCATTATTTGATAATCTACGTAAAGCTTTTTAAACCTTTATTGATGAAATAAAGGTTATGGTTTGTTTAAAAATGAATGCAGTCTTTGAAAAACGTCTCATATAGAGGTCAAAACCTCGCAACGAAATCAATTAATATGGAACGTTTTTAATCAATAAGAACGGGACATTTCAGTTGGTATCCGAGCGTTGGTCTTAGAGAACCAGAAAATTTGCATTAGTGTGTCTTATCGAGTTTGTTAGGATGCATTAGTGAGTCTGGACTTCGACCGTGTTTTCTTTAAAAATGATTGCTTAACATTTTTGTTGGAAACTATATATTTTTAACATATGAATATTATGTGATATATTAATCTCTTAACGTGTTTGATATTATGTGATAGATGTCTACCTCTAGAACAAGTCCCATTGACTCACCTAATAATAATGAAGAGTCAAATATAAATTGGAATAATTTGTGGACTGATTCACAAGTTCCCGAAGAGGAACCGGAAGAAGAATCGGAACCGGAAGAAGAATCGGAACCGGATGAAGAAATAGAACCGGTGGGGGAAATAATAAAACGGTTAAGTAAAAGAAAATCCTCAACCAACCGACCAAAGTTAATTATGGTCAATGGTGTTTCCGCCAAGGAAGCAAAATATTGGGAGGATTACCAATTCTCCGATGAATCGGATTCCGACGAGAATTCCGATGATGTTATAGAAATTACCCCAACTGAATTTAAAAAGGAAAAAGAAAATAATAAGGGAAAGGGCATAAAAATAGAGAAATCTAATTCCAACCCCGATGAACTTTATATGTATCGTCAACCCCCGAAGTCCTTAAGTTGTAACAATGACCCGGGAACCTCTAAACCACCAGGTTTTTCTAAACCAATGTGGACAACGACGGTTCGTATTAGGGGAACATCATATATCCCTAGAAACTTGGCAAAACGAACCAAAACCGAAGAAGAAGAAACGAGCGAGTCGGAATAAGATAGTTGTATTCGTGTGGTGTAATATATGGAATATAGTGTTCTTATGCTTTATGATATATGTAAAAATTGCTTGTATTAATAAGTATTTTTTTTTATGAATCTAACTCTTGTCTATTTTACAGTTTAAAAATACAAAATGGATAGACAACCCAATATTTTAAGAGACCTACCCGGAGACATGATTGATGAAATCTTGTCTAGAGTCGGCCAGAATTCTTCGGCACAACTATTTAAGGCGAGATCAGTTTGTAAGACATTCGAAGAACGTTCCAAGAATGTCTTGGTTTATAAGAGACTTTCGTTTGAAAGATGGGGGATATCACATTGGGAAACCCATAAGTTACGATGTGTTTACTTTGACGCATATATTGCGGGGAACCCAAATGCTATTTTACGCAACGGGTTAAGAAATTATTTTGACTCAATATATCCGAATATTGGACTTCGTGATTTAGAAAAAGCGGCTAACATGCAACATAAAGAAGCATGTTATGCTTACGGATTAGTAATGTTCGCTTCTCACCAAAGTGAGAACAAGAACATCGGGCTACAACTATTAAACAAAACGTTTCCACAAGTGACGGAGTCGGTAATTGGGGTAAGAAATGAGGTTTTTAGATTATTACGGGACTGTTGGACATTACGTAACCCTCGTCCCTTTGATGACGTTACAACACGCTGTCTTATCAACGGCCATAACGGTTATGTTGCACAAGACCAAGGATGGGAAGTAGTCCTAGTAAAACCAGAATGCATGACTTGTTTCTGGACGTATGAATTACGTGTCTTTATTGCCTTTGCTGAACGACTTGTGTACTAGCTAGAATTGTCTTCACAACTATCTTGTATCAAAGTTATTGTGTGCTATATTTCATGCTTTATGTAAAATAAGCGGTATTGTAAGTTGTAAAATATTGTATAAAAGTTTGAACGCGAAATATTATTATAATCAGTTTTTCATATAGAATTGTAGTAGTTGAATTGTATATTAGCTACTAAGTATGAACTTAACGGGTAGGTACTACCCGAATTTAAACTTATAAAACGCTAATATGAAGAAAAAGCTTTTATAAATGAGTTCATATTATGCTACGAAATACTATTAACTACTCTTAATATTCTGTATGATTAACTTGTTCCATTTAACTATTTTGAAGGAAATGGCACCGACTACTCGACACACCGTGAATATGAATGAAGAGGAATTCCGTACTTTTCTAGCTTCAAACATAGCCGCAGTACAGGCTGCGCTACATACCAACAATAACCTTGGATCTAGCAGTACAGGAAATCGTGTAGGATGCACCTACAAAGAATTCACTGCCTGCAAACCTTTGGAATTTGATGGAACCGAAGGACCGATCGGATTGAAACGGTGGACCGAGAAGGTTGAATCGGTGTTTGCCATAAGTAAGTGTAATGAAGAGGACAAAGTGAAGTACGCTACGCATACCTTCACAGGTTCTGCGTTAACATGGTGGAATACCTATCTAGAGCAAGTGGGACAAGATGATGCGTACGCACTACCGTGGTCAGCATTCAAGCACTTGATGAACGAGAAGTACCGTCCCAGAACCGAGGTCAATAAGCTCAAGACAGAACTTAGAGGGTTACGAACCCAAGGATTTGATATTACCACGTACGAAAGACGATTCACAGAATTGTGCCTATTGTGTCCGGGAGCATTCGAAGATGAGGAAGAGAAGATCGACGCGTTTGTGAAAGGATTACCGGAAAGAATCCAAGAAGATATAAGTTCACACGAGCCCGCCTCCATACAACAGGCATGTAGAATGGCTCACAAACTAGTGAACCAGATTGAAGAAAGAATTAAAGAACAGACTGCTGAAGAGGCCAATGTGAAGCAAGTCAAAAGAAAGTGGGAGGAAAACGGTGATAAGAATCACCAATACAACAACAACAGCAATTACAACAATAATCGCAACAATTATCCCAACAATCGCAACATCAATCGCAACTACAACAAACGGCCCAACAACAACAACAACAACAACAACAGCAACTACAACAATCATCCCAACAACAATAATAACCGCAACAACAACAACAATCAGAAGCAACTATGCCAAAGGTGTGAAAAGAATCACTCGGGGTTCTGCACCAAATTTTGCAACAAGTGTAAAAGAAATGGTCATAGCGCGGTGAAGTGTGAGGTCTACGGACCAGGGGTTAATAGAACGAAAGGAACAAATGGTGTCGGAACGAGTAATGGCGGAGCAAGTAGTGTCGGAGCAAGTTATGCCAATGTAGTTTGTTATAAATGTGGAAAACCAGGCCACATTATTAGAAATTGCCCGAACCAGGAGAACACGAATGGACAAGGCCGTGGAAGAGTTTTCAATATTAATGCGGTAGAGGCACAGGAAGACCCGGAGCTTGTTACGGGTACGTTTCTTATTGACAATAAATCTGCTTACGTTTTATTTGATTCGGGTGCGGATAGAAGCTATATGAGTAGAGATTTTTGTGCTAAATTAAGTTGTCCATTGACGCCTTTGGATAGTAAATTTTTACTCGAATTAGCAAATGGTAAATTAATTTCAGCAGATAATATATGTCGGAATCGAGAAATTAAACTGGTTAGCGAAACATTTAAGATTGATTTGATACCAGTAGAGTTAGGGAGTTTTGATGTGATAATCGGTATGGACTGGTTGAAAGAAGTGAAAGCAGAGATCGTTTGTTACAAAAATGCAATCCGCATTATACGAGAAAAAGGAAAACCCTTAATGGTGTACGGAGAAAAGGGCAACACGAAGCTACATCTTATTAGTAATTTGAAGGCACAAAAACTAATAAGAAAAGGTTGCTATGCTGTTTTAGCACACGTCGAGAAAGTACAAACTGAAGAAAAGAGCATCAATGATGTTCCCGTCGCAAAAGAATTTCTCGATGTATTTCCGAAAGAATTACCGGGATTACCCCCACATCGATCCGTTGAATTTCAAATAGATCTTGTACCAGGAGCTGCACCAATAGCTCGTGCTCCTTACAGACTCGCACCCAGTGAGATGAAAGAACTACAAAGCCAATTACAAGAACTTTTAGAGCGTGGTTTCATTCGACCAAGCACATCACCTTGGGGAGCTCCTGTTTTGTTTGTCAAGAAGAAAGATGGTACATTCAGGTTGTGTATCGACTACCGAGAGTTGAACAAACTTACCATCAAGAATCGCTACCCACTACCGAGAATCGACGACTTATTTGATCAACTACAAGGCTCGTCTGTTTATTCAAAGATTGACTTACGTTCCGGGTATCATCAAATGCGGGTGAAAGAAGATGATATTCCAAAGACTGCTTTCAGAACACGTTACGGTCATTACGAGTTTATGGTCATGCCGTTTGGTTTAACTAATGCACCAGCTGTGTTCATGGACCTTATGAACCGAGTGTGTGGACCATACCTTGACAAATTTGTCATTGTTTTCATTGATGACATACTTATTTACTCAAAGAATGACCAAGAACACGGTGAACATTTGAGAAAAGTGTTAGAAGTATTGAGGAAGGAAGAATTGTACGCTAAGTTTTCAAAGTGTGCATTTTGGTTGGAAGAAGTTCAATTCCTCGGTCACATAGTGAACAAAGAAGGTATTAAGGTGGATCCGGCAAAGATAGAAACTGTTGAAAAGTGGGAAACCCCGAAAACTCCGAAACACATACGCCAGTTTTTAGGACTAGCTGGTTACTACAGAAGGTTCATCCAAGACTTTTCCAGAATAGCAAAACCCTTGACTGCATTAACGCATAAAGGGAAGAAATTTGAATGGAATGATGAACAAGAGAAAGCGTTTCAGTTATTGAAGAAAAAGCTAACTACGGCACCTATATTGTCATTGCCTGAAGGGAATGATGATTTTGTGATTTATTGTGATGCATCAAAGCAAGGTCTCGGTTGTGTATTAATGCAACGAACGAAGGTGATTGCTTATGCGTCTAGACAATTGAAGATTCACGAACAAAATTATACGACGCATGATTTGGAATTAGGCGCGGTTGTTTTTGCATTAAAGACTTGGAGGCACTACTTATATGGGGTCAAAAGTATTATATATACCGACCACAAAAGTCTTCAACACATATTTAATCAGAAACAACTGAATATGAGGCAGCGTAGGTGGATTGAATTATTGAATGATTACGACTTTGAGATTCGTTACCACCCGGGGAAGGCAAATGTGGTAGCCGATGCCTTGAGCAGGAAGGACAGAGAACCCATTCGAGTAAAATCTATGAATATAATGATTCATAATAACATTACTACTCAAATAAAGGAGGCGCAACAAGGAGTTTTAAAAGAGGGAAATTTAAAGGATGAAATACCCAAAGGATCGGAGAAGCATCTTAATATTCGAGAAGACGGAACCCGGTATAGGGCTGAAAGGATTTGGGTACCAAAATTTGGAGATATGAGAGAAATGGTACTTAGAGAAGCTCATAAAACCAGATACTCAATACATCCTGGAACGGGGAAGATGTACAAGGATCTCAAGAAACATTTTTGGTGGCCGGGTATGAAGGCCGATGTTGCTAAATACGTAGGAGAATGTTTGACGTGTTCTAAGGTCAAAGCTGAGCATCAGAAACCATCAGGTCTACTTCAACAACCCGAAATCCCGGAATGGAAATGGGAAAACATTACCATGGATTTTATCACTAAATTGCCAAGGACTGCAAGTGGTTTTGATACTATTTGGGTAATAGTTGATCGTCTCACCAAATCAGCACACTTCCTACCAATAAGAGAAGATGACAAGATGGAGAAGTTAGCACGACTGTATTTGAAGGAAGTCGTCTCCAGACATGGAATACCAATCTCTATTATCTCTGATAGGGATGGCAGATTTATTTCAAGATTCTGGCAGACATTACAGCAAGCATTAGGAACTCGTCTAGACATGAGTACTGCCTATCATCCATAAACTGATGGGCAGAGCGAAAGGACGATACAAACGCTTGAAGACATGCTACGAGCATGTGTTATTGATTTCGGAAACAGTTGGGATCGACATCTACCGTTAGCAGAATTTTCCTACAACAACAGCTACCATTCAAGCATTGAGATGGCGCCGTTTGAAGCACTTTATGGTAGAAAGTGCAGGTCTCCGATTTGTTGGAGTGAGGTGGGGGATAGACAGATTACGGGTCCGGAGATTATACAAGAAACTACCGAGAAGATCATCCAAATTCAACAACGGTTGAAAACTGCCCAAAGTCGACAAAAGAGCTACGCTGACATTAAAAGAAAAGATATAGAATTTGAAATTGGAGAGATGGTCATGCTTAAAGTTGCACCTTGGAAAGGCGTTGTTCGATTTGGTAAACGAGGGAAATTAAATCCAAGGTATATTGGACCATTCAAGATTATTGATCGTGTCGGACCAGTAGCTTACCGACTTGAGTTACCTCAACAACTCGCGGCTGTACATAACACTTTCCACGTCTCGAATTTGAAGAAATGTTTTGCTAAAGAAGATCTCACTATTCCGTTAGATGAAATCCAAATCAACGAAAAACTTCAATTCATCGAAGAACCCGTCGAAATAATGGATCGTGAGGTTAAAAGACTTAAGCAAAACAAGATACCAATTGTTAAGGTTCGATGGAATGCTCGTAGAGGACCCGAGTTCACCTGGGAGCGTGAAGATCAGATGAAGAAGAAATACCCGCATCTATTTCCAGAAGATTCGTCAACACCTTCAACAGCTTAAAATTTCGGGACGAAATTTATTTAACGGGTAGGTACTGTAGTGACCCGAACTTTTCCATGTTTATATATATTAATTGAGATTGATGTTTACATGATTAAATGTTTCCAACATGTTAAGCAATCAAACTTGTTAAGACTTGATTAATTGAAATAGGTTTCATATAGACAATTGACCACCCAAGTTGACCGGTGATTCACGAACGTTAAAACTTGTAAAAAAACTATATGATGACATATATATGGTTATATATATAGTTAACATGATATTATGATAAGTAAACATATCATTAATTATATTAACAATGAACTACATATGTAAAAACAAGACTACTAACTTAATGATTTTGAAACGAGACATATATGTAACGTTTATCGTTGTAACGACATTTAATGTATATATATCATATTAAGAGATATTCGTACATCATAATATCATGATAATATAATAATTTAAAATCTCTTTTGTTATTATAAACATTGGGTTAACAACATTTAACAAGATCGTTAACCTAAAGGTTTCAAAACAACACTTACATGTAACGACTAACGATGACTTAACGACTCAGTTAAAATGTATATACATGTAGTGTTTTAATATGTATTTATACACTTTTGAAAGACTTCAATACACTTATCAAAATACTTCTACTTAACAAAAATGCTTACAATTACATTCTCGTTCAGTTTCATCAACAATTCTACTCGTATGCACCCGTATTCGTACTCGTACAATACACAGCTTTTAGATGTATGTACTATTGGTATATACACTCCAATGATCAGCTCTTAGCAGCCCATGTGAGTCACCTAACACATGTGGGAACCATCATTTGGCAACTAGCATGAAATATCTCATAAGATTACAAAAATATGAGTAATCATTCATGACTTATTTACATGAAAACAAAATTACATATCCTTTATATCTAATCCATACACCAACGACCAAAAACACCTACAAACACTTTCATTCTTCAATTTTCTTCATCTAATTGAACTCTCTCAAGTTCTATCTTCAAGTTCTAAGTGTTCTTCATAAATTCCAAAAGTTCTAGTTTCATAAAATCAAGAATACTTTCAAGTTTGCTAGCTCACTTCCAATCTTGTAAGGTGATCATCCAACCTCAAGAAATCTTTGTTTCTTACAGTAGGTTATCATTCTAATACAAGGTAATAATCATATTCAAACTTTGGTTCAATTTCTATAACTATAACAATCTTATTTCAAGTGATGATCTTACTTGAACTTGTTTTCGTGTCATGATTTTGCTTCAAGAACTTTGAGCCATCCAAGGATCCATTGAAGCTAGATCCATTTTTCTCTTTTCCAGTAGGTTCATCCAAGGAACTTAAGGTAGTAATGATGTTCATAACATCATTCGATTCATACATATAAAGCTATCTTATTCGAAGGTTTAAACTTGTAATCACTAGAACATAGTTTAGTTAATTCTAAACTTGTTCGCAAACAAAAGTTAATCCTTCTAACTTGACTTTTAAAATCAACTAAACACATGTTCTATATCTATATGATATGCTAACTTAATGATTTAAAACCTGGAAACACGAAAAACACCGTAAAACCGGATTTACGCCGTCGTAGTAACACCGCGGGCTGTTTTGGGTTAGTTAATTAAAAACTATGATAAACTTTGATTTAAAAGTTGTTATTCTGAGAAAATGATTTTTATTATGAACATGAAACTATATCCAAAAATTATGGTTAAACTCAAAGTGGAAGTATGTTTTCTAAAATGGTCATCTAGACGTCGTTCTTTCGACTGAAATGACTACCTTTACAAAAACGACTTGTAACTTATTTTTCCGACTAGAAACCTATACTTTTTTTGTTTAGATTCATAAAATAGAGTTCAATATGAAACCATAGCAATTTGATTCACTCAAAACGGATTTAAAATGAAGAAGTTATGGGTAAAACAAGATTGGATAATTTTTCTCATTTTAGCTACGTGAAAATTGGTAACAAATCTATTCCAACCATAACTTAATCAACTTGTATTGTATATTATGTAATCTTGAGATACCATAGACACGTATACAATGTTTCGACCTATCATGTCGACACATCTATATATATTTCGGAACAACCATAGACACTCTATATGTGAATGTTGGAGTTAGCTATACAGGGTTGAGGTTGATTCCAAAATATATTTAGTTTGAGTTGTGATCAATACTGAGATACGTATACACTGGGTCGTGGATTGATTCAAGATAATATTTATCGATTTATTTCTGTACATCTAACTGTGGACAACTAGTTGTAGGTTACTAACGAGGACAGCTGACTTAATAAACTTAAAACATCAAAATATATTAAAAGTGTTGTAAACATATTTTGAACATACTTTGATATATATGTATATATTGTTATAGGTTCGTGAATCAACCAGTGGCCAAGTCTTACTTCCCGACGAAGTAAAAATCTGTGAAAGTGAGTTATAGTCCCACTTTTAAAATCTAATATTTTTGGGATGAGAATACATGCAGGTTTTATAAATGATTTACAAAATAGACACAAGTACGTGAAACTACATTCTATGGTTGAATTATCGAAATCGAATATGCCCCTTGTTATTAAGTCTGGTAATCTAAGAATTAGGGAACAGACACCCTAATTGACGCGAATCCTAAAGATAGATCTATTGGGCTTAACAAACCCCATCCAAAGTACCGGATGCTTTAGTACTTCGAAATTTATATCATATCCGAAGGGTGTCCCGGAATGATGGGGATATTCTTATATATGCATCTTGTTAATGTCGGTTACCAGGTGTTCACCATATGAATGATTTTTATCTCTATGTATGGGATGTGTATTGAAATATGAAATCTTGTGGTCTATTATTATGATTTGATATATATAGGTTAAACCTATAACTCACCAACATTTTTGTTGACGTTTTAAGCATGTTTATTCTCAGGTGATTATTAAGAGCTTCCGCTGTCGCATACTTAAATAAGGACAAGATTTGGAGTCCATGCTTGTATGATATTGTGTAAAAACTGCATTCAAGAAACTTATTATGTTGTAACATATTTGTATTGTAAACCATTATGTAATGGTCGTGTGTAAACATGATATTTTAGATTATCATTATTTGATAATCTACGTAAAGCTTTTTAAACCTTTATTGATGAAATAAAGGTTATGGTTTGTTTAAAAATGAATGCAGTCTTTGAAAAACGTCTCATATAGAGGTCAAAACCTCGCAACGAAATCAATTAATATGGAACGTTTTTAATCAATAAGAACGGGACATTTCAGTTGGTATCCGAGCGTTGGTCTTAGAGAACCAGAAAATTTGCATTAGTGTGTCTTATCGAGTTTGTTAGGATGCATTAGTGAGTCTGGACTTCGACCGTGTTTTCTTTAAAAATGATTGCTTAACATTTTTGTTGGAAACTATATATTTTTAACATATGAATATTATGTGATATATTAATCTCTTAACGTGTTTGATATTATGTGATAGATGTCTACCTCTAGAACAAGTCCCATTGACTCACCTAATAATAATGAAGAGTCAAATATAAATTGGAATAATTTGTGGACTGATTCACAAGTCCCATTGACTCACCTCTAGAACATGTGTTTAGTTGATTTTAAAAGTCAAGTTCGAAGGATTAACTTTTGGTTGCTAACAAGTTTAGAATTAACTAAACTATGTTCTAGTGATTACAAGTTTAAACCTTCGAATAAGATAGCTTTATATGTATGAATCGAATGATTTATGAACATCATTACTACCTCAAGTTTTCTGGTTAAAGCTATTGGAAATGAGAAAAATGGATCTAGCTTTAAAGGATCCTTGGATAGCTTGAAAGTTCTTGAAGCAGAATCATGACACGAAAACAAGTTCAAGTAAGATTTCCACTCGAAATAAGATTGTTATAGTTATAGAAATTGAATCAAAGTTTGAATATGAGTATTACCTTGTATTAGAAAGATATCTTACTGTAAATAATAAAGATTTCTTGAGGTTAGATGATCACTCTACAAGATTGGAAGTAAGCTAGCAAACTTGGAAGTATTCTTGATTTTATGAAACTAGAACTTGTAGAATTTGTGAAAAACACTTAGAACTTGAAGATAGAACTTGAGAGAGATTAATTAGATGAAAAAAATTTAAAAATGAAAGTGTTTGTAGGTGTTTTTGGTCGTTGGTATATGGATTAGATATAAAGGATGTGTAATTTTGTTTACATGTAAATAAGTCATGAATGAGTACTCATATTTTTGTAACTTTATGAGATATTTCATGCTAGTTGCCAAATGATGGTTCCCACATGTGTTAGGTGACTCACATAGGCTGCTAAGAGCTGATCATTGGAGTGTATATACCAATAGTACATACATCTAAAAGCTGTGTATTGTACGAGTACGAATACGGGTGCATACGAGTAGAATTGTTGATGAAACTGAACGAGGATGTAATTGTAAGCATTTTTGTTAAGTAGAAGTATTTTGATAAGTGTCTTGAAGTCTTTCAAAAGTGTATGAATACATATTAAAACACTACATGTATATACATTTTAACTGAGTCGTTAAGTCATCGTTAGTCGTTACATGTAAGTGTTGTTTTGAAACCTTTAGGTTAACGATCTTGTTAAATGTTGTTAACCCATTGTTTATTAAATCAAATGAGATGTTAAATTATTACATTATCATGATATCATGATGTATTAATATATCTTAATATGATATATATACATTAAATGTCGTTACAACGATAATCGTTATATATATGTCTCGTTTCAAAATCATTAAGTTAGTAGTCTTGTTTTTACATATGTAGTTCATTGTTAATGTGACAACCCGAAAATTTCCAACCAAATTTAAACTTTATCTTTATATTATTCCGACACGATAAGCAAAGTTTGTTAAGTTAAATCTCAAGAATTTTAAATTGTGTTCATACATTCATTATAACCTCGACCAAATTCCGACGATTCACGAACCGTTAAATATAAATAAATATGTATATATATATTATAACTTGAGAATATTAATAAAGTATTAAACGTATAATACTTTACATGAATGTATTTGTTTCAATATGTTTATCGATGGAATTAGAAGATAATATCAAATGATTGATTTATCAGATACATTATGATATCATTACGGGTCTATGTTATGAGGTCCACTGTGATTTAAGAAATCTATTCTTTTTGACAACATTCGGAAAATGGTAAAGTGATTTATAAGTAAGAACGTGAAGTGTAAATAACTTAGATGTTGGATATCGACAAGTTAAGTAACTCGATATTTTTCATTAAGATGATTTCATACGTTTATTTAACCTTTGAACTTTATCCCATGCTTCACCAAAAAACCGTAATTTAAAAAACTTGAAACCTATTATGAATATATATGATTCTACTTTTCTAAAGCATTTTATGATATAACGATTTCCATTATTTTAACCTTTAAACAAAATGATTCTTAAAAATATATTTGGTTTTGGAAAACAAAATTATTATATTTATTTGATTTAGTTTCAAACGTACAAAAACGTTTTCAGTTTAAAAAAACTTTATTATTAAAACGTATATAACTTTTATAAATATCTAGAACCACTTTTGACAACTCATTACTTAACCAGTATGATAAAGATAACGATATTTATATTTTATTTTATTAAATATATATAACGATTTAAATTAATATTATATATATTTATACGCGTATTATACGTACATAGTTTTATACTTTTACTATACTTAAACTTTACCTTTACTTTATTTTTACTTTAGTTTAACTTTAATAATTTACTCTAATAATTCATACTTTAATAATTCACTTTAATAATTCATACTTTAATAATTCACTTTAATAATTCATACTTTAATAATTCACTTTAATAATTCATACTTTAATAATTCACTTTAATAATTCAAAAATCTATTATAAATAGAATTCAATAGGTTTCATTATTTCATAGAAACTTGAAAATATTTTTCTCTAAACTCTCTCAATGGATTTACATATATATATATATATATATATATATATATATATATATATATATATATATATATATATATATATATATATATATATATATATATATATATATTTACTCCGTATTATTTCAAGATATTATTAGTATACATAAAATATTACGTCAGAGTGCTGTCCGAGTGATTTCGAAATTGTTTTTCGAGTGGGATTGGATTAAGGAAATTATGGGTTATAGCTATGGAGGTGATTGGGTATGGTTCATGGGTATGCTCGTGAGGTAAATATAGTATTTATCATCTCCGTTGCGTCTACGTACCTTTCCTGCAATATTGAATCTCAATATTGATACGTGAGTACTCATAATTTAACTTTTACATACTAATAGTGTATCCCTGACTAGTGCTCGAGTATATAGGATTATGCATGTTTGTACTTTTGATATTGCCTTTAGTTAGGTTTTGTTGAATCCTGAATTAGTTATATATGCGACTGAGATAAGGTATAAGATATGCATGTCATTGGAAAGCTAGCGAAAAATTAAGAACATTTCATTTAGATATCGAATGATTTCGATGAACGGATTTGAAGTTATAGTCCATCGAATTTTTGTATTATTATTAAAAATGATTATTATTATCGTCGTTATTATCGTCGTTCTAGTTTTATCTTATTATTATTATTATCTTTATCAATAAAAGGATTTATATTTAAAAATTGTTATTTTTTTTATTATTACTATCGTTATTATCGTTAAAGTTATAATTAGTATTATTATTATTATCCAATTATTATTATTATTGGTATTATTATTATTATCATTATTAATATATATATCATTATTTAAAAATGGTTATTGTTATTGTTATTGTTATTATTATTATTATTACTATATTATCATTAAGATAATTATTAGTATTATCGTTAATAATGTTATAGTAACTATCATTATTAATATTAGTGTAATTAAAACAAATATTTGTAACACCTAATTATTTTGATTACTATTATTATCATTATTACGAACACGATATAAAAGACGATTAAAAGCTATTAAACGAAACGATTAGGAAATAATGGGTAAGAGTATCATGATGAAATTAAAATATTATAAGATATTGATTTAGATAAAATTATCGTTCTTATTATTTTTATCATTACTATTATTATTAAAATTATCGTTAGTATTAAAACTATCATTTTAACAAAAATTATCATTTTAATAGAAATGTCATTGTTACTATAAAATATCATTATTATTATTATTTTAAATAGAATTATTATTTTAAAGATAATATTAAAAATTATCGTAAATATTAAAGTTATCATAATTAGAATTATCGTTTTATCATAATGTCATCTTAGTAATTATAAATATTGATATTTTATAATAATAATAATTATTACAAAATAATACAACTTTTACTTACTATCATTATAGATATTATTTTATCAAATAAATATTTGATACAAACATATTTTACTACGTGTAATAACTTACTTTGATAATACCTATCATATTATCTTTATAATATTAAATGAACCCTATAAATTTTATTACTTAATATATATAAAAGTATATTTTATTATATAAATATAATATAAAATTTTATTTATTAATAAATAAATTATATTATTTACTCTAATAAATCTTTTAATAATATTTAAAAATATAAAACGACGATATTTAAACTATATATTAATCATGTATAGAATTTTGGAAATTATTTTGAGTCAAATTTACTTTTGTTGACTTTTGCATATTAGTCTCGAGCATTAGGATTGTGGTACACTTTGACTTGACGTAATTTGTTAGACAAATATTGACCAACACATAAATATATATAATTAATTTAGGTTCGTGAATCCGAGGCCAACCATGCACTTGTCCAATGACGTTATATGTATTTTTACTACGAAATACAGTATCGTGAGTTTCATTTACCATTTTACCCTTTATATTTTTGGGACTGAGAATACATGCGCTGCTTTTATAAATGTTTTATGATATAGACACAAGTAATCGGAACTACATTCTATGGTTGAATTATCGAAATCGAATATGCCCCTTTTTATTAAAGTCTGGTAATCTAAGAATTAGGGAACATACACCCTAATTGACACGAATCCTAAAGATAGATCTATTGGGCCTAACAAACCCCATCCAAAGTACCGGATGCTTTAGTACTTCGAAATCATATCATGTCCGAAGGAGGATCCCGGAATGATAGGGGATATTCTTATATGTATCTAGTTAATGTCGGTTACCAGGTGTTCACCATATGAATGATTATTTTTTGTCTCTATGCATGGGACGTATATTTATGAGAACTGGAAATGAAATTCTTGTGGTCTATTAAAATGATGGAAATAAATGATTATGATAAACTAATGAACTCACCAACCTTTTGGTTGACACTTTAAAGCATGTTTATTCTCAGGTGTTAAAGAAATCTTTCGCTGTGAATTTGCTCATTTTAAAGATATTACTTGGAGTCTTTCATAGTATATTTCGAAGAACGTTGCATTCGAGTCATTGAGTTCATCAAAGATTATTATTAAATCAATTTATAGTTGGATAGTGGATATTATGAAATGGTATGCATGCCTGTCAATTTTTGATGTAAAGAAAGATTGTCTTTTAAAAACGAATGCAATGTTTGTAAAATGTATCATATAGAGGTCAAATACCTTGCAATGTAATCAACTATTGTGAATCGTTTATAATGTATATGAACGGGTCCTTTTAGTTAATATACTTAATGATATGTTTACTTATCATAATATCATGTTAACTATACATATATATCCATATATATGTCATCATATAGTTTTTACAAGTTTTAACGTTCGTGAATCACCGGTCAACTTGGGTGGTCAATTGTCTATATGAAACCTATTTCAATTAATCAAGTCTTAACAAGTTTGATTGCTTAACATGTTGGAAACATTTAATCATGAAAATATCAATTTCATTTAATATATAAAAACATGGAAAAGTTCGGGTCACTACAGTACCTACCCGTTAAATAAATTTCGTCCCGAAATTTTAAGCTGTTGAAAGTGTTGACGAATCTTCTGGAAATAGATGCGGGTATTTCTTCTTCATCTGATCTTCATGCTCCTAGGTGAAATCGGGCCCTCTACGAGCATTTCATCGAACCTTAACAATCGGTATCTTGTTTTGTTTAAGTCTCTTAACCTCACGATCCATTATTTCGACGAGTTCTTCAATGAATTGAAGTTTTTCATTGATTTGGATTTTGTCCAACTGAATATTGAGATCTTCTTTAGCAAAACATTTCTTCAAATTCGAGATGTGGAAAGTGTTATGTACATTCGCAAGTTGTTGAGGTAACTCAAGTCGGTAAGCTACTGGTCCGACACGATCAATAATCTTGAATGGTCCAATATACCTTGGATTTAATTTCCCCCGTTTACCAAATCAAACAACACCTTTCCAAGGTGCAACCTTAAGCATGACCATTTCTCCAATTTCAAATTCTATGTCTTTTCTTTTAATGTTGGCGTAGCTCTTTTGTCGACTTTGGGCGGTTTTCAACCGTTGTTGAATTTGGATGATCTTCTCGGTAGTTTCTTGTATTATCTCCGGACCCGTAATCTGTCTATCCCCCACTTTACTCCAACAAATCGGAGACCTGCACTTTCTACCATAAAGTGCTTCAAACGGTGCCATCTCAATGCTTGAATGATAGCTGTTGTTGTAGGAAAATTCTGCTAACGGTAGATGTCGATCCCAACTGTTTCCGAAATCAATAACACATACTCGTAGCATATGTTCAAGCGTTTGTATCGTCCTTTTGCTCTGCCCATCAGTTTGTGGATGATAGGTAGTACTCATGTCTAGACGAGTTCCTAATGCTTGCTGTAATGTCTGCCAGAATCTTGAAATAAATCTGCCATCCCTATCAGAGATAATAGAGATTGGTATTCCATGTCTGGAGACGACTTCCTTCAAATACAGTTGTGCTAACTTCTCCATCTTGTCATCTTCTCTTATTGGCAGATAGTGTGCTGACTTGGTGAGACGATCAACTATTACCCAAATAGTATCATAACCACTTGTAGTCCTTGGCAATTTAGTAATGAAATCCATGGTAATGTTTTCCCATTTCCATTCCGGGATTTCACGTTGTTGTAGTAGACCTGATGGTTTCTGATGTTCAGCTTTGACCTTAGAACACGTCAAACATTCTCCTACATATTTAGCAATATCGGCTTTCATACCTTTCCACCAAAAATGTTTCTTAAGATCCTTGTACATCTTCCCCGTTCCAGGATGTATTGAGTATCCGGTTTTATGAGCTTCTCTAAGTACCATTTCTCTCATATCTTCAAATTTTGGTACCCAAATTCTTTCAGCCCTATACCGGGTTCCTTCTTCCCGAATATTAAGATGCTTCTCCGATCCTTTGGGTATTTCATCCTTTAAATTTCCCTCTTTTAAAACTCCTTGTTGCGCCTCCTTTATTTGAGTAGTAAGGTTAGTGTGAATCATTATATTCATAGATTTTACTCGAATGGGTTCTCTGTCCTTTCTGCTCAAGGCGTCGGCTACCACATTTGCCTTCCCCGGGTGGTAATGAATCTCAAAGTCATAATCATTCAACAATTCAATCCACCTACGCTGCCTCATATTCAGTTGTTTCTGATTAAATATGTGTTGAAGACTTTTGTGGTCGGTATATATAATACTTTTGACCCCATATAAGTAGTGCCTCCAAGTCTTTAATGCAAAAACAACCACGCCTAATTCCAAATCATGCGTCGTATAATTTTGCTCGTGAATCTTCAATTGTCTAGACGCATAAGCAATCACCTTCATCCGTTGCATTAATACACAACCGAGACCTTGCTTTGATGCGTCACAATAAATCACAAAATCATCATTCCCTTCAGGCAATGACAATATAGGTGCCGTAGTTACCTTTTTCTTTAATAATTGAAACGCCTTCTCTTGTTCATCCTTCCATTCAAATTTCTTCCCTTTATGCGTTAATGCAGTCAAGGATTTTGCTATTTTGGAGAAATCTTGGATGAATCTTCTGTAGTAACCAGCCAATCCTAAAAATTAACGTATATGCTTCGGAATTTTTGGGGTTTCCCACTTTTCAACGGTTTCGATCTTTGCTGGGTCCACCTGGATACCTTCTTTGTTCACTATGTGACCGAGGAATTGAACTTCTTCCAACCAAAATGCACACTTTGAAAACTTAGCGTACAGTTTTTCTTTCCTCAATACTTCTAGCACTTTTCTCAAATGTTCTTCGTGCTCTTGATCATTCTTTGAGTAAATAAGTATGTCATCGATGAAAACAATGACAAACTTGTCATGATATTGCCCACACACTTGGTTCATAAGGTCCATGAACACAGCTGGTGTGTTAGTCAATCCAAACGGCATAACCATAAACTCGAAATGACCATAACGCGTCCTAAAAGCAGTTTTTGGAATATCATCCTCCTTTACTCGCATTTGATGATATCCAGAACGTAAATCGATCTTCGAATAAACCGACGAGCCTTGTAGTTGATCAAATAAGTCGTCAATTCTCGGCAGTGGATAATGGTTTTTGATGGTAAGTTTGTTCAACTCTCTATAGTCAATACACAACCTAAATGTACCATCCTTCTTTTTGACAAACAAAACAGGAGCTCCCCATGGTGATGTGCTTGGTCGAATGAATCCACGTTCTAATATTTCTTGCAGTTGGCTTTGCAGTTCTTTCATCTCGCTGGGTACGAGTCTATAAGGAGCACGAGCTATTGGTGCAGCTCCTGGTACAAGATCTATTTGAAATTCAACAGATCAATGTGGAGGTAGTCCCGGTAATTCTTTCGGAAATACATCGGGAAATTCTTTTGCGACGGGAACATCATTGATGCTCTTTTCTTCAGTTTGTACTTTCTCGACGTGTGCTAGAACATCATAGCAACCTTTTCTTATTAGTTTTTGCGCCTTCAAATTACTATTAAGATGTAGCTTCGTGTTGTCCTTTTCTCCGTACACCATTAAGGGTTCTCCTTCTTCTCGTACAATGCGAATTGCATTTTTATAACATACAATCTCTGCTTTCACCTTCTTCAGCCAGTCCATACCAACTATTACATCAAAACTCCCTAACTCTACTGGTATCAAATCAATCTTAAATATTTCGCTATCCAGTTTAATTTCTCGATTCCGGCATATATAATCTGCTGAAATTAATTTACCGTTTGCTAATTCTAGTAAAAATTTACTATCCAACGGCATCAATGGACAACTTAATTTAGCACAAAAATCTCTACTCATATAGCTTCTATCCGCACCCGAATCAAATAAAACGTAAGCAGATTTATTGTCAATAAGAAACGTACCCGTAACAAGCTCCAGGTCTTCCTGTGCCTCTGCCGCATTAATATTGAAAACTCTTCCACGGCCTTGTCCATTCGTGTTCTCCTGGTTCGGGAAATTTCTAATAATGTGGCCCGGTTTTCCACATTTATAACACACTACATTGGCATAACTTGCTCCGACACTACTTGCTCCGCCATTACTCGTTCTGACACAATTTGTTCCTTTCGTTCTGTTAACCCCTGGTCCGTAGACCTCACACTTCACCGCGCTATGACCATTTCTTTTACACTTGTTGCAAAATTTGGTGCAGAACCCCGAGTGATACTTTTCACACCTTTGGCATAGCTGCTTCTGATTGTTGTTGTTGTTGCGGTTGTTATTATTGTTGGGATGATTGTTGTAGTTGCTGTTGTTGTTGTTGTTGTTGTTGTTGTTGGGCCGTTTGTTGTAGTTGCGATTGATGTTGCGATTGTTGGGATAGTTGTTGCGATTATTGTTGTAATTGCTGTTGTTGTTGTATTGGTAATTCTTATCACCGTTTTCCTCCCACTTTCTTTTGACTTGCTTCACATTGGCCTCTTTAGCTGCATGTTCTTTAATTCTTTCCTCAATCTGGTTCACTAGTTTGTGAGCCATTCTACATGCCTGTTGTATGGAGGCGGGGTCGTGTGACCTTATATCTTCTTGGATTCTTTCCGGTAATCCTTTCACAAACGCGTCTATCTTCTCTTCCTCATCTTCGAACGCTCTCGGACACAATAGGCACAATTCTGTGAATCGTCTTTCGTACGTGGTAATATCAAATCCTTGGGTTCGTAACCCTCTAAGTTCTGTCTTGAGCTTATTGACCTCGGTTCTGGGACGGTACTTCTCGTTCATCAAGTGCTTGAATGCTGACCACAGTAGTGCGTAAGCATCATCTTGTCCCACTTGCTCTAGATAGGTATTCCACCATGTTAACGCAGTACCTGTGAAGGTATGCGTAGCGTACTTCACTTTGTCCTCTTCAGTACACTTACTTATGGCAAACACCGATTCGACCTTCTCAGTCCACCGTTTCAATCCGATCGGTCCTTCGGTTCCATCAAATTCCAAAGGTTTGCAGGCAGTGAATTCTTTGTAGGTGCATCCTACACGATTTCTTGCTCCGTTAGCTGCATTGCTAGATTCGGAGTTATTGTTGGTATGTAGCGCAGCCTATACTGCGGTTATGTTTGAAGCAATAAAGGCACGAAATTCCTCTTCGCTCATATTCAAGGTGTGTCGAGTAGTCGGTGCAATTTCCTTCAAATTAGTCAAATGAAACGAGTCAATCATATAGAATATCAAGAGTATTCAATAGTATTTCGTAGTGTAATATGAACTTATTTATAAAAGCTCTTTCTTCATATTAGCGTTTTATACTCTTTAATTCGGGTAGTACCTACCCGTTAAGTTCATACTTAGTAGCTAACATACCATTTCAACTACTACAATTCTATATGAAAAACTAATCACAAAAAAAAAAAAAAAAATCATATTCAAACCTTTATACAATAACTTGCAAACTTACAATACCGCCTTTTTTTACATATAGCATGAAATATAGCACATAAAACTTTGATACAAAGTAGTTGCGAAGATAATTCTAGTTAATAAATAAGGCGTTCAGCAAAGGCAATAAAGACACATAACTCATACGTCCAGAAACAAGTCATGCATTCTGGTTTTACTAATACCACTTCCCATCCTTGGTTTTGTGGAACATAACCGTTGTGACCGATAGTAAGACAATGTGTTGTAACGTCATCAAAAGGATGAAGGTTACGTAATGACCAACAGTCTCGTAATAACCTAAAAACCTCATTTCTTACCCCAATTACCGACTCCGTCACTTGTGGGAACGTTTTGTTTAATAGTTATTGCCCGATGTTCTTGTTCTCACTTTGGTGAGAAGCGAACATTACTAACCCGTAAGCATAACATGCTTCTTTATGTTGCATGTTAGCCGCTTTTTCTAAATCACGAAGTCCTATATTCGGATATATTGAGTCAAAATAATTTCTTAACCCGTTGCGTAAAATAGCATTTGGGTTCCCCGCAATATATGCGTCAGAGTAAACACATCGTAACTTATGGATTTCCCAATGTGATATCCCCCATCTTTCGAACGAAAGCCTTTTATAAATCAAGGCATTCTTGGAACGTTCTTCGAATGTCTTACAAACTGATCTCGCCTTAAATAGGTGTGCCGAGGAATTCTGACCGACTCTAGACAAGATTTCATCAATCATGTCTCTGGGTAGGTCTCTTAAAATATTGGGTTGTCTATCCATTTTGTGTTTTTATACTGTAAAATAGACAAGAGTTAGATTCATAAAAAAATACTTATTAATACAAGCAATTTTTACATATATCATAAAGCATAAGCACACTATATTACATATATTACACCATACGAATACAACTATCTTATTCCGAATCGCTCGTTTCTTCTTCTTTGGTTTTAGTTCGTTTTGCCAAGTTTCTAGGGATATATGATGTTCCCCTAATACGAGCCGTCGTTTTCCACATTGGTTTAGAAAAACCTGGTGGTTTAAAGGTTCCCGGGTTATTGTCACAACTTAAGAAATACGGGTATTGACGATACATATAAAGTTCATCGTGTTTGGAATCAAATTTCTCTATTTTTATGCCCTTTCCCTTATTGTTCTCTTTTGCCTTATTAAATTGTGTTGGGGTAATTTCTATAACATCATCGGAATCCTTGTCGGGATCCGATTCATCGGAGAATTGGCAATCCTCCCAATACTTTGCTTCCTTGGTGGAAACACCATTGACCATAATTAACTTTGGTCGGTTGGTTGAGGATTTTCTTCTACTTAACCTTTTTATTATTTCCCCCACTGGTTCTATTTCTTCTTCCGGTTCTGATGTCATATCGTGGGGGTACGAAATAGTTTATATTTTACTAGGAAAAACTATTAAATACGATACAATTTTACATAAAATATGACAAGTTTTAATTATTTATTTACAAATGGGATATACCTAAACCTTGCTACAACACTATAGGCAGTGTACATAATCGTAGAGTAGTATAGTTTTTAGTAAGTCCGGTTCGTTCTACAGGGAGTGGGCTTATTGCACACTATATTTTTAAACAATTATATTTGTACAAAATATATTATATTAATAATATATAAAAGGGGGTTTTTATCGTTTAATGACCGGTTTGTCGATTTTATATTTTAAGCGAAGCGTAAAGTAAATGATGATATTTAACTAACAATATAAAATAAATAACAATAATTAAAATGACAATAAATAAAAGTACGAGGAAATATGAAATAAAATATATTATGCTTATTTAAACTTCCATAACCATGATGGTTGACGTGTTGATTTTAGTTTATTCCCATGGGTTAATTGTTCTTTGTCCTGGATTATTTAATATGTCCATACGGATTTGTCCATAATAGTCCATCAGTCATAAATATAAAGAGCGAAAGCCTTCGTCAAATTATTCTTATTCCCGAAGTCAAATATTCCAACTAATTGGGGATTCGAATTGTAACAAGGTTTTAATACTTTGTTTAATAAATACACCAGGTTATCGACTGCGTGTAAACCAAGGTTTTACTACTTTGTTAACAATTACACCAATTACCCTTGAATGTAATTCACCTCTGTTTCAATAAGTCTATTAACTATTAATCCAGTTCCGTGTCCGGTAAAATGAATAATTATTGGTATTTATAGATATCCCGCCCACCGTACCCAGTCAAGCGTATGTGGTTATATATAAATACGTCAAATTATAAGTTTGTATAATAAATTAACAAGGTATTGTTTAGTTAATATAAAACCCATTAATAACCCATAGTCTAATTTCCACAAGTGTCGTTCTTTTATCCAAACCCCAATTATGGTACAAAGCCCAATTACCCAATTTTAATATTTTTAGCCCAACATCATGATTACTTCAGTATTAAATAAGCATAATAATAACTTAGTTACGAGACATTAATTTAAAAAGGAGAACATAACTTACATTGAGTATTTATCGCGTAGTGTTACACGGACAGAATTTCGACTTCAAAAACCCGTAAAATAACCTTTACATAACCCGAACTAATCTAATTAAAACTACCCTATACTATATATATATATATATATATATATATATATATATATTATATATATATATATTTATTTATTATTTATTACAGAGTATTATTATTATTATTTTTTTATATTAAACTCGGCAGAATGCATGGCCTTTTATAGGGATTTCTGATTTTTCAAACTCCGCGAGTCGTGGAGTTTTTGGCCTTCAAACTCCGCGAGTCGTGGAGTTTGATTTTTCAGCTCACAATTTTTTGGATCTTAGCTTGTCGACATAATTTATATATAAATATAAAATATAAATAATTAATATAATTATTTATATATTATATTATATTCTTGTGCATAGTGGACTTGTAATTTTTAGTCCGTTGTGTCGGGCGTTGATAGTTGACTCATGTCCCGGTTCCGGATTTTCGAACGTCCTTTCGTATAATTTAATATCTTGTACTTTGCGTTCCGCAACTTTTACTTTTGTCATTTTTAGATGTTTCTTATCAATAAATTGAACCACTTGGATTGTATCTTGTACATTTGAGCTTTTTGGTCATTTACGTCTTCAAATCTTCGTTTTCGCCTTTTGTCTTCGCACTTATTTAATATAAACGATTACAACTTAAAATAGGACAATTACAACTAAATAATTTACATATTGGGAGGATATTGCTACTAAATATATGTTCATTTGGAGCACTATCAAATATCCCCACACTTGAACGTTGCTTGTCCTCAAGCAATACATAACTTGAAATAATATAATACATCACACGAATCACTTCTTTATTCTTCACACTTTATAGATCAGTGATTTTGAGATGGCGGCATAAACAATGATAGTAACGATAGAACCATGGTTAAATGTGGGTGTGTCATCCACAGTTGCCTCGGGTTTAGGTCAACGACACTTGCAATCAAATAGCCGATTTACTTTCGGTTTCCAAAGTAAAGTGCACATTTGAAAGGCGGTTTACAGTCCCACATGACTATGAAAATTTAGATCCGTTAGGAAATTGGATCTTTATGAAAACATTTGATCTTTTGAAAATTCAATCTAGCTTTTACCCTAGACAAGTTTTCCGGAATAACCCTTCACCGGTGTTGCAAAATATTTTTGTGGGTTTTGTGGGTTTCAGATTTGAAATTTTTAGCTCAAAACTTATGGTTTTGTGTCACCCACTTGCTAACCTTGTATTAGGAAAGCAACACGTCCAGTATACTTGCTCCGTATATTACCTTTCGGCAAACTACCGTCCGGTTGTAAAGGAAAGCGATGAACAAGAAACTGTTAAGGCAATGTCTAATGACATGCATTTGATTATGATCTATAAACGTGTCGGATGCTAGTACTATCCTTTGTAGGAGCAATAGTAAGATCATCCTATAATTTTTCAGTCTGGCACAAGGTCCTGTCTCCGACCATGCTATGCAACCACCGTTCTTACGGTTGACACCCGATTTAGTTCAGGTGACCTAATGAATTCCAGGTGAATTCCTAGGATTTTACGTTCAATGGTAATGAACGCATTGAAAATAGGTTTTCAGAAAACATATCGGTTTTAATTTTGATCAAAATATTTTCTCGTTCAAGCTCGAGTTTAGATATCATTGAATTCCATGAGTTTGTAATTCTCAATCTTTAAGGTCAATCTCAAGGATTGAGTAATATCAGGCTTAAAAGCTGATTTTTAATCTTTAAGGAGATTATCCTTTCTGGGGATCTGATTCATTAGTCTTATCAAGCTAATTTGCATGGTGCCCCCCATTGTACGAGATAAATCCTTCTCATGGTTAGGATAAATCTGACCACTTGGCGACCCTGTTTGATGCTGAGGTCCGTGGATTTCCTGCTGATTTTAGAGATGACTTTTCTAGATTTTTCGTCAACCTACAGCTGGTCTGGACGACAACTTCTTGACCTAACTCAAGAAGCGCGTGTCTTTTTCGGAAGACTTTACTTCCTTTTAATGATGGAATTGATTCATCGTGTAGATCTATCTTTTCTTTTCTTTCATCGGGTAAAATAGTTAATTTAGTCCAAAACAAAAGCACCTGCAATAACTTTACGGAAACATGTGCTAGATAGTTTTTAATTGAATAACTAGGTACATTCTCCCCACACTTAGTTTCTTTCTTTGCCTTTTTATTCTCCTTTATTCCATTTTAAATGAATTCAAGCGTTTTAGGGTGTTTCTCAATTTATGTCCTTTCCAAGGTAACGATAATTTCGGTATTAACACCTAGTTTTCACCGTTCATAAATATATATAAACATGATTTTAAATTCATTTAGTTGAAAATTTTTCAAATTTTCATAAAATTTGGCAAATTTTCATAAAATTTGGCAAATAAACCAAGTATAAACCCGAGAGAATTTATAACCCTTCCCCACACTTGAGATCATGCAATTCCCTCATTTGCATGAAATCAGACTCTAATTATAAATTCATGAGGGTGATTAGTGTAGAAAAATGATTGAAAATACCCAGTTTGTAATTACAAAGCTCGTCGAATGATAGATGGCGCGCCTCATCGTTCATTCCTTATTGTTTTATCACACATGCTTTTTTTTTCTTTCAAAAACGGCTGCTTTTCTGAACTGTTTACTAATATTTGAAAAAGCATCTTTTACCCTAATCATGCTTTTTTATTAACGAGTTATGCACTAACCCGAACCCCTAATTTAACGTTAAGTGGGGTTAAACTTCCCCACACTTAGCTGACAACATGTGAAGTCGGTAGAATAAGTTCCACGAATTAAAATAGTGAGCCAGTTATTTACATCTCGGGTGGTGTATAATATATCAATGGGTTTAAAGTTTAGACTCACCCGATCGTCACTACTTAATTCTTTTTTAAGTGTAGCTTTTAGTAAATGGATATGTCTCTTTTCTGGTTCTTGGTCAAATGGATCGATATACACCAACATACATATTTCTATAGGGTGGACAATTCCTAACATTTCCTTCCGTTTATTCTCGGGATCAAAGTTTTCACCTCTATTACCCAATTGGGTGAAATCCGAGGTGTCATTATCTATTACAGCTCGTAGTTCATTTTCGGTAGATGACTCGTCTATTGAGAATATTGGGTTGGAAGTTGTGTAATGGTGAAGTTCGGTTTGGCCTCGGGGGTAAAATTTTCAGCGTTATCGTTTTTCCAAGAGTACCAATTTGTCACCCTTACTTCTTCTTCATCATCCATTGATGGATTGATGATTTCGTTGATAGAGGCTAATGTGTCATTATGTTGTGAAATTGGTAAGACTGAATAAAAAGTATCATCAGGATAGTTGGTGATTTCGGAGCTCTCGAATTCATCAAAATTCGATGATATGAGATTTTCTTGTACAATACTCCTCAGATCAACAGGTGTGTAGTCTGATAGAGTTTCAGCTTGCTGGTTTACAAACTCTCTCATTTGTTCATTTTGAGCATTGAGTTCTTCGAGTTTGATTTTCATATTGTCTAATAAATTTTCAGACACATAATTTTCCTCGTCTACTGGTTGTTGAGTTTGGAAATATTCTTGGGAATAATCCCAATTTGAATTGTATTCTTCATAATCATTCCATTCAGGTTCCGTGGGTGCGTAATTTTCCATAGAAACGTAATAATAACATTTCCATGTTGAGTGATAATCTCCACAGATTTCACAACCAGTTATTATTTCGTCATTCCTGATCCAAGATGGACCGAACGAATTTTCATCAACACTCGGTTGAGAGTATTGATTTCGTATGTCGTAAAGAGTTTCCAAAATATCTTCGAGACTTTTCATAATGCGCTTATTACCAAATTTTAATTATCCTATTAGTTATAAATATAAAAATTATATAAGTTATCAAATTAATAGACTTTTCTGCTTTTGCCCACGTTTCGAATAGCCAATAGATGCAGCAGGGAGCCAGAACCCTTTAAATCGGAAGCTCACAACTCAGCCACTAACAAATCCAACTATTACTACGAAGCAGAAAATTTGGATGTCTATCAATTTAACCACTTAAAATAATTTTTCGTTTAGAATTATTAGAGAAGAAGTAGAGAAAATTTCTAAGTCCTAAAACTAGAGTGGCGAGAAATAAGAAAGAAAAAGAAGCGCGTCGAAAAATATCGAGAAATAAAAATAAGAAAGTAGCGCGTCGTGACTTAAAAGGCACTAAAATTTTAAAATCGTCGCAAAATTCTAAAGCACCTAAATCTTAGTCTAAAGAAATAGCACTTAAGGGATTTTACGGCAAAGCCTAAAAATCTAAAAATAAAAATAAGCTACGGTAAAACTAAATTTAAAATTAACTACGAACGATAAAAATATTACGATTACACTAAATAAAAGGATACAAAATATAAAAATAAAAAGTGATAAAATTACTTATTTTTATAAAAATATTATTTTTATATTTATTTTATAAAAGTATTAATTTATATATATAAATAAAACTAATTAAAATTTAAAATACAATTTAATTAAAAATTAAAACTAATTATATTAAACTAATAAAGTAATTAGGGTTTAAAAATAATAATAAATAATATTACTCCGTAATTAAAGCGAAAATAGGGTTTCTGTCAGCGCGTCAGGGCGGCTCCGCGAGTCATGGAGTTTTAAGCCTGCAAACTCCGCGAGTCGTGGAGTTTTCATTTTTGGGTTTTTTTTTTTAAATTATTTTATATTGTTTTTCTAAAAATATATATAAATATATTTATACAAAAATAAATTAAAAATATAGAGTTTCGCCGAAGTCCCCGGCAGCGGCGCCAAAAACTTGATGTCGTAGCGTGGGGGTACAAAATAGTTTATATTTTACTAGGAAAAACTATTAAATACAATACAATTTTACACAAAATATTACAAGTTTTAATTATTTATTTACAAATGGGATATACCTAAACCTTGCTACAACACTATAGGCAGTGTACCTAATCGTAGAGTAGTATAGTTTTTAGTAAGTCCGGTTCGTTCCACATGGAGTGGGCTTATTGCACACTATATTTTTAAACAATTATATTTGTACAAAATATATTATATTAATAATATATAAAAGGGGGTTTTTACCGTTTAATGACCGGTTTGTCGATTTTATATTTTAAGCGAAACGTAAAGTAAATAACGATATTTAACTAACAATATAAATAAATAACAATAATTAAAATGACAATAAATAAAAGTACGAGGAAATATGAAATAAAATATATTATGCTTATTTAAACTTCCGTAACCATGATGGTTGACGTGTTGATTTTAGTTTATTCTCATGGGTTAATTGTTCTTTGTCCTGGATTATTTAATATGTCCATACGGATTTGTCCATAATAGTCCATCAGTCATAAATATAAAGAGCGAAAGCCTTCGTCAAATTATTCTTATTCCCGAAGTCAAATATTCCAACTAATTAGGGATTCGAATTGTAACAAGGTTTTAATACTTTGTTTAATGAATACACCAGGTTATCGACTACGTGTAAACCAAGGTTTTACTACTTTGTTAACAATTACACCAATTACCCTTGAATGTAATTCACCCTTGTTTCAACAAGTCTATTAACTATTAATCCAGTTCCGTGTCCGGTAAAATGAATAATTATTGGTATTTATAGATATCCCGCCCACCGTACCCAGTCAAGCGTATGTGGTTATATATAAATACGTCAAATTATAAGTTTGTATATTAAATTAACAAGGTATTGTTTAGTTAATATAAAACCCATTAATAGCCCATAGTCTAATTTCCACAAGTGTCGTTCTTTTATCCAAACCCCAATTATGGTACAAAGCCCAATTACCCAATTTTAATATTTTTAGCCCAACATCATTATTACTTCGGTATTAAATAAGCATAATAATAACTTAGTTACGAGACATTAATTTAAAAAGGAGAACATAACTTACATTGAGTATTTATCGCGTAGTGTTACACGGACAGAATTTCGACTTCAAAAACCCGTAAAATAACCTTTACATAACCCGAACTAATCTAATATAAAACTACCCTATACTATATATATATATATATATATATATATATATATATATATATATATATATATATATATATATATATATATATATATATATATATTTATTTATTTATTATTTATTACAGAGTATTATTATTATTATTTTTTATATTAAACTCGGCAGAATGCATGGCCTTTTATAGGGATTTCTGATTTTTCAAACTCCGCGAGTCGTGGAGTTTTTGGCCTTCAAACTCCGCGAGTCGTGGAGTTTGATTTTTCAGCTCACAATTTTTTGGATCTTAGCTTGTCGACATAATTTATATATAAATATAAAATATAAATAATTAATATAATTATTTATATATTATATTATATTCTTGTGCATAGTAGACTTGTAATTTTTAGTCCGTTGCGTCGGGCGTTGATAGTTGACTCATGTCCCGGTTCCGGATTTTCGAACGTCCTTTCGTATAATTTAATATCTTGTACTTTGCGTTCTGCAACTTGCACTTTTGTCATTTTTAGACGTTTCTTATCAATAAATTGAACCACTTGGATTGTATCTTGTACATTTGAGCTTTTTGGTCATTTGCGTCTTCAAATCGTCGTTTTCGCCTTTTGTCTTCGCACTTATTTAATATAAACGATTACAACTTAAAATAGGACAATTACAACTAAATAATTTACATATTGGGAGGATATTGCTACTAAATATATGTTCATTTGGAGCACTATCAGGTTCCGATTCTTCTTCCGGTTCTGATTCTTCTTCCGGTTCCAACTCTTCTTCCGGTTCCTCTTCGGGAACTTGTGAATCAGTCCACGAATCATTCCAATTTACATTTGACTCTTCATTATTATTAGGTGAGTCAATGGGACTTATTCTAGAGGTAGACATTGTGATGACCCGGGAATTTCCGACTAAATTAAAACTTAATCTTTATATGTTCTCGACACGATAAGCAAAGTCTGTAATATTAAATCTCAAAAACTTGGAATGGCGTTCATATAAAAAATTATCTTTTTGCCTGTGCCCGACGATTCACGAACACTCGTTTATAAATAAATATGTAAATATATATATATATATATATATATATATGAATTCTGTACACAATTAATAATATATGTATGTGTAATATATCTAATGTATATAAATATAAATATCAAATATTCAAATGTGTTATTATAAGTATTACATAACTAATAAAACGTAATATTATTATATTAAATTTAATTATGAGTTAGAATATAATTATTATATCACTTCCGTTATTAATATTGATACCAGTATTACTAATAGTAGTAATTTAATATATATATATATATATATATATATATATATATATATATATATATATATATATATATATATATATATATATATATATATATATATATATATATATATATATATATATATATATATATATATATATATATGAGATTTGATAGGAATAAATTGTTATATCAATATTAATATTATTACTTTCATTATTATTATTAATATTATTAATTGTATTATTAATATTATTATATAAAAATTGAAACATGTAACATGTTAATATTAGTATTATTATTAGATATTATCAATTAGAATTAGTATTATAAGTTATCAATATTATCATCATTATTAGTATAAAATAATAATAATATGATTTATAACTATTATCATTAATAACATTCTTATTAATAATTATTGTTATCATTATTATTATTAATATTATTATTAGTATGATAATATTAATAGTATTATTATTTATTATATCATTTTCATATAGATTATATCATTATTATTAGTATTCTGAATATTAATAATATATAATTATATCTATAAATAAATACATATTTATATAACAGCTAGTAATTATATAACAGTTAATTTAAATAAACTCAGATGTATTATTTACAGATATATACGATATTGGTACAGCAAATAATAGGTAAACATCACAATCAATTGAACCTAATTGCTGTTCCTAATTGGTACTATATCTCCTACAGATTCGAGTTCCATACAGCTAAACAACAAATTCTGTTAATAATTGTTATCGACTTTTATTTTTATATTTTTTTTATGTACTAGCGAATTCAATTGGATATAAATCAATCCCATTACCTATGATAAGTAATTCACTCACTCTGTACTTCTTCAATATATCCAAACTATCAATTCTACAGCTTTGATTCAGTGAATTTTTAACAGAAAAATCGAAGTTTCAGTCGCCATTTTTATTTTTTCACCAAAACCTTGAATTCGAACCTCATTTCAAATTCTATAAATGCAAAGATGTTAGAAAGCTTCCACTTAAACTCTCTGTAAAATCTCAGCTTCCAATTTTTCTTATTGAATGCGAATTTCAGAGTCAAGGTATTTTATAAAAAAGTCAACCATCTGTTCATCGAGAAATTCGAACTTGTTGTGATGTTTTGAATTAAATTGATATTACAGAAAGTTTATAGGAAGAATTTAGAATATATTTCATGTTGTAAGCATTGGCTAAAACATCATAAAAATCAAAATTCATATTTTTTTTCTTCTTTTGAACGTCACGAGCAGCAGCAGTTATATATATATATATATATATATATATATATATATATATATATATATATATATATATATATATATATATATATATATATATATATATATATATATATATATTTTTTGTTTTGCAATTAATTCCAGGGTATATGTGGTCGATTATAAATTGGTTGAAAGTCCTAAAAACGTTTAGATGATTGATATTCATGTTGGTTTGATCTTGGGTCGATTTGGTTTTTAAGATGATGAAGAAAATAAGTCGAAAATAATATGGGATTAAGTATATTTCAGTTTCAATATTATCAAGAAATACAGGAACAGATCAATGGTGTAGTGTGTTGTTAAGGGAACGGGAGGTCTCGAGTTCTAGTCCGATTCGGGATGTTTCTTTTTTGCTTAGGCTTTAGAAGGTATAATTCTTTAACAAAAATTATTATTATTATTGTTATTGTTAATGCTATTGCTATTATTAATGTTATAATTGTTATTATTATTAAGTACTATTATTATGTTAGTTATTATTATTAACTAGATGATTATTATTATTATTAATGAAACTTATGATATTATCATTATCATTATTAGTATTATTATTAAGGAATATTAATATTATCATTAGTAGTATTATGATTATAAATAATATTATTAACTTTACCATTTTAGTGCTATTATCATTATCATGATTAGGATTAGTATTATTATTATTGTTATTATTATGAAGTTAATACAAGTTATTTTCATAAATATTAGCATTGATATCAATTTAGACTTATTATTATTATTATTAACAAAAGTATTATTATTATCATTGATAATAAGATTGTTATAATTATTATTAGGTGTTAGGTATCATTATCAAAATTATTATTTTCATTACCATTTCTATTAAATTATTCATTGTATTAAAAACTACTGTTATTATCAGTATTATGAGATTTATTATAAAACTAACATTAATATTATCATTAATAAAATCATTAATGTTATTATCATTATTTAATTTTACTAATATTAACTTAATATATTAGAACTACTATTTTGATAAACAAATTAAATACATACATAAATATATATATATATATATATTTAACACATATAACATAACAAAACTTAATATCATTATATATATATACAAAATGGACATATAAAACACATATATATTATTAACATAAAAATGATATAACTAATACTTATATATATATACATATATGTGTGTTCAATTACAAATATGAATATTAATAAATATACAAATGTTTTAGGTTCGTGAATCCGAGGCCAACCCTGCGTTGTTCAGTTGTTTAATGTCGTTATATGTATTTTTACTACAAAATACATTAGGTGAGTTTCATTTGATTCCCTTTTTACTCTTTACATTTTTGGGCTGAGAATACATGCAAATGCTTTATTAACTGTTTTACAATATTTATATGCGTGAGTTTCATTAATCCCCTTTTAAATGCTTTTGCAATATATATTTTTGGGACTGAGAATACATGCGCTGTTTTTATAACTGTTTTACGAAATAGACACAAGTAATTGAAACTACATGATATGGTTGAATGATCGAAATCGAATATGCCCCTTTTAGTCTGGTAATCTAAGAATTAGGGAACAGACACCCTAATTGACGCGAATCCTAAGGATAGATCTATCGGGCCAAACAAGCCCCATCCAAAGTACCGGATGCTTTAGTACTTCGAAATTTATATCATGTCCGAAGGAGGATCCCGGAATGATGGGGATATTCTTATATGCATATTGTGAATGTCGGTTACCAGGTGTTCAATCCATATGAATGATATTTTTGTCTCTATGCATGGGACGTATGTTTATGAAATGGAAGTATGAAATCTTGTGGTCTATTAAAATTATGAAATGATTATTTATGATAAACTAATGAACTCACCAACCTTTTGGTTGACACTTTAAAGCATGTTTATTCTTAGGTATGAAAGAAATCTTCCGCTGTGTATTTGTTCACTTTAAAGATATTACTTGGAGTCATTCATGACATATTTCAAAAGACGTTGCATTCGATTCGTCGAGTTCATCAAGATTATTATTAAGATAATTATAATTAGATATATTATGAAATGGTATGCATATCGTCAATTTTCGATGTAAGGAAGTTTGTCTTTTCAAAACGAATGCAATGTTTGTAAAATGTATCATATAGAGGTCAAGTACCTCGCGATGTAACCAACTATTGTGAATCGTTTGTAATGATGTGGACTTTGTCCGGATGGATTAGGACGGGTTCTCACAGTTGGTATCAGAGCGGTGGTCTTAGCGAACCATGTCTGCATTAGTGTGTCTAACTGATAAGTCGTTAGGATGCATTAGTGAGTCTGGACTTCAACCGTGTCTGCATGTCAAAAGTTTTGCTTATCATTTTTGTCGGAAATCATTTGCTTATCATCCTTAGGAAATTACCTGCTTATCATTCTTAGTCTAAACATGTCTTACTGCCTGTATTGCATAGACAATGTATAGATAAATTCGTATCTTAGCGTATATGTTAATGTTACCTTTGCCTGACAGCTTTCCTAGATTCCTCCGTAACTTATGGGATTTTAGTATTATATATGCATATGTAAATTACGTATTGAAGGGTACTAATCTACATCCTATAATCTATTTCTTATCGAAAATCCTCCATCTGATCGTACGAGATGGATCCCTCAACCAGTTCGAATCCCTCGGATTCCGTCAGCTATTTCGATATGGAGTTTCACCTAAGCTCAGAAAGCAGTGTCACCAGAATGAATCAACCAATTCATTTGATGGGTTCGTAGTCGATTTAACCAATGGAGACGAGAAGAAGGCAATCCCTTCCACCAACCAAATTCACCTCTTGACAATGAACCTGGAGCGTTTACCGGCGAACCTGTTCGAGACACCATTTTCAGTCTCATTTCCAGGGTAACTCGACAAGATTATATTCTATCCACAATTCTGAACCTTATTCATCCGCTTGTTCCGACCGATAATCATCCTGGAGTAATAAGTCAACGAACTTCGGGCTCGAATAATCAATTCGGAGAATATGGTGCAAAATGTACCAGCTTCAGCAACATCACCGGCACTAACAGTACCATCAATAACAGTACCAGTACCATCAACAATCCATGCTTCAATATCATCATCTGTACTTTGAGTATGATCTTCGTTCTACGTATCGTTCTACCTCATTTATCTTCGTTCGACATGGCGAATATGTAATCTCTAAAGTTTTAGAGATTATTTATTCTAGTTCCAACCGAAAAGCAAATGAGTTTAATATCATATTAACTCATTAAATCCATGAATACATCTGAAGAAAATATATATGTATATATGTTTTCATAAAGATTGTAATTAAAAATTCTCTTGTACAAACTGTTAATGGTGAAAATATTTTAACGGGTAGGTAATACCCGATGAATATTTAAATTTCACGTTAATAAGTTACACTGTATATTCTTCGAATCTGATTCCACAGTTATTCACTATCCTACATACATCCACCGGTATCCGTATCCGTTCACCGCAGAGTAACCATTTTCATTAAATTTTAAATTTGGATTTTGACCTATCAGAATCCAACAAGTGGCATAATGAAGAAAACATTTGACGGAATAAAATTTGTTAGAAACAAACAAATTAACTATGAGGAATTTTGTTAAGAATCCACGCTAACAAAATCTTAGCTAACTGTTCCTAGCTAACTGATCACATTTTAATTTATCGCAATTTTATTTATAGTTATTTAATTTCTGTTATTTATTTTACGCACTTTAAATATCGGGACACGTATACAATGTTTTGACATATCATATCGACCCATCTATATATATATTTCGGAACAACCATAGGCACTCTATATGCAAATGTTGGAGTTAGCTATACAGGGTTGAGGTTGATTCCAAAATATATATATACTTTGAGTTGTGATCGAGTCTGAGACGTATACGGGTCACGATACGTATTAATTAATTCAAATATTATATATTAAACTATATATGAATTACTGGACTGTTACTGTGGACTATCAACTGTGGACTACCAACACTGGACAATTAAAATGAATTAAAATATTGATTATAACATATGAAACTAAACAATTCTTCAAGTTTGCCACTTGATTTCATCTTAAACCTCATTTGTATCTTGACAATTCCAGTATGCGTTCAAACCTTTCATGATTCTTGAAAATACCTCAATCGAGAGGATGAACCAACCACACTTCAGCTACGGAAGGAAGGATTTATACATATAGTTATGCACCTGAAAACACTCGGAACTTGAATAAACGTTAACACGTATATGTGCTAATTCCTTTGGCGTTATTATTACCAAAAATCAATTTGCAATTTCTTTCCAAATTAGCCAAATTTGTCACAGCTCCAACAAGTTAACTTCGACTTTTCAGTCGGACTAGCCTTACTAAAACCTTGATATATATGCATACTCTTTTATTGTTACCGGGGAACCTTTTATATTTCATCTTATTACCAGCAGACGTACCAGCAACCTCGTTGCTCTTTGGGCTTAAATCTCTCCGACAAATCACTACATTTATCTATTGAAGTCTCATCATATTCTCATCTGCATCTTGTAATGAGAACTGCCATAACAATTACCAGGAATCAGCAAACAGTACTTTGAAAACTCACAGCATATCTACATCAACAGTTATATGTATGACATTTATCTATTAGAATCATGATCTCTCATTCTGAAATTCTGAAAAGCACTCAGTCACAAATCAATACTCTGAATGTTGAAAAAGCTGAATGAAGCAACAGAACCATAGACAACCGTAAACGACCTTAATCATCGAAAGTTTGATGATAAAGAATAGTATGTTGGAAAAGCTCAGAAAAGTTGGAACTGGAAAACGGATTGAGCTAACCACGAAGGAGACCAAGGACAAATACAAGGACCATACTATATATTCAAAGAATCCAGATAATTCTGGATCCGTTGAAATCTTTAGAGAATATCTTGCTCCGAAGTCATGTTAAAATCTTGCGGAAAATCTTTCTCCATCAACCATCGAACTTAGAAATTCCAAAATATCATCATCAATATCTTTGATATTTTTGAGGATATTTTCATAAATATTCTCGTCCGAAATTATATACCTCTTCGTGCTTCCTGTGTATCATTATATTGGAAACATTCAATAGAAAATTTAATACTGAAAAGCAGATTAGGCGAAACTATGAAGAAAGCCGTGGACAAATCACAAAGAATAAATTTGGTTTCAAAGAATCCAAATGATTCAATGTCTGCTAAAGTCTTTAGTGAATATCTTGATTCTTACTCTAAACCCTTGCAGACAATAGTTTCTATCATCCTCTGATCTTAGATATTCCGAGATATTATCGTATCTTTCATTATAAATACCCTCCATATTTCTGGAGATGTTTTTATAACTATTCTTATCTAAAATCATTAATCTTTTCATGCTATCAGTATTACATCATATAGAAACTGTTAGTTTCTATATTCTGTAAACTTTCGAGCTTAAAATATGAATGTTATTAAAGTAATGTTGGGAACTGATGCATGAGTTAGTATAATATAATGACACTTGATCAACGTGCTTATATTACAGTAAGTCATGCTGAGTTTCTAATGGAACGTGATGATTCACAGATCATATCGTCATCACGTGCCATGTTACATAACTTTTTCATTCTAATTAACTTCTGAACATATCAAGAAAATATATTCTTGATAGCTCTATTCTCAATGATTATGGTAATTTGACGAATCAAATCGTGCTATTACGTTCTTTCTTGATTATAACATTAAATTCATTCGAAACTCCATACTTACAAATTCTAGACCATTACTCGCTGTACTAGAGATCGAGAGGATATTAAAAAGACGAAAAGCTCTGAAACATAAAGGAAGATATAAAACTCGACAACAACACTGAAATTACAATAATTAAAAATTAAAACATCACGACAATTAAAAATTAAAAGATTACAATCAAACTACTCGTCGTCGTCAATTGTCATCTGCAGAGTAGCGATCACCAGTCATTTCACCATCCGTGAGGTACTCTGGAGACATCGGTATTTCTCTTGATGCCTCAACTGCTGCTTCAGCTGATTCATCGAGGTAACGATAACCGAACGTCTCTTCATCTTCAAGAACCGCATACAAAGAAATGCGTTTACCGCGATCTTCAATGGTATCTTTTATAAAGTACCATTGATCATCAGTACATAGAAAACTTGCCCTACAATCCGCATCATAATCGTCTTTATAAAAGAACACAGACGTGAATTCACACGGAACTTTTTCCTTCAGAAAGGATAGCAAGTCTTGTAAACCAACATCACGAACGTCGATATCTTCAAACGAAATACTGTTGCCCCACTTATATTCCTTTATTTGATTACGGAAATCACCTCCGTAATGAACATCGAATGAAACAATCATTGGGGGAAGTGTTAACATTCATGCAGTTTGGGAGTGTTTGATTTTGATTTTTAGAAATGTGGAAATATAAAAGAAATATATGTTTGAGTGTATAAAAGAAAGTATATGGTTGGTGTTTTTATAGTGTAAAAGTGACCGTTGGGATAGCCGTTGAAATTTTTTTATTTTATTTTACTAACGGCTAAAAATTTGGGCAAGTTTTTGGGCGAAGGTGGACGATGCCCGTTGGGACCTCTCTCATGATAGTTTCATTCGTACTCTTCAAATAATCGAATTATTTTTATCTGTATTATTCAAATAATGATAAAACTCTATTTATCAGCTCATAATTCGTCAGGAAAACATATTTATTGTTAGCCATGACGACCTCACTCAAATTTCGGGACGAAATTTCTTTAACGGATAGGTACTGTGATGACCCGGGAATTTCCGACTAAATTAAAAATTAATCTTTATATGTTCTCGACACGATAAGCAAAGTCTGTAATATTAAATCTCAAAAACTTGGAATGGCGTTCATATAAACAATTATCTTTTTGCCTGTGCCCGACGATTCACGAACACTCGTTTATAAATAAATATGTAAATATATATATATATGAATTCTGTACACAATTAATAATATATGTATGTGTAATATATCTAATGTATATAAATATAAATATCAAATATTCAAATGTGTTATTATAAGTATTACATAACTAATAAAACGTAATATTATTATATTAAATTTAATTATGAGTTAGAATATAATTATTATATCACTTCCGTTATTAATATTGATACCAGTATTACTAATAGTAGTAATTTAATATATATATATATATATATATATATATATATATATATATATATATATATATATATATATATATATATATATATATATATATATATATATATATATATATACATATATATATATATATGAGATTTGATAGGAGTAAATTGTTATATCAATATTAATATTATTACTTTCATTATTATTATTAATATTATTAATTGTATTATTAATATTATTATATAAAAATTGAAACATGTAACATGTTAATATTAGTATTATTATTAGATATTATCAATTAGAATTAGTATTATAAGTTATAAATATTATCATCATTATTAGTATAAAATAATAATAATATGATTTATAACTATTATCATTAATAACATTCTTATTAATAATTATTGTTATTATTATTACTATTATTATTAGTATGATAATATTAATAGTATTATTATTTATTATATCATTTTCATATAGATTATATCATTATTATTAGTATTCTGAATATTAATAATATATAATTATATCTATAAATAAATACATATTTATATAACAGCTAGTATAACAGCTAGTAATTATATAACAGTTAATTTAAATAAACTCAGATGTATTATTTACAGATATATACGATATTGGTACAGCAAATAATAGGTAAACATCACAATCAATTGAACCTAATTGCTGTTCCTAATTGGCACTATATCCCCTACAGATTCGAGTTCCATACAGCTAAACAACAAATTCTGTTAATAATTGTTATCGACTTTTATTTTTATATTTTTTTTATGTACTAGCGAATTCAATTGGATATAAATCAATCCCATTACCTATGATAAGTAATTCACTCACTCTGTACTTCTTCAATATATCCAAACTATCAATTCTACAGCTTTGATTCAGTGAATTTTTAACAGAAAAATCGAAGTTTCAGTCGCCATTTTTATTTTTTCACCAAAACCTTGAATTCGAACCTCATTTCAAATTCTATAAATGCAAAGATGTTAGAAAGCTTCCACTTAAACTCTCTGTAAAATCTCAGCTTCCAATTTTTCTTATTGAATGCGAATTTCAGAGTCAAGGTATTTTATAAAAAAAGTCAACCATCTGTTCATCGAGAAATTCGAACTTGTTGTGATGTTTTGAATTAAATTGATATTACAGAAAGTTTATAGGAAGAATTTATAATATATTTCATGTTGTAAGCATTGGCTAAAACATCATAAAAATCAAAATTCATATTTTTTTTCTTCTTTTGAACGTCACGAGCAGCAGCAGTTATATATATATATATATATATATATATATATATATATATATATACATATATATATATATATATATATATATATATATATATATATATATATATATATATATATATATTTTTTTTTTTTTTGTTTTGCAATTAATTCCAGGGTATATGTGGTCGATTATAAATTGGTTGAAAGTCCTAAAAACGTTTGGATGATTGATATTCATGTTGGTTTGATCTTGGGTCGATTTGGTTTTTAAGATGATGAAGAAAATAAGTCGAAAATAATATGGGATTAAGTATATTTCAGTTTCAATATAATCAAGAAATACAGGAACAGATCAATGGTGTAGTGTGTTGTTAAGGGAACGGGAGGTCTCGAGTTCGAGTCCGGTTCGGGATGTTTCTTTTTGCTTAGGCTTTAGAAGGTATAATTCTTTAACAAAAATTATTATTATTATTGTTAATGTTAATGCTATTGCTATTATTAATGTTATAATTGTTATTATTATTAAGTACTAGTATTATGTTAGTTATTATTATTAACTAGATGATTATTATTATTATTAATGAAACTTATGATATTATCATTATCATTATTAGTATTATTATTAAGTAATATTAATATTATTATTAGTAGTATTATGATTATAAATAATATTATTAACTTTACCATTTTAGTGCTATTATCATTATAATGATTAGGATTAGTATTATTATTATTGTTATTATTATGAAGATAATACAAGTTATTTTCATAAATATTAGCATTGATATCAATTTAGACTTATTATTATTATTATTAACAAAAGTATTATTATTATCATTGATAATAAGATTGTTATAATTATTATTAGGTGTTAGGTATCATTATCAAAATTATTATTTTCATTACCATTTCTATTAAATTATTCATTGTATTAAAAACTACCGTTATTATCACTATTATGAGATTTATTATAAAACTAACATTAATATTATCATTAATAAAATCATTAATGTTATTATCATTATTTAATTTTACTAATATTAACTTAATATATTAGAACTACTGTTTTGATAAACAAATTAAATACATACATAAATATATATATATATTTAACACATATAACATAACAAAACTTAATATCATTATATATATATACAAAATGGACATATAAAACACATATATATTATTAACATAAAAATGATATAACTAATACTTTTATATATATACATATATATGTGTTCAATTACAAATATGAATATTAATAAATATACAAATGTTTTAGGTTCGTGAATCCGAGGCCAACCCTGCGTTGTTCAGTTGTTTAATGTCGTTATATGTATTTTTACTACAAAATACATTAGGTGAGTTTCATTTGATTCCCTTTTTACTCTTTACATTTTTGGGCTGAGAATACATGCAAATGCTTTATTAACTGTTTAACAATATTTATAGGCGTGAGTTTCATTAATCCCTTTTTAAATGCTTTTGCAATATATATTTTTGGGACTGAGAATACATGCGCTGTTTTTATAACTGTTTTACGAAATAGACACAAGTAATTGAAACTACATGATATGGTTGAATGATCGAAATCGAATATGCCCCTTTTAGTCTGGTAATCTAAGAATTAGGGAACAGACACCCTAATTGACGCGAATCTTAAGGATAGATCTATCGGGCCAAACAAGCCCCATCCAAAGTACCGGATGCTTTAGTACTTCGAAATTTATATCATGTCCGAAGGAGGATTCGGGAATGATGGGGATATTCTTATATGCATATTGTGAATGTCGGTTACCAGGTGTTCAATCCATATGAATGATATTTTTGTCTTTATGCATGGGACGTATGTTTATGAAATGGAAGTATGAAATCTTGTGGTCTATTAAAATTATGAAATGATTATTTATGATAAACTAATGAACTCACCAACCTTTTGGTTGACACTTTAAAGCATGTTTATTCTCAGGTATGAAAGAAATCTTCCGCTGTGCATTTGTTCACTTTAAAGATATTACTTGGAGTCATTCATGACATATTTCAAAAGACGTTGCATTCGAGTCGTCGAGTTCATCAAGATTATTATTAAGATAATTATAATTAGATATATTATGAAATGGTATGCATATCGTCAATTTTCGATGTAAGGAAGTTTGTCTTTTCAAAACGAATGCAATGTTTGTAAAATGTATCATATAGAGGTCAAGTACCTCGCGATGTAACCAACTATTGTGAATCGTTTGTAATCGATGTGGACTTTGTCCGGATGGATTAGGACGGGTTCTCACAGACATCTATCACATAATATCAAACACGTTAAGAGATTAATATATCACATAATATTCACATGTTAAAAATATATAGTTTCCAACAAAAATGTTAAGCAATCATTTTTAAAGAAAACACGGTCGAAGTCCAGACTCACTAATGCATCCTAACAAACTCGATAAGATACACTAATGCAAATTTTCTGGTTCTCTAAGACCAACGCTCGGATACCAACTGAAATGTCCCGTTCATATTGATTATAAACGTTTCATGTTAATTGATTTCGTTGCGAGGTTTTGACCTCTATATGAGACGTTTTTCAAAGACTTCATTCATTTTTAAAACAACCATAACCTTTATTTTATCAATAAAGGTTTCAAAAACATTACGTAGATTATCAAATAATGATAATCTAAAATATACTGTTTACACACGACCATTACATAATGGTTTACAATAGAAATATATTACATCGACATATGTTTCTTGAATGCAGTTTTTACATAATATCATACAAACATGGACTCCAAATCTTGTCCTTATTTTAGTATGAAACAGCGGAAGCTCTTAATATTCACCTGAGAATAAACATGCTTAAAACGTCAACAAAAATGTTGGTGAGTTATACGTTTAACCTATATATATCAAATCTTAACAATAGACCACAAGATTTCATATTTCAATATACATCCCATACATAGAGATAAAAATCATTCATATGGTGAACACCTGGTAACCGACATTAACAAGATGCATATATAAGAATATCCCCATCATTCCGGGACACCCTTCGGATATGATATAAATTTCGAAGTACTAAAGCATCCGGTACTTTGGATGGAGTTTGTTAGGCCCAATAGATCTATCTTTAGGATTCACGTCAATTAGGGTGTCTGTTCCCTAATTCTTAGATTACCAGACTTAATAAAAAGGGGCATATTCGATTTCGATAATTCAACCATAGAATGTAGTTTCACGTACTTGTGTCTATTTTGTAAATCATTTATAAAACCTGCATGTATTCTCATCCCAAAAAATATTAGATTTTAAAAATGGGACTATAACTCACTTTCACAGATTTTTACTTCGTCGGGAAGTAAGACTTGGCCACTGGTCAATTCAAGAACCTATAACAAATATGTACATATATATCAAAGTATATTCAAAATATATTTACAACACTTTTAATACATTTTAATGTTTTAAGTTTATTAAGTCAGCTGTCCTCGTTAGTAACCTACAACTAGTTGTCCAACGTTAGATGTACAGAAAAAAATTGATATATATTATCTCGAATCAATCCACGACCCAGTGTATACACGTCTCAGGCTATATCACAACTCAAAGTATATATATTTTTGAAATCAACCTCAACCCTGTATAGCTAACTCCCACATTATTGCATATAGAGTGTCTTTGGTTGTTCCAAATAATATATACACATGGGTCGATATGATATGTCAAAACATTTGCATACGTGTCTATGGTATCCCAAGATTACATAATATATTAGAATACATGTATAATACAATATAAGTTAGCTAGGATATGATTAATATATATTTGTTACCAATTTTCACGTTGCTACAACAAGAAAAATTATCCAATCTTGTTTTACCCATAACTTCTTCATTTTAAATCCGTTTTGAGTGAATCAAATTGCTATGGTTTCATATTGAACTTTATTTTATGAATCTAAACAGATAATGTATAGGTTTATAGTCGGAAATATAAGTTACAAGTCATTTTTGTAAAGGTAGTCATTTCAGTCGAAAGAACGACGTCTAGATGACCATTTTAGAAAACATACTTCCACTTTGAGTTTAACCATGATTTTTGGATATAGTTTCATGTTCATAAGAAAAATTATTTTCCCAGAAGAACAACTTTTAAATCAAAGTTTATCATAGTTTTTAATTAACTAACCCAAAACAGCCCGCGGTGTAACTACGACGGCGTATGTCCGGTTTTACAGTGTTCTTCTTGTTTCCAGGTTTTAAATCATTAAGTTAGCATATCATATAGATATAGAACATGTGTTTAGTTGATTTTAAAAGTCAAGTTAGAAGGATTAACTTTTGGTTGCTAACAAGTTTAGAATTAACTAAACTATGTTCTAGTGATTACAAGTTTAAACCTTCGAATAAGATAGCTTTATATGTATGAATTGAATAATGTTATGAACATCATTACTACCTCAAGTTTTCTGGATAAAGCTATTGGAAATGATAAAAATTGATCTAGCTTCAAAGGATCCTTGGATGGCTTGAAAGTTCTTGAAGCAGAATCATGACACGAAAACAAGTTCAAGAAAGATTTCCACTCGAAATAAGATTGTTATAGTTATAAAAATTGAATCAAAGTTTGAATATGAGTATTACCTTGTATTAGAAAGATATCTTACTGTAAATAATAAAGATTTCTTGAGGTTGGATGATCACTCTACAAGATTGGAAGTAAGCTAGCAAACTTGGAAGTATTCTTGATTTTATGAAACTAGAACTTGTAGAATTTATGAAGAACAATTAGAAATTGAAGATAGAACTTGAGAGAGATTAATTAGATGAAGAAAATTTAAGAATTAAAGTGTTTGTAGATGTTTTTGGTCGTTGTTATATGGATTAGATATAAAGGATGTGTAATTTTGTTTACATGTAAATAAGTCATGAATGATTACTCATATTTTTGTAATTTTATGAGATATTTCATGCTAGTTGCCAAATGATGGTTCCCACATGTGTTAGGTGACTCACATGGGCTGCTAAGAGCTGATCATTGGAGTGTATATACCAATAGTACATACATCTAAAAGCTGTGTATTGTACGAGTACGAATACGGGTGCATACAAGTAGAATTGTTGATGAAACTGAACGAGGATGTTATTGTAAGCATTTTTGTTAAGTAGAAGTATTTTGATAAGTGTCTTGAAGTCTTTCAAAAGTTTATGAATACATATTAAAACACTACATGTATATACATTTTAACTGAGTCGTTAAGTCATCGTTAGTCGTTACATGTAAGTGTTGTTTTGAAACCTTTAGGTTAACGATCTTGTTAAATGTTGTTAACCCATTGTTTATTAAATCAAATGAGATGTTAAATTATTACATTATCATGATATCATGATGTATTAATATATCTTAATATGATATATATACATTAAATGTCGTTACAACGATAATCGTTACATATATGTCTCGTTTCAAAATCATTAAGTTAGTAGTCTTGTTTTTACATATGTAGTTCATTATTAATATACTTAATGATATGTTTACTTATCATAATATCATGTTAACTATATATATATATATATATATATATATATATATATATATATATATATATATATATATATATATATATATATATATTCATATATATGTCATCATATAGTTTTTACAAGTTTTAACGTTCGTGAATCACCGGTCAACTTGGGTAGTCAATTGTCTATATGAAACCTATTTCAATTAATCAAGTCTTAACAAGTTTGATTGCTTAACATGTTGGAAACATTTAATCATGTAAATATCAATTTCATTTAATATTTAAAAACATAGAAAAGTTCGGGTCACTACACCTCTAAATCCCCTTTTTAAAAGCTGAAACGGATCAGGCCCGCAGGCAGGTCGCGGCGCGACCCAGGTGCTCCGCGGCGCGGCTTTTGAGGTAAAACTTCGAACTGATTAAGTGCCCTCCTGATCTTTATTTACTTGCATTCTCGCGGCGCGACCCCAGCCTCCACGGCGCACTATGGGTATCATTTGTCCAATTTTCGTCAACTTGTTCCAACTATTGTTTACACGAATCGTACACTCCATTCTCGCTTCGTATATACACCTAGACTTCACCATAAAGTCTCACTCGACTTAATATCTTCATAAACCATGCATATACTTATACATGTATACATTCTCATGTGTGTGTGTATATATATATATATATATATATATATATATATATATATATATATATATATATATATATATATATATATATATATATATATATATATATATATATATATATATATATATATATATATATATCGTGTACTCCATATACATAACGTATATTTATCAATATATACATCTATCATCTTCATGTACATATTTACACATATAATACACTCGCTACGTACACTTTACGCCTGAGATAATTATTTGAAATATCCGGGTCTTACATCTCTCCCCCACTTAAACTCGATCACGTCCTCGTGATCTTCGTCACTTACCCAACCGGACCTACACTCCACGGTTCTTCCACTTACTTCCAACTTCGAAGTCTAACTAATTTTCCAAGAATCCGAAAATTTTACACAACTCCTCTAGCGACTTCGCCCACTAAGTTGCCAATTCAAATTAAATCGTCACCCACGATCCATCAACACTACTAATCCGAGCGTTACGTCTCGCATCTTACTTTCCAATTCGTGAAAGTTCGACCAAATTTCACACATAGCGACTCTTAGAGAGAATTTGGCACACTTATCTCTCATCTAGGGGACTTCATCCCGCTCGTCGGACTCAACCATTCGACTCTTAACAAATTCTTACCACGTCGCTATCTCTAGTAGCAATTTAAATTCCCATAATCATGAAATTTAGTCTGAAACGGACTCTACATCAGCCGATCAAATCTAGATCTCGACACAATTTTCCGAATCTATTACGAGCATCATCCGAAATTCTCATACATACACACTTCCGTGCGGGAGTGTAACTCCCCCACCTGGAACTTCATTCCATAAATTCATGACATCACGATCTTGCGAAAATCACGTCATCTAACGCTATCGACCAATCTCTCCATCAGTCATAGTCTCCAGTTTTCACAAACTCGCTTCACTTCATGAAGCTGACACTCGCCGTCATTCGTTGGCGTCGTCAAAGCAATGACCTAAAGCCAACTCAACTCGTACCCTGTATATCAAATACCACTACCCGCAAGGTAGACCTTTCCGAAACATTAGGTTCACCCGACCCATCACAACTAAAATCATCCGAATAATTTATGATCGTCCTTCATCACCTCACACGAAGGAATTTTCTACTTAGCATACAAGCTTCACTCTTGCAATCATCACGTTGCCATCGCCTGTCTGCTCACCTGGTCACTCATGCACTTAAGGGTTTCTTATTGGCACCCTGAGTACAACGTTACCTCACTAACATTGAAGTCAAATGTTACGTCCGCAGGTATCAAAAGGCACCTGACGACGAGTCATGTAGACTCCTCAACCAACTTCCATCGGGATCAAAGACTCGATCCACAAGGTTCCATCCATTCGATGTCACCCATTTCGCAATATACTAACATGTGCCATCATCTACGGGTTTCACTCCCATGAACATCCCAACTTACGCATCTTCTTGCACGTCAACTCCCTTGTCACGACATCATGTAATTGAAAGCAACACAAGTAACCACTTACCACCATACGGTTACACCCGACTCGTCTAGGCTCTCAATACTAATTGACTAATCCTGACTTGATTAATCAAACTCCTTTGGTCAACCCAACATAGCCAACCCTTAACATCTAATGACTAACCCGACTTGGTTAAGTCAAACACATTTGGTCAACCCAACATAGTCAACCCTCGACATCTAATGACTAACCCGACTTAGTTAAGTCAATTCACTTGGTCAACCCGACTCGGTCAAAACTATAACACTTGTTGATTAACCCGACTCGGTTAAGTCAACTCACTTGGTCAACCCGACTTGGCCAACACCTAACAACAATTGATTAACCTGACTTGGTTAAGTCAAACACACACGGTCAACCCGCCTCGATCAACACCTAACATGTAATTACTAACCCGACTCGGTTAAGTGAACACACACGGTCAATCCGAATCGGTCAACACCTAACATCTAATGACTAACCGTCGGTTAAGTCAACACACACGGTCAACCCGACTCGGTCAAACCCTAACAATTGATTAACCCGACTTGGCTAATCAGAACTCAATGAGTTAACTCAACCTATCTAGTCATTACATCACATGGTAAACCCACTTATTACCCGACATCACACATATAACAAAATAAAATAGGTACCGAATCGAATAGTACCTTAATCAAGCGTCGTTAGACCTTCGCGCTCCGTCACTATTCCACTCAGGGCGCTTCGACTTTCGTTGTCCCTCCTTCCGGCACTTAAAACATGTGACCTTACCCGACGGACATTCACGAGACTTATGTCTCGTTTGTCCACAATTATAACACACGAATTTAGAACCACTCGTGCTACTCATCTTCATGCTTCCAACACCTTCGGTAGCACTCTTACTTTTCTTGTTCGAAAACACCGTCGCTTCGAACTTCTGCTTACTAACATCGAAACAGCTTGCCTTTGAGAAAAGCGTCTCAAAACCCTTCGCAACATTAAACAACTCATCAAAGGATTTCACCGAACCCCTACTAATATTCTCCTGATAGTTGTCATTTAAAGTTCGATAGAAATCTTCCATTAGCATATGATCATTTCCGGTATACTCCGGACAAAATTGGGTCTTCGACAAGAAAGTGGACTTGAGAGTATTCAAATCCATAGACCCTTGCTTCAACACACGCAACTCGTCTTTGAGCCTCGAAAGATGGCTGAAATTCGGTACTCCTTGAAAAATTCCGCCTTGAATTCATCCCACGTGAATTCCATACTTTGTTCCTCACCATAAAGCCGAATCTTTTCGTCCCACCACATTTTGGCATCACCCCTTAACATACTAGTTCTGTACCTCGTCTTCTTATCGAGAGGGCATTCACAAGTACGGAAAGCCCCCTCCATATCGGAGATCCAATGATTGCTCTTTAGAGGATCCCGTTCACCATCAAAAGTGGGAGGTTGAGCATCCTTGAAATTTTTGTAGTAGAAGTCTCGCCTTCCCACATTATCTTCGTGAAGAACAATCTTAACTTGTTCCTTGACTAGATCGACTACTTGCTCGCAATCAAATCTAGGAACATCTTCTTAACGTCCTCTAGAAAGGCCGTGTGACGCCTTTGCATAATGGCCTCATTCTAATAAATGAACTCGGTTAGGAATGCAACACAAATAAATTACATACACTGCCACAATCTATATTCACAATCATATAAATATGTCACTATTCGTACACCCCATCTAGTTCAATACTTATTGTACATTACTCACTTGACTTGGCTTGCAACCGTAATAATGGTCACGAAGCATTATTACGCTCGCATGCCACGCCGAGCTCATAAATACAACAACTATCTCAGTAGATGTTCAACACAAAACAACATGATTAGTAACAACATAATCAACATGTAGCTAATGCACCTATTCTCTAAGGCACTAACTAAAAACCCGTACCGAACCGTAATCCTACAAGTCCCGCATAATAGCACACACAAAAAGTCTAAGTCTAGGCGCCTATCTCAAGTCACCTAAATCCCTTAGACCATGCTCTGATACCACTTGTAATGACCCAACCCGTCGTATTTACGGCCCATAATTTTTTTTTCCTTTTTATCATAATAATATGTGCAACAATAGTCCATTTACATTTCCGAAAACATCTTCATTGCAATGTTGAGTTTAAACATCTTTAAAACATACAATACATAAATTAAGTTTACAAAACAAAAATACAACCCGAGACCCATTTGACGTATCCAAAATATAGTTCATGACCCGACTAGTTCACTTTACAACCAAAATCGAGCATGGTGATTGGGAACGCTACCCAATCCTAATCAAAAGTATAAAGCAATCCGTAAGTTACTAGTCCTCAAGAAAACCCAAGCCGCCACTTGCAACCTATAAAATATAAACAACGAGAGGGTCAGCTAATTGCTTAGTGAGTAAAACATTTATACACATACATATATAGTTTACCTACAAGCATACCCAACACATAACCCGTATACACGTATAAGCAATCTAGCATTACCACATACAATAATCAACAACATTAGTATATAAACTACCACAATAACATACTAAATCATAACAATGCATAAACATACCAAACCATTCCCCGCTATGGCACTACCAACTTGTAGACGACCAATAACGTCGAGTCTCACTCGTATGATGTCACCGACTTGTGAATCATCATAAGGTGTCACCGACTTGTGAATCACCAAAGGGTGTCACCGACTTGTGAATCCCCCACCAATACATATGGGTCACCGACTTGTGAAAGCCATGTGGTGTCACTGATTTGTGAAGCACCACTAAGTGTCACCGACTTGTGAAACACTATGAAGTGTCACCGACTTGTGAATCACTTCCCGACATATGGTGTCACTGACTTGTGAATCACCATTAGGTGTCACCGACTTGTGAATCACCTACCGAGACACTACCGACTTGTAGTTCTCATCCCATCATACCAATAAATAAGTCACCGACTTGTGACACATACCAACATAATACTCACGATGTGGCACCGAAGACCCATATTGCACACGAATAAATAAACTACATACATACATGTATAAATATTCCACTCACCTCGATTACTTGAAGAAGCGTAACTCGCAAACTTAAACTTCTTCCATCGACTTCACGTATATCACCTACGCAAATCATACATGCAAATAAGCTACAACTTAAGCTTATTCGACTTAAAACATCACAAGCGTAATTTCGACTATTTACACTTGACCAACTTTGACTAAGTCAAATCTCGCCCGAACTTCTCATAATCACAATCAACTTGTGATTATGTTCCAATAGCATCTTTTAAACAAGGTTTGATCAACCAATCTCCCATTTAGACTCACGACCCGCCGAAATTGACCGAAAGTGTAATTTTCACCTTTTTGCACTTTTAACGATACTCGAAAGTCCAAAACTAACGAGACCACTTCCCGCGTTCTCCAAATACCTAAATACACCTCTTTTAGTCTTTGAACACATTTAATTCGACATTTATACAAAATTCCATTTTGACCTAAAATCGAGTCAAAACACTCATTTTACATACTTACACTTCAAATCACTTTCAACACAAGTTAATTGGTGATTTAGACTCCCAAACATGTTTACCAACTCACCAATTTCATCATCCAACCCTAAACCCACTAAAATAGTTTTCCTCACCATTTACTAGTTCAAATCTTCAATTTAACAACTAGTGGGGTTTTGCTCAAGATCATACAATCAAAAGCCATAAATATAAACATGAACACAAAAACGAAATTTAGAGTTAAGACTTACCGCTAGTATCTACTTGTAGCTAAGAACGAGGAGAACAACGTTTCTTCTTGCTCCAAAGATCGAATCACGAATCTTCACACCCGATTTACACTTTGAATATAGGTAGGTTTTAGGATTTGAGAGAAAAGAGAGAAAGAAAAGAGAAAATAAAATGAAATAAAGCGATAAGGTTGGGTGGTTATGAGCTGGTCACACGCGAAAACACCAAAATGCCCCTAAATCCCCTTTTTAAAAGCTGAAACGGATCAGGCCCGCAGGCAGGTCGCGGCGCGACCCAGGTGCTCCGCGGTGCGGCTTTTGAGGTAAAACTTTGAACTGATTAAGTGCCCTCTTGATCTTGATTTGCTTGCATTCTCGCGGCGCGACCCCAGCCTCCACGGCGCGACCATGGGCATCATTTTTCCAATTTTCGTCAACTTGTTCCAACTATTGTTTACACGACTCGTACCTTCATAAACCATGCATATACTTACACATGTATATATTCTCATGTGTATATATATATATATATATATATATATATATATATATATATATATATATATATACACTCCATATACATAACGTATATTTATTAATATATACATCTAACATCTTCATGTACATATTTACACATATAATACACTCGCTACGTACACTTTATGCCAGAGATAATTATTCGAAATATCTGGGTCTTACAGAATGGCTTTACTGGATAGGCGTTTCAAGAAATTCAAGCGTAGTAGGACCAGTAAGCCATATAAAGTCAGCGAGAAACCCAGTGCTAGGTATTCAAACAAGTTAGTAGCGGGCCCCAAATCTGAATGTTATAATTGTGGGAAGGTAGGACACTTTGCATCTGAGTGCATGTCCAAAAAACCTTCCATACATGCAAATTCATTCTCAAAAGCTGACAAGTGCAAAAACAAGTACAAAGCTTTGAAGTCCCAGATGAAGCAAAATTCAAAGGTTGAAAAGAAGGATAAGAAGTCAGAGAAAGTGTTAGATGCTAAAAATCATGATTGGGATGAAACTAGTTCATCATCTTCATCTTCAGACAGTGAATATGATGAAAAGTGCATTGGTTACTCATCTGGTAAGAAGTTGTGTTTAATGGCCAGAGAAGTTAGTGTGGAAGTTGATGAGGAAGACAATGGTAGTATATTTCTAGCTGATATGAGGGAAGCTAGCCAAAGAAGGGACTCACCTCAATAGAAATATGAAATGCTGTATAACGTTAAAAAATTTTCGAACTTATACTCATGATGAAAATCTTAAATGCGGCAATATCAACTTGTATGAGAAGACACCTTTGACCCAGCATATGAAGCAACATCTGCTTGATCTGGCGATACTGGTTGTTCAGTTTGAATTTTAGCAGTAGGCTTAGTAGTTGTAAAACTTAGAGAAATTAGGGGATTAACCAGTTTAGAATTTATTTGGTTGTTTTCAGTAATCTCCCTCTTAATCTTTCATTCTTTTGAGACATGTAGTAGTTGCTGGATGGGTCAGTAATCTCATTATTTTAGGTAATGGCTTCTCTAGCTTTAACTTCATTCTCCAAGATTTCTTTCATGGACGGTGGTGGGGTCTCTGTAGATTTGAAAAACTTATTTTTCAAGACCTTTTTACCCTAGACTATCTTGGCCAAGGTATTTGGCAAGACAGCTTCAGGATCAGTTAGATTCCTTCGAGGTGATTTGAAGAGTTAGTATGTTTTGAAGTGATTTCGGGTAAAAATTCAGTGTTTTCCATGTAAAAATCGAAGTTCGAATTAAATCACCAAGTTTATAATTGATTCAGGAAAAGCTAATGGAAATAGTGCATTTCGCGGTCGCAATTAAAGGATATACGGTCGCATTGAAGTGGTTACGGTCGTAATGTTTTTCTCGAGCTCGCATTTTATTAACAGAAGATCTAAATTTGGAGAAGATAAATCTCATGCTCGCATAAAAGGGAGATGAGATCGCGATTATTCTTGAAAATCATGGTCGCGAGGCAAGGAGATGCGGTCGCGAGGTTGCCAGTCGACTTCAGTTTTTTTTACCTTATTATAAATACGCGATTTTTAGCCCTTTGGAAAAAAATAATCAGTTTCTATTATGAATTTTTGTCCCACAGCAGCTAGGTTACGAATTTTATAACTTTCTTTCATACTTTTCTATAACGACCCTCATTTTTCCATTCTATATTTTTCCAATATTAAAAGCCCAAACAATATAATTAAAACTTAATGATTAAACTTTAATCAACAATTGTTAAGTGTTAAGAGTTAAAAAACATATTAATTAACTTTGTACAAAAATTGACAAGTTAATAAAAGATGAAAATAATAAACTGTTAGTCGACACTCACTGCTAATTAAAATTTATGCATTTATGTAATATTATAACTAATAACCTATAAGTAATAAATAAAAAGTGACATTTATATAAATAATAAAACAATTGGGAACTAAATATATACAAGTCATGAATTAGTAAAAAGAAAATAATACTTATCATGTAGTAAATGTAAAAATAATAATAATAATAATAGTAATAATAATGAGACTAAAAAAAATCTTACATTCTTATGTTGACTAAAAATAAAGTGTAAACTAGTACATCCTTATGTTGACTAATTATAAACTAGTACCACCTATTGTTGACTAAAAATTATAAAACAAAATAAAATCATTAATTAGAACATCCTTATGTTGACTAACACTCTAATACTTGCACTATATAAACACCTAGTTTCTCATTCACAAATCACACCAAAATCCTCTCTCAAAAACAATCTCTCCCTCTCCCTCTCTTGTGGTATTCGGATCTTCAAGCTTGTTCTTCGTGTTCTTCAAGAATCTTCAAGGAGTTCTTCAAGATTTTCAAGGCTTTGATCTTCCATCTTCATCGTGTTCATCTTTTCTTTGTTAATTATCTTGAATCTTCAAAGGTATAACATAAACCCTAAACTATTTAAATAAACTTTGATCTTTGATAATTCATATTCATATTATAAACTTGTTATTCATAAGTATATACATAAACACACCTAGATTTATATATACATATATACATGTAAAAAAATATTTTTATATATATATATACATATATATACGAATTATATATACATATACATATTAAAACCTTAAACCCTAATTACACCTAAACTATAATTCTTAAACCCTAATTAATTAAACTCTAAACATTTATGAAACCCTAGGACATTAATTACTAAACCCTAGTTATTAATTACTACTTTAATTAACTAACCCTAATTAATGAAACCCTAATACTACTTATACTAGTACTTAACATGTATACACTATTACTATTACTAGCACCTATAACCTACTAATTATATTGTAGCACAAAAACATTTTGGGATATGTATTAGAGATGTATAGATCTTCGAACTTTCTTGACGAATGGTTTCTACGAGATTCTAGGCAGAGGGTTTGGATTTCTGATTTAAAGGGTCCTATGGCTCAAGCCCCTAGATCTAAATTAGCCATTCGAAGGGAAATGGGTGATTGGAAGCTTATCTAATACGGCAAGTATCCTAAAATGGAAACACTCATAAAAGTAGAAACTCTCTAGTCATAGAAACTTAGTAAAATAAGAAACTTTCTAAAAATAGAAACTTTATAAAAATAGTAACTTACTAGGAATAGAAACTTAGTAAAACAAACTATACTTAAACACATACTTAAACTTAAACATGGGCAAAACACTTAACTACTCTTAAATGTCAATAGGTTGACTTTCCTGCTCACTCGTTCAACTCTCTATTCCGAGGAATAACTCTCTCTGCTTACTAAGGTGAATTCATAGCCCCACTCTTTATTGCTAGCAAACTTATTTAACTTATTTGGGGTGAGACACATGCTACTTTTACTATTTACAATTTAGACACAAGTACCAACTGCTAAAACTATGCTATACCCGGCTACGTCCGACTAAGTCCCTACAGTGATATTTTTAAGTGCTGCGGCATGCTTATTTATTGGGGGTAGGCCTATCGGGAGTAACGTCCCCGATACATTTGACTCAGTCTTTGTATTACTTGATAATGAAATTTAAACCGACAAGGACAGACACAACTTGTCATGGGGCAAACTTGAACGTTTAGTCTAAATATCACGCACTGGCATAACTTTTGGATCTGCGAGATCTACTTTTTGATCCTGCGGGAGATCAACTTTACAACTAAATCTTATGGTCTAAAAACAACGTTAACTACTTTTGTTAAACCTTTGAACTTCACTCAACCTTTTTGGTTGACACTTTAGCATGTTTTGTCTCAGGTGCTGTTTGATTCAAGCTTTCTTATCTACTACTTATGTGATGCTACTTGGACTTAGGATCAAGAGATATCGCATTTATTACTTCTGCATATGAACAATTACTTTATCGTTATTTCCATTATTGTAACGACATTTCATTTTCCGCTGCGTACTCAATAAAGTTAAATTTTCTCATTTAGTATTGTTCTCGTATTATAATATGTTGGTTTATTTGATATTAGTAACGTTTCTTCCAGACCCTATTGGGAGGACGTTACAGATTGGTATCAGAGCATAACCAGGCTGTTATAGAGAACCAGGATTGCATTTTTATGTGTGCCTTACTTGCTAGCTAGGGTGCCTTAGAAATCTAGGAAACTATAACCTTTCCTGCCTTAGACTTAAAGCATTTAGAATTGCCTTATAATCTTAACAATCATGCTTTACCAAACTTGACTTAAAGATTCTAATCAAAGTCTCTTTCCTAATGTAAGACTACAACTTTTCTTGACCATAGTGCCTTTAATTGTTGCCTTTAACTGTTAAATGCTACACTATACTTTAGAAACTTTACTTATCTTAGAATGCCGAGCTAATCTAAGAACTTTGCTCACTTTCCTGAGTACTATCCAATTACACCACTGCATCTAAATGCGACACAATGATTTCAGAAATTCTTGACATTCATAAGTCATCTATCATGGTTATGTGTATTACATATGTATTACATGGAATATTATCCATGATTTTGAAACTCTTATAATTGTTACTACTCACACACAAATGTATATAACTCCCTGTTATATCACGTACCTATATGCCTTATGCCTTTATGCATCGGTTTGTGAATCGAAAAATGTCATTGGGTTATCACAGTATACGAATTGAAAGTCTTTAATCAAAAGATTATTAGATTACATACTTATCACTTTATGATCTCGACACGTCATACTGCCATTATTAAAGTATAGACACATCATATCTTATTATATCTTATCGTATCTATCCCAATAGATTTTGTCTAACACTTTTCCTAAATTCCCTCCGTAAATTACGGAAATCTTTTTGCTATATACACGTATTCGAGGAGACGAATATATCATCCAGTATTCAACACTAATCTCATATCAAAAACCCTAATTCCAAACACATAATATGGATTCCTCGAACTCTTCGAGCTCCAATGGCAGCGTAACCGGAATGAACCAACCAATCAGCCATCATCTATTTTGGATGAATTGGGGATGGGTTCGTAGTAAACTTAATCAATGGAGACAAGAAGAAGGTGATCCCTTCCACCAACCGAATTCACCTCTTGGTGAAGAACCTGAAGCACTTACTGGCGAACCCGTTCGGAACACTATTTTCACCCTCATTTCCAGGATATCCAGTCACGAATATATAATATCTAAAATTTTAGATCTTATTCATCCACTTGTCCGAACCGCCAGTCATCCCGGAATAATAGAAGAAGTCAACGAGCTTCGCGCTCGAGTAGTGGCTCTAGAGAATATGGTGTGAAACCTACGAACACCAGCAGCAGCACCAGCAGCATAACCAGTACCACCAGTACCATTCGCATCACCACCAACATCACCACCAACATCACCAGCTTCACCAACGACAACATCCGCATTCCACGCCTCAACATCACACTCAGTACCTCAAACATCAACATCATACGCCCCATAGATACCAAGGAATATTATTAATAATGAGTTAAGATGTATTGACTCATTCTTCCTGAAGAATTACATATGTATACTTTATATATATGGATTGGAACAATAATAAATCTTTTCGTACTAATCTATTACGTGTGAATCTTAACTAGTATGTACTACATGGTTAATTCATATCACATATGCTATGATGTACATCTTTTGTTAATAACTTAACAATCGTTAATCATTGCTTCAATACAATAAACTCCATTTCGTAATAAACCAAGTGTATTACTCAAATACATGATTGATTGTATACTTTAATTTTCGATGTACTCGAAACTTTCTAGAAAATATCATTAGTGCCTTATGAATTTCACAAGAATTCCAAGAGCACCAACATCATATACCGAAGTATATCAATAACAATGAATGATGAAGTATTAATTCATAACTTCATTAGCGAAATATTTCACGACAATTATGAAATCTCTAAGGTTTTGGAGATTATTTATTCTCGTTTCAACAGCAAATCAAATGAGTTTAATATTATATTAGCTCATTAAAACCATGATTACATCTGAAGAATACATATATGAACGTATATCTTCTCTTTTGTACAAACTGTTAATTGTAAAAAATATTTTAACGGGTAGGTAAAACCCGAGAGATATTCATATCTCATATAAATATGTTACATTGTACATTCTTCCATTCTGATTCAGCAGTTGTTAACTATACTACTTACATTCACATGATATATGTATATGTTCACCAAAGAAAAACCATTTTCATACAAATTCAGTTACATACTCTGATTTTGACATATCGGAACTTAAGTAAAGCTTTAGCAAGTGTTATCTTCCTAAAGATCACTACATTCATGAATTATATTCATTCGTATTCTATGATGAATTATCAAATCAAACCACCGAACTTACCATTCCTTACTTTTGAAAATCACAACATTTCTTCGTCAACCGTTAGATCCATTGATGGATGCATCTTACGCTTAAACACTTCAAATTTAAAATTCATGAAAACATCCTTTGAATCTTGACGATCGCAATCAGCGTTTAATCATCTAAAAATGAAATTTCTTGAAACCATTTCGGATTGATAACCGATGATTCAAATATGGCTGCATTAAATGTAGAGGAAACAGAAAAATTGTAGATGGTCTTAAGGGCCAACAGTTTGATAATAAAGAATGGTACGTTGGAAAAGCTCAAAAGAAAATTTGGAACTGAAAAACGGATTGAGCTAACCATGGAGGAGACCAAGGACAAACACAAGGGCCAAACCCTATATTCAAATAATCCAGGTAATTTTGGATCCGGTGAAATCTTTAGAGAATATCTTGCTCCCAAGTCATGTTAAAAGCTTGCGAAAAATTTTTCTTCATCAACTTTCGAACTTAGAAATTCCTAAATATTATCATAAATATCCTCTATATTTCGAAAGATATCTTCATAACGATTCATGTCCGCAATTAAGTATCTCTTTGCGATATCTTTATAAAGGAAACTGTTTTAGTTTCTATATTCTGTAAAATTCGAGTTTAAATTATAAATGCTTTGAAGAAGTGTTGGGAATTGAAGCATGAGTTAGTATAATATAATGACGTCAGGCCAACGTGATTATATTACAGTAAGTCATGCTAAGTTTTTAATGGAAGATGATGATTCATAGATTTTATAATCATCATTTTCCATGTTACACGACTCTTACATTCTATTTAACCTCTAAACATATCAAGAAAATATTTTTCTTGATGATTCGGTCTTTTCCGGATATTCTGGTAATATGACAAATCAAATCGTGCTATTACCTTTCCTTTCTACTTTATATATTATGATCATTCGAAACTTCATACCTATGAATTCTGGACCATTACTCGCTTGACTTGAAGTCGGGAAGAAGAAACAAAAGCATAAAGCTCCGACATATAAGGGAAAATATAAAGCCCGATAACGACTCCGAAATTACAAACCGTGTATATCAATGCGTATAGCAATATAAAGACACGGGATAATTAAAAACACTATAACCCCAAGAGCATAGTAGAAGTAAACAGATTCCTCTGGCGGTAAAAGAAAAAGAAGAATGACTGCATAGATGGTCAATATAATAACCAGGATCAGAACTGGATTAAGCATTTTCTTAATCTTTTGGAAGTTTGAATTGAGAAAGAAAGTATAGAAGTGGTGAAGATAATGAAACGAAAGAAGCTAATTTATAGCAAAATTCCAAACACATCAATCGAGGCAAATCACCGCATTTAATCAAACAAATCTCAAAATTTCGTAAATACCGGAGAATCAAATCTTATAGATTACGAAGATTTCCTTTAATTCCTTGAATTCCGGAAATCAATCGTGACTACGTCAAAAGTTAAGGCGAACATTTAATTTTCTCATTTCACTCTTTTATGATAGCTTCATTTATACTCTTCCTATAAACGAATCGTTTTATCCATATTATTCAATAGTGATAAAACTTTATTTTTCAACTTATATTCATCATTAAAATATTCTTGTTGTAAACAATGAAGATCTCTATCAAATTTCATGACTGTGATTTTCATGAACTCCTCTTTGTTTGTCTGCCCTAATATTGTGGCATAAAATGCTCAAGGTTTTAAATGAGCTCAATACTATTCATAACACATTTCATGTATCCAATTTACTGAAATGACTTGTATAACATCATCATTTTGAATGATATTCGCATTAATGATAAAATGCACTTCGTTGAATAACCTATAGAAATCATGGAAGGAGAGGTCAAACAAACGCGTAAAAGCAATATACCTATCGTTAAAGTCCATTGGAATTCGCGTAGAGGCCCCGAATATACCTGGGAACGCAAAGACCATATGAAACGGAAATATCCCCATCTCTTCTCAACTGCTGATGCAAACGAGGAAACTACCTAAAAACTTCGGGACGAAGTTTTCAATAACGGGGAGGTACTATAACGACCCTCATTTTTCCATTCTATATTTTTCCAATATTAAAAGCCCAAACAATATAATTAAAACTTAATGATTAAACTTTAATCAACAATTGTTAAGTGTTAAGAGTTAAAAAACATATTAATTAACTTTGTACAAAAATTGACAAGTTAATAAAAGATGAAAATAATAAACTGTTAGTCGACACTCACTGCTAATTAAAATTTATGCATTTATGTAATATTATAACTAATAACCTATAAGTAATAAATAAAAAGTGACATTTATATAAATAATAAAACAATTGGGAACTAAATATATACAAGTCATGAATTAGTAAAAAGAAAATAATACTTATCATGTAGTAAATGTAAAAATAATAATAATAATAATAGTAATAATAATGAGACTAAAAAAATCTTACATTCTTATGTTGACTAAAAATAAAGTGTAAACTAGTACATCCTTATGTTGACTAATTATAAACTAGTACCACCTATTGTTGACTAAAAATTATAAAACAAAATAAAATCATTAATTAGAACATCCTTATGTTGACTAACACTCTAATACTTGCACTATATAAACACCTAGTTTCTCATTCACAAATCACACCAAAATCCTCTCTCAAAAACAATCTCTCCCTCTCCCTCTCTTGTGGTATTCGGATCTTCAAGCTTGTTCTTCGTGTTCTTCAAGAATCTTCAAGGAGTTCTTCAAGATTTTCAAGGCTTTGATCTTCCATCTTCATCGTGTTCATCTTTTCTTTGTTAATTATCTTGAATCTTCAAAGGTATAACATAAACCCTAAACTATTTAAATAAACTTTGATCTTTGATAATTCATATTCATATTATAAACTTGTTATTCATAAGTATATACATAAACACACCTAGATTTATATATACATATATACATGTAAAAAAATATTTTTATATATATATATACATATATATACGAATTATATATACATATACATATTAAAACCTTAAACCCTAATTACACCTAAACTATAATTCTTAAACCCTAATTAATTAAACTCTAAACATTTATGAAACCCTAGGACATTAATTACTAAACCCTAGTTATTAATTACTACTTTAATTAACTAACCCTAATTAATGAAACCCTAATACTACTTATACTAGTACTTAACATGTATACACTATTACTATTACTAGCACCTATAACCTACTAATTATATTGTAGCACAAAAACATTTTGGGATATGTATTAGAGATGTATAGATCTTCGAACTTTCTTGACGAATGGTTTCTACGAGATTCTAGGCAGAGGGTTTGGATTTCTGATTTAAAGGGTCCTATGGCTCAAGCCCCTAGATCTAAATTAGCCATTCGAAGGGAAATGGGTGATTGGAAGCTTATCTAATACGGCAAGTATCCTAAAATGGAAACACTCATAAAAGTAGAAACTCTCTAGTCATAGAAACTTAGTAAAATAAGAAACTTTCTAAAAATAGAAACTTTATAAAAATAGTAACTTACTAGGAATAGAAACTTAGTAAAACAAACTATACTTAAACACATACTTAAACTTAAACATGGGCAAAACACTTAACTACTCTTAAATGTCAATAGGTTGACTTTCCTGCTCACTCGTTCAACTCTCTATTCCGAGGAATAACTCTCTCTGCTTACTAAGGTGAATTCATAGCCCCACTCTTTATTGCTAGCAAACTTATTTAACTTATTTGGGGTGAGACACATGCTACTTTTACTATTTACAATTTAGACACAAGTACCAACTGCTAAAACTATGCTATACCCGGCTACGTCCGACTAAGTCCCTACAGTGATATTTTTAAGTGCTGCGGCATGCTTATTTATTGGGGGTAGGCCTATCGGGAGTAACGTCCCCGATACATTTGACTCAGTCTTTGTATTACTTGATAATGAAATTTAAACCGACAAGGACAGACACAACTTGTCATGGGGCAAACTTGAACGTTTAGTCTAAATATCACGCACTGGCATAACTTTTGGATCTGCGAGATCTACTTTTTGATCCTGCGGGAGATCAACTTTACAACTAAATCTTATGGTCTAAAAACAACGTTAACTACTTTTGTTAAACCTTTGAACTTCACTCAACCTTTTTGGTTGACACTTTAGCATGTTTTGTCTCAGGTGCTGTTTGATTCAAGCTTTCTTATCTACTACTTATGTGATGCTACTTGGACTTAGGATCAAGAGATATCGCATTTATTACTTCTGCATATGAACAATTACTTTATCGTTATTTCCATTATTGTAACGACATTTCATTTTCCGCTGCGTACTCAATAAAGTTAAATTTTCTCATTTAGTATTGTTCTCGTATTATAATATGTTGGTTTATTTGATATTAGTAACGTTTCTTCCAGACCCTATTGGGAGGACGTTACATTTTCATTGGGTTTACATTATTGTAACAATTTTGGTTAGTATTAATCTTTCAATTACTTTTGTTTACATTCAATTTAACGATTTCAATGGTTTATCTTTTATTTGCTTGTGTTTCTTGCTTTAATATGAGTAGCTAAATTTTTTGTATCTACTTAGATGATTGAACTAGGTGAAAGATTGCTATCTTATGAATTAAATGATTAAATCTCATTATTCATATATTATTTGGCTAAGAACGACTGTTATCTAGGTTAATTAATTGATTGAAGTTACGAAGATTATTGAGAGTTGAATCAAGTTGTGATCTTTACTAGGTTATTGAACGTGAATAGCTTAGACATTTGGTTAATTATATAAGAAAGACCGGTATAATTAATTAACTAGTAATTAAACTGTAAGAAACCTTGATAATTGTGGAATTGTTAGGAAGACCAAAGCAATTCAAGCTAGATTAATATCTTGATAATATCTCAGTAACTAGATTAGAGAGTTAGGATCAACGAGAGTTGAGCTAAGGATTTAGTTGATAATCTGTGAGAATCGAGAGATAATTACAGTGTTACCACCATTATAATTGTTTAAAAGTGGACTTAACAACAATCCTGATCCGAGGAAATTGAGTCTAAATGGATACCTTTGTCTTTATTGAATTAAATTAAATTTACTTACGCGATTGTTTTCTAAACAAAAAACCCCCCATTTTTACTAGAATAATTACAAGTTAAAGTTTTTGATAAAACTGCTCTATGTGGACGAACTGGTCAATATTACTTATAAATTACTGCACAATCGGGATTAGTTTCCTGTATTGTGTGATAATTATTGGGTAGTATTTACTAGTTATTTTTAGAGTATGAACTTACACATCAACTTTTTGACGCCGCTTCCGGGGAGCGGCGTTTAATCGGGAACTTACGAGCTTTTAGTTATTCGATCCTTTTGTAAGAAGCAATTCTTGCAAAAGTTACTTTTCAATCATTTTTATTTGGATTTACGCATGGTTTTATTGTGTTGTGATCGCAGGTTAGGTACTAATAACTCTGGAACCGTCTAGAGTTTACCATACACGCAGTAAAGCTAAAGAAGAACAGGAATTCACCGAAGGTTTCTCTGAATTACCTTTTTATATTCCGGATTTTGAATATATCAAGAAGGAAGAGGATACAATGGGTGAACTAGAGCAAGGTCAATCCATGGATGCAATGATGAAAGCCACGAGGGCTAGTAATGGACATGCCATTAGATAATCGGTAGTCAACACAGATTTCGAAGTTAAAGGGCAAGTTCTTAATATGATAACTCACCAGTGCTAGTTCAGGGGTACAACGAAAGAGGATGCGTTCGAGCATCTTCGTTCTTTCAAAAGCAATTGTAATTTGTTCAAGATTGCTCAAGTTGCGGATACTGTGATATATTTGAGGGTTTTTCCTTGGTCTTTGAAAGACGATGCCAAGGACTGGTTGGAATCATTGCCCGAGGGTGAAATTGAGAGTTGGCCTACGATGGAGGATGAATTTTTGCAGCGTTTCTTTCCAGCTTCAAAAGTAGTGAAATTGCAGAGTGACATTAATCACTTTGTTCAGAAGTCAAATGAGACACTTTATGATGCTTGGACCCGTTTCGATAAAGTGCTTCGAAATTATCCTCAACACGGGTTGAACAATTTTAATAAGGTCCAGATATTTTACAAGGATGTTAATGTGTCAACAAGGAAAGAAATTGATGTTGCTGCTGTGACGACCCAAAAATTTCCGATCAAATTTAAACTTAATCTTTATATGATTTCGACACGATAAGCAAAGTCTGTAGTATTGAGTCTCGAAAATTTTTAAACTATGTTCATATATGCAATTACCCTTCGACTATTCCCGGCGATTCACGAATAGTAGTTTATGATTAGATGTATATATAATAAAACATTAACAAAGTATTAAATGATACACTCTGAATTTATTTGCTTCAATATATAATTAATACATTTATCTATTTGAAAATTTTAAAACATAATATAACTAGTAGAAAAATTTTAATTTTAGTTATTATGATCATTATTATTATTATTATTATTATTATTATTATTATTATTATTATTATTATTATTATTATTATTATTATTATTATTATTATTATTATTATTATTATTATTATTGTTATTATTTTTATTATTATTATTATTATTATTATTATTATTATTATTATTATTATTATTATTATTATTATTATTATTATTATTATTATTATTTTGATAATTATTATTACCATTATCATTAAAATTATTATTATTACCATTAAAATAATTATTATTAATTAATATTATTATTATTAATATATTAATTAATTAATAATAATAATTGTATATACGAATTAAAAGAAACAGATAACCAAATTTGTTTGTTTCTATCTATGTGCCTCATTTTTCTTCGTAATCTGATTGTCTACTATTGTTTTATGTAAATACCAATCAATCCATCACATGAAATACTGTGTTTAATGGAATCAATTAAAATTATTGTGTTACTTTTCCATCTATCTTTATCTTTTATACAGATACACATCCATATAAGATATATCTATATCATATCCACGCATATGACTTACAAAAACCATTTCTCATACTATCTTCTTCATTACTACAATCACCACCAATATTCCTTCGGTGCTACTACATGAAACCCATCACCATCATTGCTATCCTCAACCCTCACCTCACCACCTTATTGGATCACCATAAATCCTACAACCCGTATCACACCATCTCATCTTCTCTCTCTCCTCTTCTAATTTAAGAACCACCCACAAACTCCTCACTGCTAATGCTTACTATCATCCTGTTGAGTCGATCACCGCAATTGCAAGTATTACTTCCATCTTTTGTTTAGTCCTACTGCTATATTTTTTTTTCCTGTTTTTGATCATTTAAACACAACACACCTATGATCACAAACCTTTTCCTATAGCCACCATCGACCACTTTTATGTTAACTACTTTGAATGAAACACGCACACTTGTGATCTACATGTTGCACACTTGTAACAACTACTCTCCTCTTAATTAACACACAAACTCAACCCAAAAACAATAAACTATAAATGCTACTTTGCTTCTCTATTACCTACGATTCACCACCATGTACAACCCCCAACAACAACACCCATCGAACACTATAATCTTTCTGTCACTATGAAATGGTTCAACCTATTTTGATTAGACCAAAAACCGAAGCAAACAACCATCATCTTTTCCTCTCCTCTTTTTGTTTGGAAACCACATAAATCACTACCTTATAACCACTATTGTGATCCACCCTACAACCTCACCACCCTCTCCATCACCACCCTAACCGTCACCAGCTGCAACCTTCCACTACAGCAGCTACGCTTCTGTGTTCTTCTGTTTATAAACCAAGAAACACCACTCTTAAACTACTATCAACGGTTCAACTAAAATGATACTGCTACAGTCGCAGTCCTCATCTATTTTGAACAAAACAACAGCCACCATCACCACCACAACCATTTTAATTTCCTTCTCGTCAATGTATTGCTGCTACAGCAGCCTCCTTGTTTTCTGTTTACCGAAAAATGAATTTGAATGATGATAATTATGGGATATGAATGATGGTGAGCATGAGTTGTTGATAATAATTGCACACTTCCTTTTATTGTTCCTTAGTGGCCGACAAACAATAACAATTAAACCCATTTGTTTATTAAATAAAGAAAGTACCGAATTGTTCCAGGATTTTTTATTTTTTTACCGAATACAAGCTATTCATATTAAACAATTGGGCCAAGATTCATGTCGGGCCAACTAATCTGTTGGGCTATTATCGGGCCAAGGACTCATCTATTATTCTGGTGGGCTGCTGCACGGGATTTCTCTTTTATGTCGAAACCTAAATTGCAGTTGCTTGTTTCTGTATGAAGTCCACTTCGCTACCACTGCATTGTTTCATTTTTTTTTTGAGAAACCACGAACAAAGAATTTAGAAGATGGGGTATTCGATCATGATAATGTTAATGAGTATGATCATGAAAGATGATGCAAGTTGATGATACTATAGGAAGTCGATGTGATAATGAAGTTGACAATTAGAAGATGATGATATAAATGATAACAATGATAATGATTAGAATATGATTATGATTAAGATTTTGAAGATGATTATGAAAATGATTATGATTAAACCGTATGATTATGACTAAACGGTGTGATTATGATTATTATAGTAATTAAATTATAGTGATGATGTTATGAAGGATCGATGATGAGTGAAGATGATGCATGATGATGTTAAACCCATGATGATTAGATTAAGATAAGTTATTTAGATAGATAAATGATAATCATGATAAGATATAAGGATGATTAGGAATTAAAAGAAGAATGTAGGGATCATGTTGGGGTAACATAAACGAATGAAGATTATGATATGATCAAATGAAAATAAATTTGCGGTTATGATATTCAGTAAAGGTGGTGCTTTATTAATGATGATGAGGTTACGAAATGAAGGGTAAATAAATTTAACTTGCTAGTGAATTGAGTAACTAACGAACGGCTTATTGGTTCGGGAAGGGAGTTGTGGAACGAGAGGCCTTGGGTTCGAGCCCGGGCTTGGGCATTTTTTTTAGAAAAAGAAGAAGAAGGATACAGAAGTAAAGGTTAAAAACAATTTAAGTTGGGTGTTATTTCAGAATTGAAACACATAGCATAATGATTAAGGATGCTATCGGGTTAGCGGGATGTCGCGGGTTCAAACCCGGACTTGGGCATATTTTTTAAGGGCTACTCCTTTGAGGTAGTTTACTTATTACTCATTTCTATTATTATTATTATTATTATTATTATTATTATTATTATTATTATTATTATTATTATTATTATTATTATTATTATTATTATTATTATTACTATCATTTTTAATGTAAGTAGTATTGTTATTGTTATTGAAACTAAATTTTTTTATAAAAATTTTTTTATTATCATTTTATTAGTTAGAACTATCATTATTATTATTATTATTAGAATTATCATTATTATTTTTATTATTTCTAACACTAATATTATTATTTTTATCATTATTATTATTATTAGTATTATTAATATATCAAATAAAGATTTTCTATATAAAAATATATTATTTACATAAAACATAACTATATTAATATGTTTGTAATAAATATTAATTATCTATTTAATGTTTATAAAAATAAATATAGTTAATTTAGTTATTAATGAAACGTACAAGTTACTAAAATAACAATTAATAATAATACCTAAATTTGTTCGATTACCATTATATATGTTAATTTACATATAAACGTTATAGGTTCGTGAATCCGAGGCCAACCTTGCATTGTTCAGTATCGTCGTATGAATATTTTTACTACAAAATATTTTAGAGTGAGTTTCATTACTCCCTTTTTAAATGCTTTTGCAATATACATTTTTGGGACTGAGAATACATGCGCTTTTATAAATGTTTGATGAAATAGACACAAGTAATTGAAACTACATTCTATGGTTAAATGATCGAAGCCGAATATGCCCCTTTTTGCTTGGTAGCCTAAGAATTAGTAAACCGATCTACTAATTGACGCGAATCCTAAAGATAGATCTATTGGGCCTAACAAACCCTATCCATGGTTGCGGATGCTTTAGTACTTCGATGTTGTTTTATCATGTCCGATGGATGTCCCGGAATGATACGGGATATTCTTATATGCATTTTGTTAATGTCGGTTACCAGGTGTTCAATCCATATGAATGATTTTTGCATGCATGATATTTATGAGAAATGAAAAATGAAATTATTGTGGTCTATTAAAATGATGAAAATAATCGATTATTATAAACTAATGAACTTACCAACCTTTTGGTTGACACTTGAAAGAATATTTATTCTCAGGTATGAAAGAAATCTTCCGCTGTGCATTTGCTCATTTTAGAGACATTACTTGGAGTCATTCATGACATATTTCAAAAGACGTTGCATTCGAGTCGTTGAGTTCATCAAGATTATTATTAAGTCAATTATAGTTGGATATATTATGAAATGTTATGCATGCCGTCAACTTTCAATGTAATGAAAGTTTGTCTTTTAAAAACAAATGCAATGTTTGTAAAATGTATCATATAGAGGTTAAGTACCTCGCGATGTAACCAATTGTAGTGTATTCGTCCAGATGGATTAGGACGGGTTGTTAGAGCTGCAGGTGGTTCTTTGATGAAAAAGACTCCGGATGAAGCTTACAACATCATCTCTGAAACAGCTACACATTCATATTATTAGCATAAAGAAATGGATGTTTCTCGCTCTTCTCATGTCGCTACTACCAAAACTATTGACGAACTCACTTCAGTTAAGGCACAACTTGCAATCGTTAAATCGACAGATGGAATCTATGGTCTATGACTAAAGAGATGCACGCTATGAAAGTTGGTTGTGAGTTATGTCAGGGACCACATCTTACGAAATATTATGGTCAGTCATCGATGGAGGAGCAAGATAACTATTTGGGGTACTTGAAAAAGGGTGAATTTGCACTTAGTGAATTTCCGGGTGGAAAGCAATTTTTCAACCAAACGGGTAATATGGGTGGTAATAATTATCAAGGAGGAAATCAAGTGTTTCAGGGTAACTAAAAGACTTATCCATATAGGCCGCCTGGGTTCAATAACAGGAATCAGCAAGCACCATCAGTGAATTTTCAGTAACCTATTCAACCCATTCAACAGCTAGTCGATAAGATGCCTCCTTTGGAGGAGTTGTTAAGGGGTTTTATCATGAAGATGGACGAGAGTATTTATGCTTTGAGGTAAGTTAGTGATTCAACAAGGCAGCAGGTTATAAGTCAGCATGCCTCGATTCAGAATTTGGAACGGGATGTGGGGCTTATAGCTCAATCGTTATCGGAGAGACCACCGGGTGCTCTCCCATCTAATACGCAAAGCAATCCTAACAACAAGGGGCCAACTCGAAATGAGCATATGAATGCTATAACCACCCGAAGTGATTTGGTTATTAATGTGGAGACTCCTAGGTCTCCACCTGTTGTTTATCCTAATGTTTTGCAGGTACCAAATGATGAAGGATGTTGAATCTAAGGATGAGGAACCAAAGGTTCCAGAGAAAAAGAAAGATGATCCATCGGAAATCATATCTAAATCACTTCCATTGAAGGTGTACAAAGCACCAAATCCATATCCTAAAGCCTTGAAAAAAGATAAGCTAGCAAGTCAATACTAAAGGTTCTTGGATATGATCAATCAAATCAGCGTGAACATACCGCTTGTGGAAGTGATAAGAGGGATGCCCAACTACGGGAAATTTTTAAAGGACCTAATCTCATCAAAAGGTAAGTATCAAGAGGTGTCAGCCAGATACCTCCATGAGGAATGTTCGGCCATTTTGCAAAAGCAAAAGATGCCTCCAAAATTGTGAGACCTGGGTAGCTTTATCATCCCTTGTTTTGACACTCCCATAGGTATTGCCAAAGACTTGATAGTAAAAGTGAACAACACTTGTCCGAATAGGGAACCATTAGTCTTTCCGGCCAATTTTGTGATCCTTGAGATGAAAGAGGTCACTAAAGTTCCTATCATTCTAGGTCAACCTTTCCTAAACACCGCAGATGCTATCATCTATGTCCAACAAAATCAATTAAGCATAGGTGTAGGTGACGAAAGAGTAATATATCATGTAGACAAGGCCATGAAACAACTCAAGTCTACTGATGATACTTGTTTTCAAATTGACATTATAGACTTGTGTGTTGAGAATGATTTGCAGAAATTTTTGGAAGTTGACACTACAGGTTTTGTTCCCGTTGATGGTAGTGATGATTTTAATGTAGAGGCCGAACTTAAGGAATTGTTGAAAGTGAATACGAATGATGAGTTGAGTGATGAAGAAGATCCCAAGGAAGAGGAACTAATCAAAGAGATTAAGGAGGAGGATAAGTTCTGAATTATAGGTAATAATCTCTTTTACTCTTTCAGGTAATCAAAGGGTCAGTTACTTAATCTTTTGAGGGCCCACAAAAGGGCAAATGCTTGGAAAATGACTGACATACCGGGCATCAACCCCTCCTTTTGCACTCATAAAATCCTCTTAAAGGATGAGTACAAACCTATTGTCTAAAGGAAAAGGAGGTTAAACCCACATATGAAGGATGTAGTGAAAAAGGAGGTAGTCAAGTTACTTAACATCGGGTTAATCTACCCGATCTCCGATAGCCCAGGGGTGAGCCCTTCCAAGTTGTGCTGAAAAAGGGGGTACAACCGTTGTGCTTAATGAAAAGAACGAATTTGTTCTAACTCGCACGGTTATAGGATGGAGAGTTTGTATAGACTATCGTCGTTTGAACGACGCCACTAGGAAGGATCACTTTTCACTACCTTTTATCGATCAAATGCTTGAACGATTGGTGGGTAAGGAGTTCTACTGCTTCCTAGATGGATTCTCTTGGTATTTCCAAATTCCCATCGACCCCATTGACCAGGACAAGACCACCTTTACTTGTCCATTTGGTACTTTTGCTTATCATCGCATGCCTTTCGGGTTATGCAATGCACCTGAAACTTTCCAAAGTTGCATGATTGCGATATTCCACGACATGATCGAGGAGTGCATGAAAGTATTTATGGACAACTTCTCCGTCTTTGGAGACTCCTTTGATTCATATGTTTCCAATCTTGAACGTATGCTAATTCGATGCGAGAAAGCCAATTTAGTCTTGAATTGGGAGAAATTCAACTTCATGGTGAAGGACGGCATAGTTCTTGGCCATAAGATATCTCGTTCGGGAATTGAGGTAGACCAAGCTAAAATCGAGGTCATATCTAAACTACCTGAACCGACGAGTGTTAAAGCCATTCGTAGCTTTCTTGGTCATGCGTGGTTTTATCGGCGATTCATAAAAGACTTTTCTAAAATCGCTCGCCCCATGACGATACTTCTTAAGAAGTACGTTCCGTTTGATTTTACTGACGATTGCAATAACGCCTTCTCCATTCTGAAAACCAAGCTCACACAAGCTCCTATAATTGTATAGCCTGATTTCAGTTTACCTTTTGAGCTAATGTGTGACGCTAGCGATTATGCGTTGGGAGCCGTCTTAGGGCAATACCACGATAATCATTTTTGTCCAATTTACTACGCGAGTAGGACACTAACGGGAGCTCAAATCAATTATACCACCACTGAGAAAGTGCTCTTCGCGGTTGTCTTCGCGTTTGATAAATTTTAACCTTATTTGGTGCTGTCTAAGACCATTGTCTATACCGACCACTCGCCCCTTAAGTACCTTTTTGCTAAACAAGATGCTAAGCAACGTCTCATTTGTTGGTTCTTCTTCTTCAAGAATACAACATTGAGATTCGCGATAAAAATGGGGCCGAGAATCTATCTGCTGACCATCTTTCTCGACTTGAGAATCCTAATTTGGAAAAGGTCAATGAGTCAGATGTGAAGGACATGTTTCCTGATGAGTTTTTGATGCGGGTCGAAAAGGACCCCGAAGTCCCATGGTTTGCGACTTCGCAAATTACTTATCCTCGGGTGTTCTTCAGAAGGGGTTTTCTTATTAGCAAAAGAAAAAATTCTTTGCGGATTTGAAATACTACTTTTAGGATCACCCCCATCTTTTTCGAGTTTGTGCGGATCAAGTGATTCGCTGGTGTGTGTATGGGAAAGAAGCTCAATAAATTTTTGAGCATTGTCATCAAGGTCCCATCGGTGGTCACTATGGCCCAAGCCATACTGCTAAGAAGGTTTTTGACTCGGGCTTTTATTAGCCCTCGATCTTTAAGGACGCTCATGCGTTTGTCCGCACTTGTGATGCATGCCAAAGAACGGGTACCATCACCAAAAGGGATGAGATTCCACAAACCGACATCCAAGTGTGTGAGGTTTCTGATGTGTGGGGAATTGTATGGGTCCCTTCCCAAGTTCCCACAAGTGCAAATATATCTTAGTAGCTGTCGATTATGTGTCTAAATGGGCAGAGGCCAAAGCTCTACCCACGAACGATGCACGGGTCGTAGTGAATTTCTTGAAGAACCTTTTCTCGTGCTTTGGAATTCTAAAGGCGCTCATTTCCGATCGTGGCACCCACTTTGCTAACCACCTCCTCGAAAAGTTGTTAAAGAAGTATGGTGTTACTCATAGGTTCTCCACCACTTATCACCCACAAACGAGTGGGAAAGTGGAGAATACTAGTCGTGCTTTGAAGCGTATCCTTGAAAAAATGGTTAATGATAATCCGAAGATGTAGCAATGCAAATTAGATGACGCGTTGTGGGCCTTACGAACCGCATTCAAAACACCTCTCGGAACCACACCGTTTCAAGTCATTTATGGTAAAGCGTGCCATCTTTCGGTAGAGGTGGAACACAAAGCTTATTGGGCATTGAAAAATGTTAATATGGATCTTGAAAAGGCGGGAGAAAATTGGCTTGTGCAACTGAATGAGCTTGATGAGTTGAGGTTAGATGCGTATGAGAACTACTTTTCGTATAAGGAGAAAACTAAACCTTGGCATGATGCCCGTTTACGAGAAAGGAAGGAGTTTGAACCCGGTCAAAAAGTCTTACTTTATAAATCAAGGTTCAAATTTTCACAGGGAAAACTTTGGTCACGACGGTCCGGTCCATTCGTGGTCAAATAAGCTTTTCAGGCCGGTCAAGTTGAGTTAATTGGAAGGGATGGAGAATGCTTCTAGGTGAATGGTCATCGGTTAAAGTTATACTATGAGGGGTTGAATGAAACCGAGGAGGAGGACCTCACCTTTTACTAGAAAGGTACTTGATCGCGTGGAGTCGAGTAATCATTAAAAAATTAACTTTGTAAATTTTTGTAAGTTTATCTTTGTACATTTTGATAAAACCATAAAACCCAAAAAAAATATAAAACCTGGAAAAAAAATGGTCAGCCGGCTGAAATTTGCGACCGTATGGAAAATCTCGCGATCGCAATTTATTGACAGAAAGTGGATATCGAAAAAATTGAAAAAAATGCGATCGCGATTTTTCGAAGTTGCGATCGCGATACTTTAATCGCGGTCACGATTTTAGGTAATGCGGTCGCGAGATGCACAACTTTTACCAGGTCAAAATTTAAAAAAAAAAAATCGCGAGCACTATTCGGGTTCTTACGGTCGCGATTATGTTGACGAGCTGGTGGTATATCTTTTTAATTATTTTATTTTTTCTCATAAAACCAACACAAACACATCTAGCGGCTTGTTTGCTCTCAACCCCATAAACCCTAATCGATTTCAACATCATCTAATCAACAAATCTTGCAAGTACTATGGCTCCTAAACTCAATTTGGTAATCAATTTATCACACTTTCTTCTATTTTCTTTTAATTTTGTCTTTGAAATTTTATGTTAATGTGGGTATTTGATGAAGATAAGTGTGGGGTGGGGGATTAATTACTTGTTTAGGAGCCAATTTTTTTGTTGATTATGTGTTCTTAACATGATTGTTGCTTGATGTTCATGCTTTTATCCTTAAAAAAAAAATTCAACTTTTTGATTTTAGGGTTCATGAGTATGATGATTTAGGGCTTTTGGGTTTTGATGTTTAATTAATGATATTAATGCTATAATATGGATTGTATGCTTGTTTAAGTCTTTGAAATTGTCATGAATCATTGAATTGATCAATTTTTAATTTTAGGGTTCATGAGTAATTTGGGTTTTTTAATGGTTGACTGAGTTTGACTCAGTTTAACTTCTTGTTTATGATTGATGATAGTGATGAGTATATATGCTATGATGTCATGCTTGAGTTGTTTTATCATATGCTTAGCATGTATAATGTTTTTGGAAAATGTCAAGTATCTCTTATGCAATTTTGTTGAGATTATTCATGAATGCTAGAGTTATTTGTCTACTTTGGTTGAATAAGTTGGTTAGTTTGAGTTGAGTCTTTGTTCAAAATCGGTTCATTATTGGAAATGTTAAGTTGTTTGAAGGTCACTTGTATGATATTGTTAATGAATACATGGTTTTGCATATATAGTGATGGTTTGAATTTGGGAAGTTGCATTGAGATTTATGAGTGTCACTAATGCTAATGGTTTTTGTGCAACTTTGTTTTGTGTTTGCTTGATGTTTTATAGGGAGTGAAGAGAAGCAAGCCTTCCGCATTTGATGCGGTAGATGAGAGTACACAATACCTCCTCATCCATTCGAGTGCCAAATCACTGATCGCACACATCCTTTCTTAAGGTGGGAACGCCGGGTGCATAATTATCATCAACAAATGAACCTTTTACAGATGCTATATGATCGAGATTTTATTGCAAACCGATATCCTGATTGGGCTCCCTTGGCCGAAGTGGGTGTGGAAGATGAAGTAAGAGTCATGATGGTGCAACGTTATGTAGATGATTGGGGAAATGAGTTTCAATACAACGATTGGGTAAAGTTCTTCCATTTGGATCGTCCGATTTACATAGTTTGGTCCTTGGAGTTCTTTAGCACTTGTTCTTATATTGAAGGCAACCGTGATATCGATACTAAGGATTTCGTTACCTTTCAGTTGGGTGGAAAGTTTCATTCTATGACTTTGCACGAGTTTGCCATGGCTTTGGGTATTTACACTGATCTTGAGATGACATCACCTCACTTCAAGAGTTACTTAGAGTCGGGTGAGATTTTTAAGGGGAAGGTTGATAAACATAATGATTGGAAGGTGAATTCGAACAAAGATAGGTTTGTAGCAAGTGTTATCTCGTACACTCAAATCAAGGATTTTCGCATCCGTGTTATTCAGCGGTTCATCTCTCATACCATTTCTCAGCGTAGAAATAATACTGAGAAAGTTAGCAACCCGGATCTCTTTTATCTTATGCGTATTCGTGATCCCGAGCGTCGTGTTAACATCCCCTATTGTGTTATTAAGTTTCTATGCATGCAAAGTTCGGGTCTTTGCCCGAACAGTCCGATGGCTGGGGGTGTTTACATAACTTTGTTAGCTGAGTATTTGGGTGTGTCTCCCACGGCAAAGGGGACTAGGAGAGTGTATCTGGAGGACATTACTACTGATATTAAGTTGAGGACAGTTGGTGCATAGTTGTATGAAGGGTATAAGGTATTGGTTCGTGAGAAAAAATGTTGTGTTAAGTACATGGGTGTTCACCTGCAGGAGGAGGGTAATTTGACAGATTCGGAGGTAGAAGACCCTCCTGCGGCGGATGTGGAGATGCCACAAGCTGAGAGTTCTAGTGGTGTTAGTTTGACTTGCGATTTTATAACAAATCAGTTCAGTGGGTTGTGGGTTTATCATGATGAGCAGTACGAGAATATGCAAAAGTATGTTGATGATACTAACCAGGCCAATCGGGCCTATTTTGATGATCAAAACAGGGTTCTTTGTCAGCATGTCGATGATGGTAATGATAGGATGATATTACCGAAACGGACGGTTTTATTCATGTGGTGTCTTTAGCCCACAAGACGTCAGAATCAGCTGATCAGAGTAGCGCACAGTGGTTTATTATTTATATTTTGCGGGGGCCTAAAATTACTTTTAACTTCCTAATGAGGTGTAAGTTAACCTAGGTTCATACTTTTAATTGGTTTAACGAATTGAATATCAAGTGGATAATTGACTTTAGTTAAATTACCTAATTAAAGGATAGTAGTTAGTTTTAAGCTAATAGTCCTAATTGCGGAAAAGTAAGGAAAGTGGAAGGATATCCAGAGTATGCAGATAAGGGAAATGTTGACCAAGATATCAGTTTGGGCTAGGGAAAGGTAATTATGTTTAAGTTAAAGCTAAGATTAGAATGGTGTAGATCTGGTTGGATGAGCCAATTACACAGACCAACTTATCTCTAGACTCTCAGAGTTCTCGTTGAGTAGTGAAAAGTATGTCACTTTGTCGTATAATTGAAAGGTAACTATACCTCGGAGGTTATCCTCAGTAAAGTACTAGGTTTATTAGTGAGTTGAGCTCTAATTCTAACCCTCGTTATCAGTTTAGTTAACTGAATAACAACGTGCCGTGTTGATTTAACACTGATCGCAAGCGGAAGGAGTCCGTCAGGTTAAGTTGATAAAACCTTAAATGAAAAGTAGTGTAGTGACCCGAACTTTTCCATGTTTATATATATTAATTGAGATTGATATTTACATGACTAAAATTTCCAACGTGTTAAGCAATCAAACTTGTTAAGACTTGATTAAATAAAATAAGTTTCATATAGACAATTGATCACCCAAGTTGACCGGCGATTCACGAACGTTACAAAATTGTAAAAACTACATGTTGTGGTATATATAGACATATATATATGGTTGACATGAGATTATGATGAGTAAGTATCTCACTAAGTATATTAACAATGTGTGATATACATAAGAAATGAGATTACTAAGTTAAGAAACTCGAAATGATATATAACGATTATCGTTATGATAACGTCTACTAAATACATATGTATCATATTAAGATATTGATACACTATATTTAACATGATAAAATGATATTTAAATATATCATTAAGTGTGTTAACAATGAACTACATATGTAAAAACAAGACTACTAACTCAAGAATTACGACACGAGACTTATATGTAACGATTATCGTTGTAACGATATTTTAATGTATGTATCATATTAAGAGATATTCATACATCATAATATCATGATAATATAATAATTTAACATCTCATTTGATATAATAAACATTGGGTTAACAACATTAATGGAGATCGTTAACTTAAAGGTTTTAAAACAACACTTACATGTAACGACTAACGAAGACTTAACGAATCCATTAGAATGTATATACATGTTGTGTTTTGATATGTATTCTTACACTTTTGAAAGACTTCAAGACACATATCAAAGTACTTCTACTTAACAAAAATGCTTACAATTACATCCTCGTTCAGTTTCATCAACAATTCTACTCGTATGCTCCCGTATTCGTACTCGTACAATACACAGCTTTTAGATGTATGTACTATTGGTATATACACTCCAATTATTAGCTCTTAGCAGCCCATGTGAGTCACCTAACACATGTGGGAACCATCATTTGGCAACTAGCATGAAATATCTCATAAAATTACAAAAATATTAGTAATCATTCATGACTTATTTACATGAAAACAAAATTACATATCCTTTATATCTAATCCATATACCAACGACCAAAAACACCTAAAAACACTTTCATTCTTCAATTTTCTTCATCTAATTGATCTCTCTCAAGTTCCATCTTCAAGTTCTAAGTGTTCTTCATAAATTCCATAAGTATAGTTTCATAAAAATCAAGAATACTTCCAAGTTTACAAGTCTACTTCCAAGCTTTCTAATCCATTCCAAGTAATCTTCTAAGATCAAGGAACCTTTGTTATTTACAGTAGGTTATATTTCTAATTCAAGTTAATATTCATATTCAAACTTTGATTCAATTTCTACAACTATAACAATCTTATTTCGAGTGAAAATCTTACTTGAACTGTTTTCGTGTCATGATTCTGCTTCAAGAACTTTCAAGCCATCCAAGGATCCTTTGAAGCTAGATCCATTTTAATCATTTCCAGTAGTTTTATCAAGAAAACTTGAGGTAGTAATGATGTTCATAACATCATTCGATTCATACATATAAAGCTATCTTATTCGAAGGTTTAAACTTGTAATCACTAGAACATAGTTTAGTTAATTCTAAACTTGTTCGCAAACAAAAGTTAATCCTTCTAACTTGACTTTTAAAATCAACTAAACACATGTTCTATATCTATATGATATGCTAACTTAATGATTTAAAACCTGGAAACACGATGAACACCATAAAATCGGATATACGCCATTGTAGTGAAACCGGGGGCTGCTTTGGTTTGGATAATTAAAAACTATGATAAACTTTGATTTAAAAGTTGTTCTTCTGGAAAAATGATTTTTCATATGAACATGATACCATATCCAAAAATCTTGGTTAAACTCAAAGTGAAAGTATGTTTTTTCAAAATGGTCATCAAGATGTCGTTCTTTCGACGAAAATGACTACCTCTTTAGTAATTGACATGTAACTTAAATTTCCGACTATAAACCTATACTTTTTCTGTTTATATTCTTAAATTAGAGTTCAATATGAAACCACAGCAATTTGATTCACTCAAAACGGATTTAAAATGAAGAAGTTATGGGTAAAACAAGATTAGATATTTTTGATCTTTTAGGCTACGGGAAATGTTTAACAAATCTATACAAATCATATCCTAGCTAACTTATATTGTATTATACATGTATTCTAATATATTATGTAATCTTGGGATACCATAGACATGTATGCAAATGTTTTGACATATCATATCGACCCATGTATACATATTATTTGGAACAATCATAGACACTCTATATGCAGTAATGTTGGAGTTAGCTATACAGGGTTGAGTTTGATTCCAAGAATATATATACTTTGAGTTGTGATCTAGCCTGAGACATGTATACACTGGGTCGTGGATTGATTCAAGATAATATATATATCAATTTATTTCTGTACATCTAACTGTGGACAACTAGTTGTAGGTTACTAACGAGGACAGCTGACTTAATACACTCAAATCTTTAAAACATAATAAAAATGGTTGTAATTATATTTTGATCATACTTTGATATATACGTGAAACTACATTCTATGGTTGAATTATCAAAATCGAATATGCCCATTTTTATTAAGTCTGGTAATCTAAGAATTAGGGAACAGACACCCTAATTGACGCGAATCCTAAAGATATATCTATTGGGCCTAACAAACCCCATTCAAAGTACCGGATGCTTTAGTACTTCGAAATTTATATCATATCCGAAAGGTGTCCTGGAATGATGGGGATATTCTTATATATGCATCTTTTTAATGTCGGTTACCAGGTGTTCACCATATGAATGATTTTTATCTCTATGTATGGGATGTGTAATAAAATATGAAATCTTATGGTTTATTGTTACGATTTGATATATATAGGTTAAACCTATAACTCACCAACATTTTTGTTGACATTTAAAGCATGTTTATTCTCAGGTGATACTAAGAGCTTCCGCTGTTTCATACTAAAATAAGGACAAGATTTGGAGTCCATGTTTGTATGATATTGTGTAAAAACTGCATTCAAGAAACATATGTCGATGTAATATATTTCTATTGTAAACCATTATGTAATGGTCGTGTGTAAATAGTATATTTTAGATTATTATTATTTGATAATCTACGTAATGTTTTTAAAACCTTTGTTGATAAAATAAAGGTTATGGTTGTTTTAAAAATGAATGTAGTCTTTGAAAAACGTCTCATATAGAGGTCAAAACCTCGCAACGAAATCAATTAATATGGAACGTTTATAATAAATATGAACGGGACATTTCAGTTGGTATCCGAGCGTTGGTCTTAGAGAACCAGAAAATTTGCATTAGTGTGTCTTATCTAGTATGTTAGGATGCATTAGTGAGTCTGGACTTCGACCGTGTTTTCTTTAAAAATGATTGCTTAACATTTTTGTTGGAAACTATATATTATTAACATGTAAATATTATGTGATATATTAATCTCTTAACATGTTTGATATTGTGTGATAGATGTTGATAATTTAAAAACGAACATATATTTCATCGCATTATCCCTCAAGAAAGACAAGCTTTTAGTTGCAATTGTCCTATTTACAAGTGATATTCGTTTAAATAATAAAAGGTGAAGACAAAAGACAGATTCGACGAATTGAAGACGCAAACGACCAAAAAGCTCAAAAGTACAAAGTACAATCAAAGAGGTTCCAATTATTGATAAGAAACGTCTCAAAATTACAAGAGTACAAGACACGAAACGCAAAGTACAAGATATTAAATTATACGCAAGGACGTTCAAAAATCCGGAACCGGGACCAGAGTCAACTCTCAACGCTCGACGCAATGGACTAAAACTTATAAGTCAACTATGCACATGAATATAATATAATATATAATTAATTCTTAAAATTAATTTATATATTATATTATATTATATAAACCGTCGGCAGAAGAAAGCAACAACATGTGAGCCTCCCCAGCTGGCCATGCGATAGCATGAGCTGAAAGAGCAAAACTCATGCGATCGCATGAGCCTCTTTTTCAGTTCACATGCCTATAAAATTCGCAGTTTGGAGCATCATATAACACATCTTTTTCTCTTCATTCATCAACGTATATGTATATATATTTATATTATAATTTTAATTTTAATTTTAATTTCTAATAATAAGGGTATGTTAACGAATGTTGTAAGGGTGTAAGTCGAAATTCTGACAGTTTAACGCTACGCTATTTTTAATCATTGTAAGTTATGTTCAACCTTTTTAATTTAATGTCTCGTAGCTAAGTTATTATTATGCTTATTTAAAACGAAGTAATCATGATGTTGGGCTAAATACTAAAATTGGGTAATTGGGCTTTGTACCATAATTGGGGTTTGGACAAAAGAACGACACTTGTGGAAATTAGACTATGGGCTATTAATGGGCTTTATATTTGTTTAACTAAATGATAGTTTGTTAATTTTAATATAAAGATTTACAATTGGACGTCCCTATAAATAACCATATACACTCGATCGGACACGATGGGCGGGATATTATATGTACGAATAATCGTTCATTTAACCGGACACGGGAATGGATTAATAGTCTATGGAATTATTAAAACAGGGGTGAAATTATGTACAAGGACACTTGGCATAATTGATAACAAAGTATTAAAACCTTGGGTTACACGCAGTTGATATCCTGGTGTAATTATTAAACAAAATATTAAGACCTTGTTACAGTTTAAGTCCCCAATTAGTTGGAATATTTGACTTCAGGTATAAGGATAATTAGACGAGGACACTCGCACTTTATATTTATGACTGATGGATTGTTATGGACAAAAACCAGACGGACATATTAAATAATCCAGGACAAAGAACAATTAACCCATGGGAATAAAATAAAATCAACACGTCAAACATCATGATTATGGAAGTTTAAATAAGCATAATTCCTTTATTTTCATATTTAATTGCACTTCTAATTATCACATTTTTATTTATTGTCATTGTATTTAATTGCACTTTTAATTATCGTACTCTTTAATTATCGCAAGTTTATTTCATCGCACTTTTATTTATCGCAATTTCATTATCGTTATTTACTTTACGCTTTAAATTAAGTCTTTTATTTATTTAATATTTTACATTAGATTTTAACTACGACTAAAGTTTTAAAAATCGACAAACCGGTCATTAAACGGTAAAAACCCTATTTTATAATAATAATATTACTTATATATATTTGTATTTTTATAAATTAAAACTAATATAGTGTTAAGCTTTGTTTAAAAGATTTCCCCGTGGAACGAACCGGACTTACTAAAAACTACACTACTGTACGATTAGGTACACTGCGTATAAGTGTTGTAGCAAGGTTTAAGTATATCCATTCTATAAATAAATAAATATCTTGTGTAAAATTGTATCGTATTTAATAGTTTTTCCTAGTAAAATATAAGCTATTTCATATACACCTCGCATAACATCAAGTATTTTTGGCGCCACTGCCGGGGAGCATAAACGCCGGAAGCGCAACGCTAATATATATAAAAAAAGATTTTTATTAATTTTTTTAGTTTACTTTTATAAAAATACGTTTTTGTAAAATATACATTTTAAATATTCGAAAATATAAAAAGAAAAACAAAAATATGAATATTTTTAAGAGTTTGTTAAATATATAAGTTTTATAAAGTTTCTTTATTTTTATTTTAGTTTGTAAAAATACAAATTTTATTCAAATATTTTGTTTTAATATAAATCAAAACAGCAAAAAAAAAAAAAGATAACTCTCGGCCTGGTACTGTAGCAGCCCAGACCGTGGCCCAAAAACAAAGCTCATGCGATCGCATGAGCCTGAAGGCAAAAACCCATGCGATCGCATGAGAGTGTCAGACACACATATTTTAACCTAATTAAGCATTAATTACGGGGTATTTTTTATTATTATTACTTTAACCCTAATTAGGTTATATTAATTTATTATTTAGTTTTAGTTTTTATTTTTAATTTGTATTATTTAGTTTATTTAGTTTAATTAAATTATAAAATTAATACTTTTACAAAATAAATAATATAAAAATAATATTTTTATAAAAATTGTACTTTTTACAACTTTTAGTATATTTTTATATTTTGTATCTTTTTAATTATTTTAGCATAATATTTGTATTTTTCGCTCGTATTTAGTTTTAAGTCATAGTTTTTGCCATAGTATTTTTATTTCTAGATTTTTAAGATTTGCCGTAAAATCCCTTAAGTGCTTTTTCTTTAGACTAAGATTTAGGTGCTTTAGAATTTTGCGACGCTGTTTTTAGTTTTTAGTACCTTTTTAAGTTATTGCCATTTGGGATATAGTATTTCTTTTTAAGCTTTAATATTTTTAGACGCAACTTTTAATTTTTAGTTTTTAGTTCCTTTTTTAAGTTTCGACGCGCTACTTTCTTATTTTTATTTTGCGACGCCTATTATTTTTCGCCTTTTAATTTTTCGACGTTTTTCGACGCGCTCTTTTTCTCTCTTATTTCTCGCCATTCTAGTTTTTAGGACTTAGAATTTTCTCTATTTCTTATCTAATATTTCTTTAAATTACGAAAATTTATTTTAAGCGGTTAAATTGATAGACATCAAAATTTTCTGGTTCATAGTAATAGTTGGATTTGTACGTGGACCGGGTTATTGGAGCCAAACAGTACTCAATTATATTGAGACCAAACGAATCCTGCCCCTCTGATGCATCTTTTGGCTATTCGAAACGTGGGCAAAATCAGAAAAGTCTATTAATTTGATAACTTATATAATTTTTCTTCCTATTTAAAAACTAATAGGATATTCAGTGAATGCACCGAGCAAAACGTTCACCACCTTTTGTACGTTCACCACCTGTAACTCGATCAAGACATCTAGCTAATATTACCGCCGTTGATTTTTCTTTAGAATCGTCATCCAGTCGACCAAGTACTCCAATTCAAATTTTCGATAATCCATTTTTTGAACCCGACCTCACAATTGAGAATCCGGAGAATATTCAGGGACAATTCATAGATCCTGAACCATTAATCTTTCCTCCGGAACCACCAATCATTCAAACAGAGATTGTTGAGGAACCAACCATTAAATCAGAATCCTCTAGTGATTCAGATTCAACAAATTCAGTTATGGAAAATCTGGAACCTCTAAGTATGGAAGACCAAATGAGAGCTAAACGCACTGGCCAAGGTCACTCAATTACTCAACCAGACATTAATGCGCCAGATTATGAAATCAAAGGACAAATTCTACACATGGTAACTAATCAATGCCAATTTAGTGGTGCACCGAAGGAAGATCCAAATGAACATCTTCGTACCTTTAATAGGATCTGCACACTATTTAAAATAAGAGAAGTGGAGGATGAACAGATATATCTCATGTTATTTCCCTGGAGTTTAAAGGGAGAAGCCAAAGATTGGTTGGAATCGTTACCTGAAGGGGCGATTGATACATGGGACGTTTTAGTTGAAAAATTTCTCAAACAATTCTTTCCGGCATCTAAAGCCGTGAGACTTCAAGGAGAAATTGTTACGTTCACACAAAAGCCAAATGAAACTCTATATGAGGCGTGGACCAGATTTGGAAAGTTATTGAGAGGATGTCCGCAATATGGTTTAGACACCTGTCAAATAGTACAAATATTCTACCAAGGATGCGACATCACTACAAGGAAAGACATAGACATAGCAGCTGGTAGTTCTATTATGAAGAAAATAGAAACTGATGCTTATAAAATTATTGATAACACTGCTTCCCACTCACATGAGTGGCACCAAGAAAAAGATATCGTTAGATCATCTATAGCAGCTAGAGCCGATTCTAGCCATGACTTAGATTCCATTTCTGCAAAGATAGACTGTCGAGAGACGAATGGAAAAGATGACTAAAGATATCCACTCAATACGAATTAGTTGTGAGCAGTGTGGAGGACCACATTTGACAAAAGATTGTCTCAGTATTGAACTAACAATGGAACAAAGGGAGAATGTTTCATATCTAAACCAAAGGCCTGGAAATAATTATCAGAATAATTATCAACCGCCAAGACCGATTTACAACCAAAACCAGAATTATAACTGAAATGTTCCATACAACAACCAACAAGGACCTAGCAATCAACAAGTATCCAATAATACTTACAATCAGCAAAGACCTAATTTTCAAAACAAACCACCACAAATCGATGATAAAAAGCCAAATTTAGAAGATATGATGACGAAGCTAGTTGAATCTCAAACACAGTTTTTCACATCTCAGAAACAAACAAATGAACAAAATGCTCAAGCATTTAGAAATCCACAAGCTTCTATTCAAAATTTAGAATAAGAAGTAAGTAACCTAGCAAGGTTAATAGGTGAAAGAAAACCGGAAAGTCTACCTAGTGATACAAATGCTAACCCCCGGAATGAAACAGCTAAAGCCATTACCACAAGAAGTGGTATTACACTTAAACCACCTGAAATACCTGTAATTTCTGATGAAGCTATTCCTACTCCACAAGAACCACAATCTGAACAAGATAAGGAAAAAGAACCGGTAGTTGAAAAGATTAATGAAGATAACACAGTTAAGGCAAAACCTTATGTTAAACCATACCAACCACCACTTCCTTACCCAAGTAAAATGAGAAAAGAGAGACTTAAAGCCGAGCAATCCAAATTCTTGGATATGTTTAAACAGATAATTGTAAATCTTCCTTTCATTGATGTGATTTCAGGAATGCCTAGATATGCTAAATTTCTGAAAGATCTAATCTCGAATAGAAAGAAAATGGAAGAACTCTCGGCTGTTACTATGAATGCTAATTGTTCAGCAGTGCTGTTGAATAAGATACCAGAAAAACTATCTGATCCAGGAAGTTTCACAATTCCATGTTTTCTGGGAAGTCTTAGTTCAATAGAAGCATTGGCAGATTTAGGTGCTAGTATAAATTTAATGCCGTATTCACTATACACTAAACTAGACCTTGGAGAATTGAAACCAACAAGAATAAGTATACAGCTAGCCAATAGATCAGCAAAATATCCTAGAGGGATAATGGAGAACATGCTAGTTAAAGTTGGTACTTTAGTATTTCCAGTAGATTTTGTTGTTCTGGACATGGAAGAAGATTCTCAAGTTCCTCTCATATTAGGAAGACCATTCTTAAACACGGCTAAAGCAATGATAGACGTATTTGGTAAGAAACTGACCCTAAGTATAGAGGACGAGAGTGTTACCTTTTCTGTTGATAGAGCAATGCAACAACCGCAATCTGCAGATGATACATGCTATTATATTCAAACTATAGAATCACATGCAGAATTGTTAGAAGAATTTTCAGAATTACAAGGAATAGGAGAATGTTCTTTAGGAGAAGGAACTGAACCAATTGATGAAACTGAAATGTTAGCTACACTAATGGCTAATGGATATGAACCAACAACAGAAGAAATTCAAATGTTAAAAGAAGAAGACAGATATCGATATAAATCATCGATAGAAGAACCACCAAAATTAGAGTTAAAGCCACTTCCAAACCATTTGGAATATGCTTATTTACATGGTGAATCTGAATTACCTGTAATAATATCGTCTTCTCGTACTGAAAATGAAAAATCTCAGCTCATTTCTGTGTTGAAAGCTCATAAACCAGCCATTGCATGGAAGATTCATGATATTAAAGGAATAAGTCCTTCGTATTGCACACATAAAATCCTTATGGAAGAAGGTCATAAAACGTATGTGCAACGCCAACGAAGACTAAATCCTAATATGCAAGATGTTGTTAAGAAAGAAATTATTAAACTGCTAGTTGCAGGTTTAATTTATCCAATTTCTGATAGTCCATGGGTAAGCCCAGTTCAATGCGTGCCTAAGAAGGGTGGCATGACTTTCATCACAAATGAGAAAAATGAGCTTATTCCGACTATGACTGTAACAGGATGGCGTGTTTGTATTGATTATAGAAAATTAAATGACGCCACCAGAAAAGATCACTTTCCCTTACCTTTTATTGATCAAATGTTGGAAAGATTAGCCGGAAATAGTTACTATTGTTTTCTTGATGGTTTTTCCGGATATTTTCAAATTCTAATAGCACCCGAGGATCAAGAGAAAATCACATTCACGTGTCATTATGGTACTTTTGCTTACAAACGCATGCCATTTGGACTTTGCAACGCCCCTGCAACCTTTCAAAGGTGCATGATGGCGATTTTTCATGACATGATAGAAGAATGCATGGAAGTTTTCATGGATGACTTTTCAGTCTTCGGTGATACATTTGAATCATGTCTAGTTAATCTTGAACGAATGCTTATTAGATGTGAACAATCAAATCTAGTTCTTAATTGGGAAAAATGCCATTTCATGGTTAAAGAAGGTATCGTTCTTGGACATAAAATCTCAAAAGAAGAAATTGAAGTGGATAGAGCTAAAGTAGATGTAATTGCTAAACTTCCACATCCCACCAATGTTAGAGGAGTTAGGAGTTTTCTAGGGCATGCCGGTTTTTACCGACGTTTCATAAAAGATTTTTCTAAAATTGCCACTCCTATGAATAAACTCATAGAAAAGGATGCTCCATTCATATTTTCAGATGAATGTATCAAATCTTTTAATATTCTTAAAGAAAAACTAACTAATGCGCCAATCATGATAACTCCAAATTGGAATCTACCGTTTGAACTAATGTGCGATGCAAGTGATTTTGCAATGGGAGCCGTTTTAGGACAAAGGATTGAAAAACGATTTTAACCTATTTATTATGCTAGTAAGACATTACAAGGAGCACAAACAAATTACACAACTACTGAAAAAGAACTCCTTGCTATTGTCTTTGCTTTTGACAAATTTCGATCATATCTCGTTCTAGCTAAACAGTGGTCTATACCGACCATTCTGCTCTTAGATACCTATTTTCAAAACAAGATGCTAAACCACGATTAATCCGTTGGATCTTACTCTTACAAGAGTTTGATATTGAAATTCGAGATAAAAGAGGAGCAGAAAATCTCGCCGCTGATCATCTTTCTCGTCTTGAAAATCCTGAATTAGAAGTTCTAAATGAATCAGCCATACAAGACAACTTTCCTGATGAATATCTATTGAAAATAGATTATAATGAAATTCCATGGTTTGCAGACTATGCAAACTACTTAGTTTGTGGATTCCTTTAAAAAGGATTGTCGTACCAAAAACGAAAGAAATTATTTAGTGATATAAAACACTATTTCTGGGAAGATCCACATTTGTTTAAAAGTTGTCCAGATGGAATAATACGCCGATGTGTATTCGGAGATGAAGCTAGTAAAATCTTAAACTCACAGCAAGAAAAGTTTTTGATGCTGGATTCTATTGGCCTACAATTTTCAAAGACGCACACCTTCTTTGCAAATCCTGTGATGCTTGTCAAAGGGCCGAAAAAATAAGTCAACGTGATGAAATGCCACAAAATGTCATTCAAGTATGTGAAGTATTTGACATTTGGGGTATTGACTTTAAGGGTCCATTTCCAAAATCTCATAATAATCTATACATTCTCGTTGCCATTGATTATGTATCTAAATGGGCGGAAGCACAAGCTCTCCTGACTAACGATGGACGAGTTGTAGTCAACTTTTTAAAACGTCTTTTTGCAAGGTTCGGAACACCGAAAGCTTTAATAAGTGATCAGGGAACTCATTTCTGTAATAATCAACTTGAGAAAGTTCTTAAAAGATATGGAGTAACTCATAAAATCTTAACCGCATATCATCCACAGACAAGTGGACAAGTTGAAAATACCAACCGAGCTTTAAAACGTATTCTAGAGAAAACCGTAGGATCAAATCCGAAGGAATGGTCCATGAAATTGGAGGATGCACTCTGGGCTTTTAGAACAGCCTACAAAACTCCAATTGGAACCACACCTTTTAGACTCGTTTACGGAAAAGCATGTCATCTTCCAGTAGAAATTGAACATAAAGTATTTTGGGCTTTGAAGACATGTAATCTTGATTTACATGAAGCTGGATGTCTATGACTAAGTCAACTAAACGAATTAGAAGAATTAAGACAAGAAGCATACGAAAATTCGTTAATCTATAAGGAAAGAACGAAGAAATGGCATGATAAAAGAATCAGAAGTTCAAAAGAATTTAAAGAAGGAGACAGAGTTCTTCTTTTCAATTCACGATTCAAGCTATTCCCTGGAAAATTGAAATCAAGATGGTCTGGACCATTCATAGTCAAAAGAGTTTTCCCATACGGAACAGTAGAATTAATAAATTCAAATGGGATTGAATTTAAGGTTAATGGTCACAGAGTTAAACATTACATATATAGTCCAATGGAAGTCGACAACGAAGTTAATCACAATTTCAACACCACAACTAACTAAGTGTGGGGAGAATCAAGTCTTTAAAGGATAATATATATTTATGTTAGAGTTAAATTTTCTGTTTTCGTGTAGTTCTCGAAAATGGAACCCGAATGGTCTTTCCCTAGCAGACCCTAAAGAACTAGTCTTCTCCCCCCATTATGAATTTTTATTTTTTTTTAGGTTTTACGAGATGAAGACTTCCTGTGATTTAAACCATGGTCTAATGCAGAGATGGACCATTTATATGTTTAGAAGAAAAATTGTTGAATGCTCGAGGTTACGCCTATGTAGCTATGGAAAACCAATTAGTCTGACTATCTTATGAGTGGGCTAGAGCATATCACTAAGAAATCTCTTCCACAGGTAAGTTTGTATAGTTTTCATTTTTATTTTTATTTTTATTTTTAACCTTTTGATAATAAACGCTAAATTGTTCACTATAAAGTATTAAATTGGTATTCAATAAAATTAGGTCTTGCGACCGAAATTATTGATATCATACAAAAATTTATTACATCACTGCGAAATTTAACGTTTATTCTTAAAGATACAATCAACCCAAAATATTTCAAAAATTCGTCATGAGTTAAATTAGGTCGTTGAACCGAAATTACTTTACTTAAAAGAGGGGCGTATATTTTTGATAATATTTATTGATTAAAGTGGGATAAAAGACCAAAAAGATTTTTAATTTTATTTTTACTTTGTTTTTAAAATTAATATATTAATATTAAAATAATATTGTAAACTTGTTAAAATTAATATATATATATATTTAAAATTGTAAATATTTGAAAAAATTAATATTTTAATATAAGTTTGTATGAAAACAAAAATATAATTTAAGTTTGGTGTGAATTTTTAATATGAATTTTTAATTTTATGCATCTTAAATTTAAGTTTGGTGTGATTATAAAAACAAAAAAATTTACTTTATTTCGCTAAGTTAAAAATATGATTTTTAAAATTCGTCGTGAGTTGAAGACTAGGTCATTGAACCGAAATTGCTTTACCCGAGGGAGGGACGAGAATTTTTATTATCATTATTTTTAATCTTATTGAACTAAAGTATGCCAAAAACATTAAAAAAACCCAAAAATCTTTACTTTTAAAATCGCGCTTTGAATTGACAAATTTTAAAATTTTGTCGAGGGACGGACTAGGACAACGATCCGAAATGCCCTCATCCTAAAAAGAAACAAATTTTTAAAATTTTATTAATTTTATGTTTTATTAAGTATAAGGTTTAAAAAAAAAAGCCAAAGTACTGTTCCCGGATACCCATGCGATCGCATGAGATTCAAACTCCAACTCCATACGATCGCATGGAGCTGGAAATCAGCTCAGAAACATAAGGCAGTCGCCTGTTCTGTTCTTTCTCCACAACACACACACATACCCGAAAATACACTCAAATCCTCTCTAAAATTCGCAATTTTTCACCATAATTCATCAAATTTCTTGCTCTAATCATGCATAGATTCTCATTCTTCAGCAAAAAGGTAAAAATTACACCCCTAAACTCATAAATTTTCTAGTTTTTGTGATAATTACCAATAATTTACCTAATGCAATTTTGTTAATTTCTAGTGTAATTAGTGATAAATTGTTAGTATTTTATGCATGTATAACCTAGATTGATGCTATTTAACATGATTTGAAGCCAAAAACTTCAAAATTTTTAGAAATCTAGGGTTTGTGTTCTTGAGCAATTTGGGGCTTTTTGATATAAACAGGTTATGGCCGATTTTTGTCATGAATTATTGCTAAATTGAGTAGTGTAACATGTTTAAGTAGTTAAATGATCCAAACATTGACCCTAAACATGATTTTTAAAGATTAAAGTGGACTTTTTAGGCGAAAATTCATGAACTTGATTAATTTGATATATTTGCCATTTGAGACTTGTTTAATTGTTAGTAACGACTATTTTTGAAATGTCCCGTTCTTATTAATTAAAAACGTTCCATATTAATTGATTTTGTTGCGAGGTTTTGACCTCTATATGAGACTTTTTTCAAAGACTGCATTCATTTTTAAAACAAACCATAACCTTTATTTCATAAATAAAGGTTTAAAAAGCTTTACGTAGATTATCAAATAATGATAATCTAAAATATCCTGTTTACACACGACCATTACATATTGGTTTACAATACAAATATGTTACATCGAAATCAGTTTATTGAATGCAGTTTTTACACAATATCATACAAGCATGGACTCCAAATCTTGTCCTTATTTTAGTATGCAACAGCGGAAGCTCTTAGTATTCACCTGAGAATAAACATGCTTTAAAAGTAAACAAAAATGTTGGTGAGTTATAGGTTTAACCTATATATATCAAATCATAACAATAGACCACAAGTTTCATATTTCAATACACATCCCATACATAGAGATAAAAATCATTCATATGGTGAACACCTGGTAACCGACATTAACAAGATGCATATATAAGAATATCCCCATCATTCCGGGACACCCTTCGGATATGATATAAATTTCGAAGTACTAAAGCATCCAGTACTTTGGATGGGGTTTGTTAGGCCCAATAGACCTATCTTTAGGATTCGCGTAAATTAGGGTGTCTGTTCCCTAATTCTTAGATTACCAGACTTAATAAAAAGGGGCATATTCGATTTCGATAATTCAACCATAGAATGTAGTTTCACGTACTTGTGTCTATTTTGTAAATCATTTATAAAACCTGCATGTATTCTCATCCCAAAAATATTAGATTTTAAAAGTGGGACTATAACTCACTTTTACAGATTTTTACTTCGTCGGGAAGTAAGACTTGGCCACTGGTTGACTCACGAACCTATAACAATATATACATATATCAAAGTATGTTCAAAATATATTTACAACACTTTTAATATATTTTGATGTTTTAAGTTTATTAAGTCAGCTGTCCTCGTTAGTAACCTACAAATAGTTGTCCACAGTTAGATGTACAGAAATAAATCGATAAATATTATCTTGAATCAATCCACGACCCAGTGTATACGTATCTCAGTATTGATCACAACTCAAACTATATATATTTTGGAATCAACCTCAACCCTGTATAGCTAACTCCAACATTCACATATAGAGTGTCTATGGTTGTTCCGAAATATATATAGATGTGTCGACATGATAGGTCGAAACATTGTATACGTGTCTATGGTATCTCAAGATTACATAATATACAATATAAGTTGATTAAGTTATGGTTGGAATAGATTTGTTACTGATAGCATTTCGTATGCCCGAGAGACGTATTTAATCAATGTGGCTAATGTGTTATGATCCAAGTCGGGTCATACCCAATAACAAACTTCTAACACCTTATTCGTATTTAATCTTTACGAATGGATCGTTAATTAAGTACGCGACACTTGGATTTTAGAAAATCGGTTTTCTGAAATATTATCACTTGAGATAAATTATTTGGATAATTTATATTTAATTATTTATAGGTTTAAATAATTAAGTTGTGTTATATTTTATAAAAGGTTTATAAAATATGTAAGTTACAAATGCATGTTTCTTTTATACAAGTTTTATAAACTTATATACAAGTTTTATAAAAACTTATATCTTGTATAAAATAAAGGAAGTGTGGGCAGATTTTGTAGCCCCAAGAATGACCATTCCATGCTTATTCTTGTTGTTTTCAAGAACACACTTCCACATGAAGCATGCTAGCATCTTATACCAAGTGATTGACTCAAGAATATGACTTGAAGTTGAAAAACTCTCCTTGTTTTTCCTGCTGCCATTCACGAACTGGTTGAGCTGAAACAAGGGTCCAATAATTTCATTTGCAAGCTCACTCAAGTGTCATAAAATCCTAACTAAACATAAGAGGTGTTGGGTTCAAGTTTGGGGTATTATCCTCTTGAGGTTTCATAGTTTTGAAGCTTGCATTCACCATCATTTCTAAGTAGCTGCTGATCGGTTTTATTGGGTCCAAAAGAAGTGGTTTCAAGCTTGATTTGCAAGGTCATTAGGGTTCTAAAGTTTAGCAAAACTTTAGGGTGGTGTTGTAGAACAAGCTTGGTGTTTTCATTCTCATATTCATCAACTTTTGGAACAAAGTTACCTCCTAACTTGGAGAAGGTATAATTCCATGAACTAGCTCTATTTACATTATAGCATATTGTTTACAAGACTAGATTCTTTCATGGAATACATTTAAAAAGGTTAAAGCACATTAAACAAATTAAAAAATTGCTTCCGCTTGCTCTCTTTGAAAATGCCGAATTATACATACACATAAATGGGTTTTGTGGTTTTGTTTAAATGTTGTATTCCATTAATGGTATCTAGAGCCAAAGTCTTGTTAATATGCTTCTTGTTTTTGGCTAGTAAACTCATTTACCTTACAATCTACTAACATGCATGAAAGTAGAATGTAAAAATCATGAGTTTTGGTGGGTGTGGTGACTTGGCCGAAAATTTTGGGTTCCAAAAGTGGGTTTGGGACTTCAACTTTGGCCAAGATTTGTTGTTATGTTATTGTTCACAATCAAGCCTTGACCATGTGTTTGTATGGTTGTATGTTGTGATTGATTTATTCATTTTATGGTTTGTAATATTAATCATTCATTTGGTTGTAATAATTTGTAATATTCATTCATTTGTAATTTATTTTATATTTGGTATGTAAAATAGATTAGGTTGTAATTTCCTTTTCTAGAAAAATGTATTAGGTTATATATTTTGTAAAAAGAAAAGTGAAGATTCAAGAAGATTACAAGATGGAGCATAAGGATACAAGAGCTAGTAGGAGATTTGTTAATCTCTTACTTTGTACTTTAACCCTTTAGGTAACACTTGTTTTGGATAAACAAGTGTTCACCACCATGGCTTGATTGTGGACCTTCTTATTTGCATGCTTGTATGTTTGTTGTGTATGTGTTTGGTTGATACAAGTTCACATGAATACACTTGCAAAAATGACATTATAATTGGTTATAATCATAACAACAAAATGACACTAATAAATGGTTATTAAGGACATATATAAAAGGATAACAAATTGGTTTATATCTAGTAATTGGTTTACTAAAAGAACATGAAAATGGATTTTCATAAAGTGCTACACACCAAATGCATGTTGGTGTATAGCTATTTGTTTTCTAAAACTAGAATGTAGAAAACTTAAAATCCCTTTAACCAAAACAAGGAAAACAAGTTAAACGCCATCCTTTTGTATGAACACTTAGACATATTAGAAAACTCTTGATGGGATAAAGGTCACCTAACCGTCATGAGCGGACTAATATGAATAAGGTACACTTCGCATACATGTGGGATAAAGGTCACCTAACCACTTGTATGTTAAGTCTACATGTTTACACAAGTAGGACGACTTGATTTGGGAATCATGAACTTAGGGTCACCGAAGCATGATGAACAAATAGGCGTTGATGGGATTAATATGCCATGCAAAAGGATTGCATGATCCCATAACTTAGAAGTTGCAAAAGGATTGCAATTGTCATTATGACTACCTAGCTAAATCAAATGCCGGGATAAAGGTCACCTAACCGGAATTTGATTTACCGTTGGATTCTAAAATTTAATAAGACAATTAATATTAAAAGGGTATTGTTTATTAAATATAAAATCGATACTTAAATGAACTTTGTTAAATTTTGTAGATGGCCGCAAACAACAACAACAACATACCAAATGCACCAATTAATCTACATAACCTATCACTAAGGTCCCTCCTTGAGAAAGATAAACTCAATCATACGAACTTTATGGATTGGTTCCGTAATTTAAGAATTGTCCTCAAACTTGAGGACAAAGCGTATGTGTTGGAGGACCCCATTCCCGATCAACCGGACGAGAATGATACGGAAGCAATGGCAATTTGGGACAAGTATTGCACCGATTCGGTGCAAGTCGGTTGCCTAATGCTTGGGACTATGATTCCCGAACTTCAAAAAGATTTCGAGCATCATAGTGCATATGACATGATTACGCAATTGAAGGAGATGTTCCTTCAACAAGCGCGTGTCGAGCGCTTTGAGACCGTTCGGGCGTTACATGCATGTCGTATGGACGACTCCCAATCTGTGTCATCTTATGTCCTTAGGATGAAAAGCCTTATCGATCACGCTAACCGCCTCAACCTAAACATTTCCAATGAGCTTGCCACCGATCTTATCCTAAACTCCTTATCAAAAAGGTTTGATCAATTTGTAGTTAACTACAATATGAATGGGATGGAGAAAAGCATTGGTGAACTTCATGGTATGCTTAGGACAGCGGAAACTAGCATGGGTAAAAGGGCTTTACCCGTGTTGGCGATTGAACAAGGTGGGTCCAAAGGTAACACCTCTAAGCCAAAGGTGGCTAAGAGAAAAGGACCCACCTATCAAGGTAAAGGGAAGGGGAAGATGGTTACCCCAACCATCAACAAGGCTAAGAAGCAAAAGGTAGCCGAAAAGGCAAACCCCAAGGAAGACCCGTGTTTCGGTTGCGGTGAAATGGGTCACTGGAAGCGAAATTGCCCGGTCTACCTTAAAGAGTTGAAGGACAAGAGGGATGCGGGGCAAACCTCAGGTAATATATATATGGTATATATTGAGCTTAACATTACTTCTTCTAATACATGGGTATTAGACACGGGATGTGGAACTCATATTTGCAATTCTTTACAGGGGTTCAAAAGAAGTGATCATATGGCGGGAACATCAAGTCTCTATATGGGCAATGGTGCAAAGGTGCATGTTAAAGCTCAAGGAGATTTTGTTTTGAAGCTTCCAAGCGGATTGGAGCTTATTTTAAATGATGTTTTGTATGCTCCGGATTTGTGTAGAAACATTATTTCTATTTCTCGCTTAAAACAATGTGGTTACAATGTTAATTTTATTGATGATGATATTCATGTTTCTAAAGATGATGTGTTCTATTTCAAGGCTTCGCCTTCAAATGGGATTTATGAATTAGTCCATGATGATGCATCGTCTAGCTCAATATACCATACTAGCACCAAGAAACTCAAAAAGGATTTGAGTGATTCCTACTTATGGCATTGTCGCCTTGGTCACATAAACAAGAATCGAATGCATACACTTCAAAAGAATGGACTCTTGAAGGCAAATGAGATAGACTCATTCGATGTATGCGAATCTTGTTTACAAGGCAAGATGACTAAAGCACCTTTCAAAGGGACATATGAAAGGGCTAAAGACTTATTGGGATTAATACATTCGGATGTATGTGGACCCTTTAAGCCCATGACTAGGAATGGTGAAAGATACTTTGTTACATTCATTGATGACTTCAGTCGTTTCGGATATGTCTACTTATTAAGACATAAGGATGAAACATTTGAAGCATTCAAAGAATATCAAAACGAAGTACAAAATCAACTCAACAAGACAATCAAGGTACTTCGTACCGATAGAGGAGGTGAATACCTAAGCGATGCTTTCCAAGATCATCTTAGGAGTTGTGGGATTATCTCACAACTTACTCCACCAGGAACACCCCAACTTAATGGAGTTTCCGAAAGGAGGAACAGAACCCTAATGGATATGGTTCGATCTATGATGGCAAGAAGCTCGTTACCTCTATCATTTTGGGGTTATTGTCTATGCTCTGTGGCCCGTATTTTAAATATGGCCCCAACCAAGAAAGTGGAGCGAACTCCTCATGAGATGTGGTTTGGAAAACCTCCTTCTCTTTCATACTTGAAAGTATGGGGATGTGAAGCTTATCCTAAGCGCTTCGTCGCTAACAAGCTAAATGCTCGATCCACGAAGTGTATCTTCATAGGATATCCCAAGGATGATATGGGATACTATTTCTATGATCCGACCGAGCAAAATGTATTTGTTGCTCGAAAGGCGGAATTCCTTGAAACTAAGTTCCTATTGGAAGGAAATAGTGAAAGGAAGATAGATTTTGATGAGGTTCAAGATCAAATAGATGATGCACAATTGGTTGACGCTAGCACTCAACATGAAAATGTTGAGGATGATCAAATGGATGATCAAAGTATACAAAATGTTCGTAGATCTGGTAGGATTAGTAACCCTCCTGAGAGATATGGGTTTCTCATAGATGGTTGCTATACGATTGATTTGGATGAACCAATCAACTACCAAGATGCTTTATCAAGGACTGATAAAGACAAATGGCAGGAAGCCATGAACTCCGAGATGAAATCCATGTATGACAACCAAGTTTGGGAACTTGTTGTGCAACCTCCTGGCTCTAAGCTAGTTGATTGCAAATGGCTTTTCAAGATGAAAACCGACAAATATGGAAACTTGGATACATACAAAGCTAGACTTGTAGCAAGAGGTTTCACTCAAACTCAAGGGATTGATTATGATGAAACTTTTTCACCTGTAGCAATGCTAAAGTCTATCAGGATATTATTTGCCATTGCTGCTCATTATGATTATGAAATATGGCAAATGGATGTCAAAACCGCTTTCCTAAATGGATATCTTGAGGAAGATATCTACATGGTTCAGCCTGAAGGTTTTGTTGATCCTAAACATCCTGACAAAGTATGTAAATTAAAGAAGTCAATCTACGGACTAAAACAAGCATCTAGAATGTGGAATCATCGTTTTAATGAGGAGGCCAAGAAATTTGGCTTCATTAAAAATGGTGATGAAGCTTGTGTATACAAGAAAGCTAGTGGGAGTACTGTCATGTTCCTTGTACTATATGTGGATGATATATTATTATTTGGTAATGATATTCCCACAATGGAAGGAGTCAAAACATGGCTAAGAAGCTGCTTCTCCATTAAAGATCTTGGAGAAGCACAACACATATTGGGGATTGGGATCTATAGAGATAGATCCAAGAAATTGATAGGTTTAAGTCAAAGTACATACATTGACAAAGTCTTGAAAAGGTTCAAGATGGAGTACTCTAAGAGAGGTTTGGTACCTATTCAAAGAGGAACCATTCTCAGTACATCTCAGTGTCCTACCACGAAAGATGAACAAGAGAGAATGAAGAAAGTCCCATATGCGTCTGCTATTGGGTCAATCATGTATGCAATGATATGTACTAGACCGGATGTGTCATGCGCTTTGAGCTTGACAAGTAGATACCAGAATAACCCAGGAAACGATCATTGGATTGCGGTTAAAAGTATATTGAAATACCTTAGAAGGACTAAGGACATGTTTCTAATATACGGATCTGGTGAGGATGAACTCGTAGTAAAAGGTTACGTGGATGCGAGTTTCCAAACTGATCAAGATGATTCTCGATCATAGTCCGGTTATGTCTTCATGTTAAATGGAGGTGCAGTCTCTTGGAAGAGTTCGAAACAGGGAGTTGTTGCATTATCCACTACAGAATCGGAATACATTGCCGCCTCATTGGCAGCTCAGGAAGCTGCATGGATAAAGAAATTTGTTGACGACTTAGGAGTGGTCCCTACCATTCAAGACCCTCTTGAGATCTTTTGTGACAACGAGGGAGCAATAGCTCAAATCAAAGAACCTCGCGATCACCAAAAGACACGTCACATTAAACGGCGATTCAACTACATAAGGGATGAAGTTGAAAATGGAATGATATGTATTCGCAAAGTTCACACAGATCAAAATATTGCGGATCCACTCACGAAGCTCCTACATAATCCAAAGCACGAAAGACATGTTAGTGCAATGGGACTTCGATATTCTAGTGATTGGTTATGATCTGTTTTATGTATTGTACCGGAACGAATTGTTCAAACTCATTAATATAATTGTGGTTTAATTTATTTTGAGTTAAGTTCCTATTTAGCATATTTATCCATGAATAAATAATTATTCTAAATTCCTTAGTTGATCACATCTGTGGGAACAAATGTGAGGTTTAAACTATTATGAACTTGGATTGGTTTACATTCGCGAACTGAATGTGGGGCAAGGTTGCAACCAAGGTTCATAGATATTTGTGGGATACAAATATTGGAAGACCCGCTCTCAAGACTTACTGTATGGAGCCTTTGTGGTTGATCACATGTAATCTTGAGTAAAGGCGAATATCATTGTATCCTCTGACCTGAGATACATATTGGGTTCAGATATTCACTTTGTATTATGCCTTGATTCTTTCCTTCACTATTCTGAAATATGGTAGCTCATAAGGAAGAACTCAGGTATATTGCAAAGCGTATATCTAGGACGTATGTTGTCAAGATGGAATTTGTCCCTCTTATTCGTTGAGAGTCAGATGTCTAAGGCCTGATAAAGTTAAATCTATAAGAGAGTGATCATTCTATGTCTCTTGGATTTAACATGACATCCAGGACAAAAGGATATATTGATAGATTCACCTAATCATGTTCGAGATGGGAACTCGAAAGGGATGATGTTATTGAATGGCACAAAGTCATAACATATTAGGGGTGATGGACGGTGTGTTAGGCTGTATCCATCATTTGCATTAGTTTCATACGTTTCTCGTGCAAGTGGGAGATTGATAGCATTTCGTATGCCCGAGAGACGTATTTAATCAATGTGGTTAATGTGTTATGATCCAAGTCGGGTCATACCCAATAACAAACTTCTAACACCTTATTCGTATTTAATCTTTACGAATGGATCGTTAATTAAGTACGCGACACTTGGATTTTAGAAAATCGGTTTTCTGAAATATTATCACTTGAGATAAATTATTTGGATAATTTATATTTAATTATTTATAGGTTTAAATAATTAAGTTGTGTTATATTTTATAAAAGGTTTATAAAATATGTAAGTTACAAATGCATGTTTCTTTTATACAAGTTTTATAAACTTATATACAAGTTTTATAAAAACTTATATCTTGTATAAAATAAAGGAAGTGTGGGCAGATTTTGTAGCCCCAAGAATGACCATTCCATGCTTATTCTTGTTGTTTTCAAGAACACACTTCCACATGAAGCATGCTAGCATCTTATACCAAGTGATTGACTCAAGAATATGACTTGAAGTTGAAAAACTCTCCTTGTTTTTCCTGCTGCCATTCACGAACTGGTTGAGCTGAAACAAGGGTCCAATAATTTCATTTGCAAGCTCACTCAAGTGTCATAAAATCCTAACTAAACATAAGAGGTGTTGGGTTCAAGTTTGGGGTATTATCCTCTTGAGGTTTCATAGTTTTGAAGCTTGCATTCACCATCATTTCTAAGTAGCTGCTGATCGGTTTTATTGGGTCCAAAAGAAGTGGTTTCAAGCTTGATTTGCAAGGTCATTAGGGTTCTAAAGTTTAGCAAAACTTTAGGGTGGTGTTGTAGAACAAGCTTGGTGTTTTCATTCTCATATTCATCAACTTTTGGAACAAAGTTACCTCCTAACTTGGAGAAGGTATAATTCCATGAACTAGCTCTATTTACATTATAGCATATTGTTTACAAGACTAGATTCTTTCATGGAATACATTTAAAAAGGTTAAAACACATTAAACAAATTAAAAAATTGCTTCCGCTTGCTCTCTTTAAAAATGCCGAATTATACATACACATAAATGGGTTTTGTGGTTTTGTTTAAATGTTGTATTCCATTAGTTACCAATTTTCACGTAGCTAAAATGAGAAAAATTATCCAATCTTGTTTTACCCATAACTTCTTCATTTTAAATCCGTTTTGAGTGAATCAAATTGCTATGGTTTCATATTGAACTCTATTTTATGAATCTAAATAGAAAAAGTATAGGTTTATAGTCGGAAAAATAAGTTACAAGTCATTTTTGTAAAGGTAGTCATTTCAGTCGAAAGAACGACGTCTAGATGACCATTCTAGAAAACATACTTCCACTTTGAGTTTAACCATAATTTTTGGATATAGTTTCATGTTCATAATAAAAATCATTTTACCAGAATAACAACTTTTAAATCAAAGTTTATCATAGTTTTTAACTAACTAACCCAAAACAGCCCGCGGTGTTACTACGACGGCGTAAATCAAATTTTACGGTGTTTTTCGTGTTTCCAGGTTTTAAATCATTAAGTTAGCATATCATATAGATATAGAACATGTGTTTAGTTGATTTTAAAAGTCAAGTTAGAAGGATTAACTTTTATTTGTGAACAAATTTAGAATTAACTAAACTATGTTCTAGTGATTACAAGTTTAAACCTTCGAATAAGATAGCTTTATATGTATGAATCGAATGATGTTATGAACATCATTACTACCTCAAGTTCCTTGGATAAACCTACTGGAAATGAGAAAAATAGATCTAGCTTCAAAGGATCCTTGGATGGCTTGAAAGTTCTTGAAGCAGAATCATGACACGAAAACAATTTCAAGTAAGATTTCCACTCGAAATAAGATTGTTATAGTTATAGAAATTGAATTAAAGTTTGAATATGATTATTACCTTGTATTATATAGATAACCTACTATAAGTAAAAAAGGTTTCTTGATCTTGGATGATTACTTGGAATGGATTTAGAAAACTTGGAAGTAAACTTGCAATCTTGAAAGTATTCTTGATTTTATGAAACTAGAACTTTTGGAATTTATGAAGAACACTTAGAACTTGAAGATAGAACTTGAGAGAGATCAATTAGATGAAGAAAATTGAAGAATGAAAGTGTTTGTAGGTGTTTTTGGTCATTGGTGTATGGATTAGATATAAAGGATATGTAATTTTGTTTTCATGTAAATAAGTCATGAATGATTACTCATATTTTTGTAATTTTATGAGATATTTCATGCTAGTTGCCAAATTATGGTTCCCACATGTGTTAGGTGACTCACATGGGCTGCTAAGAGCTGATCATTGGAGTATATATACCAATAGTACATACATCTAAAAGCTGTGTATTGTACGAGTACGAATATGGGTGCATACGAGTAGAATTGTTGATGAAACTGAACGAGGATGTAATTGTAAGCATTTTTGTTAAGTAGAAGTATTTTGATAAGTGTCTTGAAGTCTTTCAAAAGTGTATGAATACATATTAAAACACTACATGTATATACATTTTAACCGAGTCGTTAAGTCATCGTTAGTCGTTACATGTAAATGTTGTTTTGAAACCTTTAGGTTAACGATCTTGTTGAATGTTGTTAACCCATTGTTTATTATAACAAATGAGATGTTAAATTGTTATATTATCATGATATTATGATATATAATATATCTTAGTATGATATATATACAGTTAAATGTCGTTACAACAATAATCGTTACATATATGTCTCGTTTCGAAATCATTAAGATAGTAGTCTTATTTTTACATATGTATTTCATTGTTAATACACTTAATAATATATTTACTTATCATTTAACATAATTAACCAAGTGTATCAATATCTTAATATGATTCATATGTACCTAGTAAGACGTTGTTATAACGATAATCGTTATATATATCGTTTTCGAGTTTCTTATATACCTAGTAAGTCGGTAAGCTACTGGTCCGACACAATCAATAATCTTGAATGGTCCAATATACCTTGGATTTAATTTCCCTTGTTTACCAAATCGAACAACGCCTTTCCAAGGTGCAACTTTAAGCATGACCATCTCTCCAATTTCAAATTCTATATCTTTTCTTTTAATGTCAGCGTAGCTCTTTTGTCGACTTTGGGCGGTTTTCAACCGTTGTTGAATTTGGATGATCTTCTCGGTAGTTTCTTGTATAATCTACGGACCCGTAATCTGTCTATCCCCCACTTCACTCCAAAAAATCGGAGACCTGTACTTTCTATCATAAAGTGCTTCAAACGGCGCCATCTCAATGCTTGAATGGTAGCTGTTGTTGTAGGAAAATTCTGCTAACGGTAGATGTCGATCCCAACTGTTTCCGAAATCAATAACACATGCTCGTAGCATGTCTTCAAGCATTTGTATTGTCCTTTCGCTCTGCCCATCAGTTTGTGGATGATAGGCAGTACTCATGTCTAGACGAGTTCCTAATGCTTGCTGTAATGTCTGCCAGAATCTTGAAATAAATCTGCCATCCCTATCAGAGTTAATAGAGATTGGTATTCCATGTATGGAGACGACTTCCTTCAAATACAGTCATGCTAACTTCTCCATCTTGTCATCTTCTCTTATTGGCAGGAAGTGTGCTGATTTGGTGAGACGATCAACTATTACCCAAATAGTATCAAAACCACTTGCAGTCCTTGGCAATTTAGTGATGAAATCCATGGTAATGTTTTCCCATTTCCATTCCGGGATTTTGGGTTGTTGAAGTAGACCTGATGGTTTCTGATGCTCAGCTTTGATCTTAGAACACGTCAAACATTCTCCTACGTATTTAGCAACATCGGCTTTCATACCCAGCCACCAAAAATGTTTCTTGAGATCCTTGTACATCTTCCCCGTTCCAGGATGTATTGAGTATCTGGTTTTATGAGCTTCTCTAAGTACCATTTCTCTCATATCTCCAAATTTTGGTACCCAAATCCTTTCAGCCCTATACCGGGTTCCGTCTTCCCGAATATTAAGATGCTTCTCCGATCCTTTGGGTATTTCATCCTTTAAATTTCCATCTTTTAAAACTCCTTGTTGCGCCTCCTTTATTTGAGTAGTAAGGTTATTATGAATCATTATATTCATAGATTTTACTCGAATGGGTTCTCTCTCCTTCCTGCTCAAGGCATCGGCTACCACATTTGCCTTCCCCGGGTGGTAACAAATCTCAAAGTCTTAATCATTCAATAATTCAATCCACCTACGCTGCCTCATATTCAGTTGTTTCTGATTAAATATGTGTTGAAGACTTTTGTGGTCGGTATATATAATACTTTTGACCCCATATAAGTAGTGCCTCCAAGTCTTTAATGCAAAAACAACCGCGCTTAATTCCAAATCATGCGTCGTATAATTTTGTTCGTGAATCTTCAATTGTCTAGACGCATAAGCAATCACCTTCGTTCGTTGCATTAATACACAACCGAGACCTTGCTTTGATGCGTCACAATAAATCACAAAATCATCATTCCCTTCAGGCAATGACAATATAGGTGCCGTAGTTAGCTTTTTCTTCAATAACTGAAATGCTTTCTCTTGTTCATCATTCCATTCAAATTTTTTCCCTTTATACGTTAATGCAGTCAAGGGTTTTACTATTCTGGAAAAGTCTTGGATGAACCTTCTGTAGTAACCAGCTAGTCCTAAAAACTGGCGTATGTGTTTCGGAGTTTTCGGGGTTTCCCACTTTTCAACAGTTTCTATCTTTGCCGGATCCAACTTAATACCTTCTTTGTTCACTATGTGACCGAGGAATTGAACTTCTTCCAACCAAAATGCACACTTTGAAAACTTAGCGTACAATTCTTCCTTCCTCAATACTTCTAACACCTTTCTCAAATGTTCACCGTGTTCTTGGTCATTCTTTGAGTAAATAAGTATGTCATCAATGAAAACAATGACAAACTTGTCAAGGTATGGTCCACACACTCGGTTCATAAGGTCCATGAACACAGCTGGTGCATTAGTTAAACCAAACGGCATGACCATAAACTCGTAATGACCGTAACGTGTTCTGAAAGCAGTCTTTGGAATATCATCTTCTTTCACCCGCATTTGATGATACCCGGAACGTAAGTCAATCTTTGAATAAACAGACGAGCCTTGTAGTTGATCAAATAAGTCGTCGATTCTCGGTAGTGGGTAGCGGTTCTTGATGGTAAGTTTGTTCAACTTTCGTAGTCGGTATACAACCTGAATGTACCATCTTTCTTCTTGACAAACAAAACAGGAGCTCCCCACGGTGATGTGCTTGGTCGAATGAAACCACGCTCTAAAAGTTCTTGTAATTGGCTTTGTAGTTCTTTCATCTCGCTGGGTGCGAGTCTGTAAGGAGCACGAGCTATTGGTGCAGCTCCTGGTACAAGATCTATTTGAAATTCAACAGATCGATGTGGGGGTAATCCCAGTAATTCTTTCGGAAATACATCGGGAAATTCTTTTGCAATGGAAACATCATTGATGCTCTTTTCTTCAGTTTGTACTTTCTCGACGTGTGCTAGAACAGCATAGCAACCTTTTCTTATTAGTTTTTGTGCCTTCAAATTACTAATAATATGTAGCTTCGTGTTGCCCTTTTCTCCGTACACCATTAAGGGTTTTCCTTTTTCTCGTATAATGCGAATTGCATTTTTGTAACAAACGATCTCTGCTTTCACTTCTTTCAATCAGTCCATACCGATTATCACATCAAAACTCCCTAACTCTACTGGTATCAAATCAATCTTAAATGTTTCGCTAACCAGTTTAATTTCTCGATTCCGACATATATTATCTGCTGAAATTAATTTACCATTTGCTAATTCGAGTAAAAATTTACTATCCAAAGGCGTCAATGGACAACTTAATTTAGCACAAAAATCTCTACTCATATAGCTTCTATCCGCACCCGAATCAAATAAAACGTAAGCAGATTTATTGTCAATAAGAAACGTACCCGTAACAAGCTCCGGGTCTTCCTGTGCCTCTGCCGCATTAATATTGAAAACTCTTCCGTGGCCTTGTCCATTCGTGTTCTCCTGGTTCGGGAAATTTCTAATAATGTGGCCCGGTTTTCCACATTTATAACAAACTACATTGGCATAACTTGCTCCGACACTACTTGCTCCGCCATTACTCGTTCCGACACCATTTGTTCCTTTCGTTCTATTAACCCCTGGTCCGTAGACCTCACACTTCACCGCGCTATGACCATTTCTTTTACACTTGTTGCAAAATTTGGTGCAGAACCCCGAGTGATACTTTTCACACCTTTGGCATAGCTGCTTCTGATTGTTGTTGTTGTTGTTGTTGCGGTTATTATTGTTGTTGGGATGATTGTTGTAGTTGCTGTTGTTGTTGTTGTTGTTGTTGTTGTTGGGCCGTTTGTTGTAGTTGCGATTGATGTTGCGATTGTTGGGATAATTGTTGCGATTATTGTTGTAATTGCTGTTGTTGTTGTATTGGTAATTCTTATCACCGTTTTCCTCCCACTTTCTTTTGACTTGCTTCACATTGGCCTCTTCAGCAGTCTGTTCTTTAATTCTTTCTTCAATCTGGTTCACTAGTTTGTGAGCCATTCTACATGCCTGTTGTATGGAGGCGGGCTCGTGTGAACTTATATCTTCTTGGATTCTTTCCGGTAATCCTTTCACAAACGCGTCGATCTTCTCTTCCTCATCTTCGAATGCTCCCGGACACAATAGGCACAATTCTGTGAATCATCTTTCGTACGTGGTAATATCAAATCCTTGGGTTCGTAACCCTCTAAGTTCTGTCTTGAGCTTATTGACCTCGGTTCTGGGACGGTACTTCTCGTTCATCAAGTGCTTGAATGCTGACCACGGTAGTGCGTACGCATCGTCTTGTCCCACTTGCTCTAGATAGGTATTCCACCATGTTAACGCAGAACCTGTGAAGGTATGCATAGCGTACTTCACTTTGTCCTCTTCAGTACACTTACTTATGGCAAACACCGATTCGACCTTCTCGGTCTACCGTTTCAATCCGATCGGTCCTTCGGTTCCACCAAATTCCAAAGGTTTGCAGGCAGTGAATTCTTTGTAGGTGCATCCTACACGATTTCCTGTACTACTAGATCCAAGGTTATTGTTGGTATGTAGCGCAGCCTGTACTGCGACTATGTTTGAAGCTAGAAAAGTACGGAATTCCTCTTCATTCATATTCACGGTGTGTCGAGTAGTCGGTGCCATTTCCTTCAAAATAGTCAAATGGAACAAGTTAATCATACAGAATATTAAGAGTAGTTAATAGTATTTCGTAGCATAATATGAACTCATTTATAAAAGCTTTTTCTTCATATTAGCGTTTTATAAGTTTAAATTCGGGTAGTACCTACCCGTTAAGTTCATACTTAGTAGCTAATATACAATTCAACTACTACAATTCTATATGAAAAACTGGTTATAATAATATTTCGCGTTCAAACTTTTACACAATATTTTACAAACTTACAATACCGCTTATTTTACATATAGCATGAAATATAGCACACAATAAATTTGATACAAGATGGTTGTGAAGATAATTCTAGCTAGTACACAAGTCGTTCAGCAAAGGCAATAAAGACACGTAATTCATACGTCCAGAAACAAGTCATGCATTCTGGTTTTACTAAGATTACTTCCCATCCTTGGTCTTGTGGAACATAACCGTTATGGCCATTGATAAGACAGCGTGTTGTAACGTCGTCAAAGGGACGAGGGTTACGTAATGTCCAACAGTCCCGTAACAATCTAAAAACCTCATTTCTTACCCCAATTACCGACTCCGTCACATGTGGGAACGTTTTGTTTAATAGTTGTAGCCCGATGTTCTTGTTCTCACTTTGGTGAGAAGCGAACATTACTAATCCGTAAGCATAACATGCTTCTTTATGTTGCATGTTAGCCGCTTTTTCTAAATCACGAAGTCCAATATTCGGATATATTGAGTCAAAATAATTTCTTAACCCATTGCGTAAAATAGCATTTGGGTTCCCCGCAATATATGCGTCAAAGTAAACACATCGTAACTTATGGATTTCGCAATGTGATATCCCCCATCTTTTGAACGAAAGCCTTTTATAAACCAAGGCATTCTAGGAACGTTCTTCGAATGTCTTACAAACTGATCTCGCCTTAAATAGTTGTGCCGAAGAATTCTGACCGACTCTAGACAAGATTTCATCAATCATGTCTCCGGGTAGGTCTCTTAAAATATTGGGTTGTCTATCCATTTTGTGTTTTTATACTGTAAAATAGACAAGAGTTAGATTCATAAAAAAAAAATACTTATTAATACAAGCAATTTTTACATATATCATAAAGCATAAGCACACTATATTACATATATTACTCCACACGAATACAACTATCTTATTCCGACTCGCTTGTTTCTTCTTCTTCGGTTTTGGTTCGTTTTGCCAAGTTTCTAGGGATATATGATGTTCCCCTAATACGAGCCGTCGTTTTCCACATTGGTTTAGAAAAACCTGGTGGTTTAGAGGTTCGCGGGTCATTGTTACAACTTAAGGACTTCGGGGGTTAACGATACATATAAAGTTCATTGGGGTTGGAATTAGATTTCTCTATTTTTATGCCCTTTCCCTTATTATTTTCTTTTGCCTTTTTAAATTCAGTTGGGGTAATTTCTATAACATCATCGGAATTCTCTTCGGAATCCGATTCATCGGAGAATTGGTAATCCTCCCAATATTTTGCTTCCTTGGTGGAAACACCATTGACCATAATTAACCTTGGTCGGTTGGTTGAGGATTTTCTTTTACTTAACCGTTTTATTATTTCCCCCACCGGTTCTATTTCTTCATCCGGTTCCGATTCTTCTTCCGGTTCCGATTCTTCTTCCAGTTCCGATTCTTCTTCCAGTTCCTCTTCGGGAACTTGTGAATCAGTCCACGAATCATTCCAATTTACATTTGACTCTTCATTATTATTAGGCGAGTCAATGGGACTTTTTCTAGAGGTAGACATCTATCACATAATATCAAACGCGTTAAGAGATTAATATATCACATAATATTCACATGTTAAAAATATATAGTTTCCAACAAAATTTGTTAAGCAATCATTTTTCAAGTAAACACGGTCGAAGTCCAGACTCACTAATGCATCCTAACAAACTCGATAAGACACACTAATGCAAAATTCTGGTTCTCTAAGACCAACGCTCGGATACCAACTGAAATGTCCCGTTCTTATTGATTAAAAACGTTCCATATTAATTGATTTCGTTGTGAGGTTTTGACCTCTATATGAGACGTTTTTCAAAGACTGCATTCATTTTAAAACAAACCATAACCTTTATTTCATCAATAAAGGTTTAAAAAGCTTTACGTAGATTATCAAATAATGATAATCTAAAATATCCTGTTTACACACGACCATTACATAATGGTTTACAATACAAATATGTTACAACAAAATAAGTTTCTTGAATGCAGTTTTTACACAATATCATACAAGCATGGACTCCAAATCTCGTCCTTATTTAAGTATGCGATAGCGGAAGCTCTTAATAATCACCTGAGAATAAACATGCTTAAAACGTCAACAAAAATGTTAGTGAGTTATAGGTTTAACCTATATATATCAAATCATAATAATAGACCACAAGATTTCATATTTCAATACACATCCCATACATATAGATAAAAATTATTCATATGGTGAACACCTGGTAACCGACATTAACAAGATGCATATATAAGAATATCCCCATCATTCCGAGACACCCTTCGGATATGATATAAATTTTGAAGTACTAAAGCATCCGGTACTTTGGATGAGGTTTGTTAGGCCCAATAGATCTATCTTTAGGATTCGCGTCAATTAGGGTGTCTGTTCCCTAATTCTTAGATTACCAGACTTAATAAAAAGGGGCATATTCGATTTCGATAATTCAACCATAGAATGTAGTTTCACGTACTTGTGTCTATTTTGTAAATCATTTATAAAACCTGCATGTATTCTCATCCCAAAAATATTAGATTTTAAAAGTGGGACTATAACTCACTTTCACAGATTTTTTACTTCGTCGGGAAGTAAGACTTGGCCACTGGTTGACTCACGAACCTATAACAATATATACATATATCAAAGTATTTTCAAAATATATTTACAACACTTTTAATATATTTTGATGTTTTAAGTTTATTAAGTCAGCTGTCCTCGTTAGTAACCTACAACTAGTTGTCCACAGTTAGATGTACAGAAATAAATCGATAAATATTATCTTGAATCAATCCACGACCCAGTGTATACGTATCTCAGTATTGATCACAACTCAAACTATATATATTTTGGAATCAACCTCAACCCTGTATAGCTAACTCCAACATTCACATATAGAGTGTCTATGGTTGTTCCGAAATATATATAGATGTGTCGACATGATAGTTCGAAACATTGTATACGTGTCTATGGTATCTCAAGATTACATAATATACAATACAAGTTGATTAATTTATGGTTGGAATAGATTTGTTACCAATTTTCACGTAGCTAAAATGATAAAAATTATCCAATCTTGTTTTACCCATAACTTCTTCATTTTAAATCCGTTTTGAGTGAATCAAATTGCTATGGTTTCATATTGAACTCTATTTTATGAATCTAAACAGAAAAAGTATAGGTTTATAGTCGGAAAAATAAGTTACAAGTCATTTTTGTAAAGGTAGTCATTTCAGTCGAAAGAACGACGTCTAGATGACCATTTTAGAAAACATACTTTCACTTTGAGTTTAACTATAATTTTTGGATATAATTTCATGTTCATAATAAAAATCATTTTCCCAGAATAACAACTTTTAAATCAAAGTTTATCATAGTTTTTAATTAACTAACCCAAAACAGTCCGCGGTGTTACTACGACGGCGTAAATCAAATTTTACGGTGTTTTTCGTGTTTCCAGGTTTTAAATCATTAAGTTAGCATATCATATAGATATAGAACATGTGTTTAGTTGATTTTAAAAGTCAAGTTAGAAGGATTAACTTTTATTTGCGAACAAGTTTAGAATTAACTAAACTATGTTCTAGTGATTACAAGTTTAAACCTTCGAATAAGATAGCTTTATATGTATGAATCGAATGATGTTATGAACATCATTACTACCTCAAGTTCCTAGGATAAACCTACTGGAAATGAGAAAAATAGATCTAGCTTCAAAGGATCCTTGGATGGCTTGAAAGTTCTTGAAGCAGAATCATGACACGAAAACAATTTCAAGTAAGATTTCCACTCGAAATAAGATTGTTATAGTTATAGAAATTGAATTAAAGTTTGAATATGATTATTACCTTGTATTAGAAATATAACCTACTGTAAGTAACAAAGGTTTCTTGATCTTGGATGATTACTTGGAATGGATTTAGAAAACTTGGAAGTAAACTTGCAATCTTGGAAGTATTCTTGATTTTATGAAACTAGAACTTTTGGAATTTATGAAGAACACTTAGAACTTGAAGATAGAACTTGAGAGAGATCAATTAGATGAAGAAAATTGAAGAATGAAAGTGTTTGTAGGTGTTTTTGGTCATTGGTGTATGGATTAGATATAAAGGATATGTAATTTTGTTTTCATGTAAATAAGTCATGAATGATTACTCATATTTTTGTAATTTTATGAGATATTTCATGCTAGTTGCCAAATGATGGTTCCCACATGTGTTAGGTGACTCACATGGGCTGCTAAGAGCTGATCATTGGAGTGTATATACCAATAGTACATACATCTAAAAGCTGTGTATTGTACGAGTACGAATACGGGTGCATACGAGTAGAATTGTTGATGAAACTGAACGAGGATGTAATTGTAAGCATTTTTGTTAAGTAGAAGTATTTTGATAAGTGTCTTGAAGTCTTTCAAAAGTATATGAATACATATTAAAACACTACATGTATATACATTTTAACTGAGCCGTTAAGTCATCGTTAGTCGTTACATGTAAATGTTGTTTTGAAACCTTTAGGTTAACGATCTTGTTGAATGTTGTTAACCCATTGTTTATTATAACAAATGAGATGTTAAATTTTTATATTATCATGATATTATGATATATAATATATCTTAGTATGATATATATACAGTTAAATGTCGTTACAACGATAATCGTTACATATATGTCTCGTTTCGAAATCATTAAGTTAGTAGTCTTATTTTTACATATGTATTTCATTGTTATTACACTTAATAATATATTTACTTATCATTTAACATAATTAACCAAGTGTATCAATATCTTAATATGATTCATATGTACCTAGTAAGACGTTGTTATAACGATATTCGTTATATATATCGTTTTCGAGTTTCTTAAATTAATAGTCTCATTTTTATGTATATAACTCATTGTTAAAATACCTAATGAGATACATACTTATAATAAAATCATGTTAACTATATATATAACCATATATATGTCATCGTATAGTTTTTACAAGTTTTAACGTTCGTGAATCACCGGTCAACTTGGGTGGTCAATTGTCTATATGAAACCTATTTCAATTAATCAAGTCTTAAAAAGTTTGATTGCTTAACATGTTGGAAACATTTAATCATGTAAATATCAATCTCAATTAATATATATAAATATGGAAAAGTTCGGGTCACTACAACTATTGCTCCTACAAAGGATAGTAATTGCATCCGATACGTTATAGACCATAATTAAAAGCATGTCAGGGGACATTGCCTTAACAGTTGCTTGTTCAACGCTTTCCTTTACAACCGGACGGTAGTTTATCGAAAGGTAATATACGGAGCAAGTATACTGGACGTGTTTGTCACAACCCGGAAATTTCCAACCAAATTTAAACTTTATCTTTATATTATTTCGACACGATAAGCAAAGTTTGTTAAGTTAAATCTCAAGAATTTTAAATTGTGTTCATACATTCATTATAACCTCGACCAAATTCCGACGATTCACGAACCGTTATATATAAATAAATATGTATATATATGTATATATATATATATTATAACTTGAGAATATTAATAAAGTATTAAACGTATAATACTTTACATGAACGTATTTGTTTCAATATGTTTATCGATGGAATTAGAAGATAATATCAAATGATTGATTTATCCGATACATTATGATATGATTACGGGTCTATGTTATGAGATTCACTGTGATTTAAGAAATCTATTCTTTTTGACAACATTCAGAAAATGGTAAAGTGATTTATAAGTAAGAACGTGAAGTGTAAATAACTTAGATGTTGGATATCGACAAGTTATGTAACTCGACATTTTTCATTAAGATGATTTCATACGTTTATTTAACCTTTGAACTTTATCCCATGCTTCACCAACAAACTGTAATTTAAAAACTTGAAACCTATTATGAATATATATGATTCTACTTTTCTAAAACATTTTATGATATAACGATTTCCATTATTTTAACCTTTAAACAAAATGATTCTTAAAAATATATTTGGTTTTGGAAAACAAAATTATTATATTTATTTGATTTAGTTTAAAACGTACAAAAACGTTTTCAGTTTAAAAAGAACTTTATTATTAAAACGTATATAACTTTTATAAATATCTAGAACCACTTTTGACAACTCATTACTTAACCAGTATGATAAAGATAACGATATTTATATTTTATTTTATTAAATATATATAACGATTTAAATTAATATTATATATATTTATACGCATATTATGCGTACATAGTTTTATACTTTTACTATACTTAAACTTTACCTTTACTTTATTTTTACTTTACTTTAACTTTAATAATTCACTTTAATAATTCATACTTTAATAATTCACTTTAATAATTTATACTTTAATAATTCACTTTAATAATTCATACTTTAATAATTTACTTTAAAAATTCATACTTTAATAATTCATACTTTAATAATTCACTTTAATAATTCAAAAATCTATTATAAATAGAATTCAATAGGTTTCATTATTTCATAAGAAACTTGTAAATATTTTTCTCTAAACTCTCTCAATCGATTTACATATATATATTTACTCCGTATTATTTCAAGATATTATTAGTATACATAAAATATTACGTCAGAGTGCTGTCCGAGTGATTTCGAAATTGTTTTTCGAGTGGGATTAGATTAAGGAAATTATGGGTTATAGCTATGGAGGTGATTGGGTATGGTTCATGGGTATGCTCGTGAGATCAATATAGTGTTTATCATCTCCGTTGCGCGTACGTACCTTTCCTGCAATATTGAATCTCAATATTGATACGTGAGTACTCATAATTTAACTTTTACATACTAATAGTGTATCCCTGACTAGTGCTCGAGTATATAGGATTATGCATGTTTGTACTTTTGATTTTGCCTTTAGTTAGGTTATGTTGAATCCTGAATTAGTTATATATGCGACTGAGATAAGGTATAAGATATGCATGTCGTTGGAAAGCTAGCGAAAAATTAAGAACTTTGATGAACGGATTTGAAGTTATAGTCCATCGAATTTTTGTATTATTATTAAAAATGATCATTATTATCGTCGTTATTATCGTCGTTCTAGTTTTATCTTATTATTATTATTATTATTATCTTTATCAATAAAAGGAATTATCATTAAAAATTGTTATTTTTTATTATTATTACTATCGTTATAGTTATAATTAGTATTATTATTATTATTATCCAATTATTATTATTATTATGATTATTATTATTATTATTATTATTATTATTATTATTATTATTATTATTATTATTATTATTATTATTATTATTGGTATTATTATTATTATTATCATTATTAATATATATATCATTATTTAAAAATGGTTATTGTTATTGTTATTATTATTATTACTATATTATCATTAAGATAATTATTAGTATTATTGTTAATAATGTTATAGTAACTATCATTATTAATATTAGTGTAATTAAAACAAATATTTGTAACACCTAATTATTTTGATTACTATTATTATCATTATTACGAACACGATATAAAAGACGATTAAAAGCTATTAAACAAAACGATTAGGAAATAATGGGTAAGAGTATCATGATGAAATTAAAATATTATAAGATATTGATTTAGATAAAATTATCGTTCTTATTATTTTTATCATTGCTATTATTATTAAAATTATCGTTAGTATTAAAACTATCATTTTAATAAAAATTATCATTTTAATAGAAATGTCATTGTTACTATAAAATATCATTATTATTATTATTATTATTTTAAATAGAATTATTATTTTAAAGATAATATTAAAAATTATCATAAATATTAAAGTTATGATAATTAGAATTATCGTTTTATCATAATGTCATCTTAGTAATTATAAATATTGATATTTTTATAATAATTATTATTATTACAAAATAATACAACTTTTACTTACTATCATTATAGATATTATTTTATCAAATAAATATTTGATACAAACATATTTTACTACGTGTAATAACTTACTTTAATAATACCTATCATATTATCTTTATAATATTAAATGAACCCTATAAATTTTATTACTTAATATATATAAAAGTATATTTTATTATATAAATATAATATAAAATTTTATTTATTAATAAATAAATTATATTATTTACTCTAATAAATCTTTTAAAAATATTTAAAAATATAAAACGACGATATTTAAACTATATATTAATCATGTATAGATTTTTGGAAATTATTTTGAGTCAAATTTACTTTTGTTGACTTTTGCATATTAGTCTCGAGCATTAGGATTATGGTACACTATGACTTGACCTAATTTGTTAGACAAATATTGACCAACACATAAATATATATAATTAATTTAGGTTCGTGAATCCGAGGCCAACCTTGCACTTGTTCAATGACGTTATATGTATTTTTACTACGAAATACAGTATGGTGAGTTTCATTTACCTTTTTACCCTTTATATTTTTGGGACTGAGAATACATGCGCTTTTATAAATGTTTGACGAAGTAGACACAAGTAATTGAAACTACATTCTATGGTTGAATTATCGAAATCGAATATGCCCCTTTTTATTAAAGTGTGGTAATCTAAGAATTAGGGAACAGACACCCTAATTGACGCGAATCCTAAAGATAGATCTATTGGGCCTAACAAACCCCATCCAAAGTACCGGATGCTTTAGTACTTCGAAATTATATCATGTCCGAAGGAGGATCCCGGAATGATAGGGGATATTCTTATATGTATCTAGTTAATGTCGGTTACCAGGTGTTCACCATATGAATGATTAGTTTTTTTGTCTCTATGCATGGGACGTATATTTATGAGAACTGGAAATGAAATTCTTGTGGTCTATTAAAATGATTGAAATAAATGATTATGATAAACTAATGAACTCACCAACCTTTTGGTTGACACTTTAAAGCATGTTTATTCTCAGGTGTTAAAGAAATCTTCCGCTGTGCATTTGCTCATTTTAAAGATATTACTTGGAGTCTTTCATAGCATATTTCGAAGAACGTTGCATTCGAGTCGTTGAGTTCATCAAAGATTATTATTAAATCAATTTATAGTTGGATAGTGGATATTATGAAATGGTATGCATGCCTGTCAATTTTTGATGTAAAGAAAGATTGTCTTTTAAAAACGAATGCAATGTTTGTAAAATGTATCATATAGAGGTCAAATACCTCACAATGTAATCAACTATTGTGAATCGTTTATAATGTATATGAACGGGTCCTTTCAGTTGGTATCAGAGCGATGGTCTTAGCGAACCAGGTCTGCATTAGTGTGTCTAACTGATAAGTCATTAGGATGCATTAGTGAGTCTGGACTTCGACCGTGTCTGCATGTCAAAAGTTTTGCTTATCATTTCTAGTCGGAAATCATTTGCTTATCATCCATAGGAAATTACCTGCTTATCATTATTAGTCTAGACACATCTTGCTACATTAATTGCATGAGTAGTGTATAGACAAAATTCATATCTTAGCGTATCTACTAAATCATATCTTATCGTATCTGTTACTTTAAACTTTGCCTGACATATCCCACAAATTCCTCCGTAATCTATGAAATCTTTTGATCTCTATATATAGATATCCTATGTAAATAGAATACCACCCGATAGTCGAAAAATCATTTTATATCAAAAATCCTTTATCCAATCGTACGAAATGGAATTTGTCATCAGTTCAAATCACTCGGATTCCGAAATGGAATCTCACTCAAGCTCCGAAAGCAGTGTGACCGGAATGGATCAACCAATCAGTCATCACCTATTCTGGATGAATTGGGGATGGATTCGTAGCCTCCTCAATCATTGGAAACAAGAAGAAGGCGATCCTTTCCATCTACCACATTGCCCTCTTGGCGAAGAACCTGAAGCACTTATCGGCGAACCTGTTAGAGACACCATTTTCTCTCTCATTTCCAGGGTATCTCGTCACGATTATATACTACATCAAATTCTAGATTTTATTTATCCGCTCGTTCCGACCGACAATCATCCTGGAATAATAGAAGAAGTCAACGAACTTCACGCTCGGGTAGTGGCTTTGGAGAATATGGTGCAGAGATTACAAACACCAGCGGCAGCACCAGCAGCATAACCAGTACCACCATCATCAACGCCAACAGTACCATTACCACCTCCAACCACAACCGCGTTGTAAACCTCAACTTCACAATCTGTCCCACGAGCATCAACGTCATACGCACCATAGATACCAAGGAGTACCAACAACAATAACTGACGAAGTATTAATTCATAACTTCATTGGAGAAACATTCCGCGGCGATTATATAATCTCTAAAGTCTTAGAGATTATCTAATCTAACCCTAACCATAAATCAGTTAAGCGAACCAAAATGATAGAAGGAAGAGTAGAAACCCTGACAAAAATGATGTGTGATTAACAAGTTAAACTTGTTTTACCAACAGCATCAACAGTACCGTCAACGTCACTAGCATCGTCAGTACAGTCAACATCAGAATCAACAACACCTATAACATCACAAACTCCGTCAGTTCAAGAATCACTGTGGACATCATTACGAATCAATAACGTGTATATTGTATCAACAAGTTATGAAGAATTAACTCATTCCCTCTGAAGAAATTATATATATATTTTATATATATATATTTTGAAATAAAAAAATAAATCTTTTCGTGCTAAGCTATTGTGTGTGAATCTTAACTACTCGGTTAATTCATATTACAAATATGCAATAATGTATGTCCCTCGCCTGCAACTTAACCATCGTTAACTACAATCTCTGTCTCAATTCAACAAGTTCCAATTCCTAATAAATCAAGTATATATTTGATTTTACACTTCATCATTGATGTAACCGAAACTTTTCAGATAACATCATTCGTACTTTGCGAAGTTCACAAGAATTTAACGAAAACCAACATCACATCTCAACAAATAACGAAGTATTGATTCATAATTTCAATATTATTGAAGAAATACTTATGTAACCTCTAAAGCCTTCAAGAAATTATTCAATTCTAGTTCCAACCATAAATCGAATGAGTTTAATTTAGTATTAACTCATTAAAATCTATGTTACATCTGAGGAGAATATATACATATATATTTTCATAAAGACTGTAATAAAATTCTTATGTACAAAATATTAATTGTGAAAATTTTTTAACGGGTAGGTAATACCCGAGAGATATATATAAATTCACAATTAATATGTTACATTCTTCGAATCAGATTAAGCAAATTATCAATTATACTTCCTACTTTCACAATAATATACATTCTTTCATAGAAATCAAAACAACCATACTCATTCAAACCCAATTACATATTCTGATTTTAAAATCTCAGAATTCAATTCGAGATATAACCGGTACCATCACTTTTAGATTCCTACATCTTTCAAAGCTATACTTTGACTTCAAAAGTGTGTTAGAACATCAAATGTATACAAACGATTACAATTTGTGTTCAAACCCTTCGAAAATCTCTGAAGACACTTCAAATAATGAGCAATCGAGATGATGATTCAACCACATATTACCCACAGTTATGTACTTAAAAAGCTCTCGAAACCAAAGTCATAATTCAACACATATATGTGTCAGATCTTTTGGCATTTATTAGCCAAAATAACCTTGCAATTCCTTTCCAAAGTAGAAAATTATATCACAGCTCCAACAAGACAACTTCAATTTTTTCATTCGGAGTAGCCTTATCATAATTTTGATATATGTGATTACCCTTTTGTTACCGAAGAACCTTTCATATTCCACCACATTAGCAATAAACTTACCAACAACTTCACTGATCTTGGGCATTCCGAAGAATCTTTATATTTATCAAAACCTCATCATTTACTCATCTGCCTCTTGTAAAGAGAATTGCCATATGAATCATTGGGAATTAGCAATCAGTATTGTGAAATCTCACAGCATGTTGACGCCAACAGTTATACATAACGTCTATTTCCAAGGCTTACATACTTCGAATGTGAAGTTTCTGAAAAACACTCTGAACCGCGAACTAGTTCTCGAAATGCTGATGAAGCAACAAAAACTATAAACGACCTTAGCAGTAAAAAGTTTGATGATAAAGATTAGTGTATTAACAAAGCTCAGAAATAGAGAAGTTTTTGAATTGGAAAACGGATTGAGCAAAGTATGAAGGAGGCTGTGGACAAATCACAAAGACTGAACCTGCCTTCAAAGAATCCAAATGATTCAGTGTCTGCTGAAGTCATTAACGAATACCTTGCTCCTGACACTAAACCCTTACAGACAATATTCTTCATCATCCTCTGATATTAGAAATTCTAAGATATCATCGTATCTTTCATTATAAATATCCTCCATATTTCTGAAGATATTTCTATAACTATTCTTATCTGGAATCATTTATCTCTTTGCGCTATTTGTATTACATCAAAAAGGTAACTGTTTAGTTCCTATACTCTGTAAACCTTTGAGTTTAAAATATGAATGTTTTTGAAGTAGTATTGGAAACTGAAGCATGAGTTAGTATAATATAATGACACTTGATCAACGTGATTATATTACAGTAATTCATGCTGAGTTTCTAAATGGAACGTGATGATTCACAGATCATAACATCATCATGTGCCATGTTATACGACTCTTGTATTCTATTTAACCTCTAAAATATCAAGAAAATATTTCTTGATGATTCGGCCTTTTCCAAGGTATTCTAGTAATTTGACAAGTCAAGATCGTGCCATCACAATTTCCTTCCTAGAACATTAACAATGTTCATTCCGAAATTCATATCTGTGAATTTTGGACCATTACAAGCGGTGCTTAATCGCAAGAAGAAGAAACGAAAGGACAAAACTCCGAAATAGAAATTGGGGTATAAATTGCAGCAAATAAAAGAGAGCATTAACTGTGGATGACAATGATTATAGAAGATAGAAACAGAGACTTTGAAATATAAGGGAAGATATAAAGCCCAACGACAAACCAAAAATTATAAACCATATATATCGATGCATATAGCAATATAAAGACACGGGAGAACTAGAAACACTATAAACCCAAGAGTATAGTAGAAGTAAATAGATTCTTCCGGCGGTACATGAAAAACAAGAATGACCGATATGAAAGTTATAAGTATATCGAGAATCAGAACTGGATGGAGCATATTGATGAATACTTTAAAATATGAGTTGAGGGGGAAAGAATAGAAGGTGATGAAACATGACTAGGAACTTAGAAATCAACAGATTTAACTCACACAATGACGGAATAAGTGAATCAAACCCTCTAGTGAATAGGTTAAGCTTTTTGGGATTAATTTAGTCATACCACAACTAAATCAAGTGTGATTTGATCAACACCTAGAGCTATTATTCACCACCTGGGTGATTTGGGTTGAGAGAGAATCGAAGGAGCTCACCAGATCTGAGTGTGTGTAACAAATGAGATTCTTAACCTAAAATGAAGAACATAAGACTTTATATACCCCTGCTGTTGACTCACCCGTACGATTCATCCATCACACATACGAGTTGGCTTCATCAGCCATACGGGTGATCACTCACTCGTGTCTTCTCATTTAGGTTGTAATTGTGACTTAGCTCAGCATCAACCGTGCGTATGAGCCTGTCAGTCGTACGAGTGAGGCTTCACTCGGACGTCTGACTAAGTCTAACATAGTCAAACATCCAAATCTCGTTCCTGCAGTTGCTGTAACCACATACAAACACGGATAGGATAATAACGAACGATCATGGTGGCCTGTAAACTGTTGTACCTGCAATGGACGTGGGTAGATGTCTAGGGACTTGCATAAAATGCATCAACAGAAGGTGTGAGTTGTAAGAAAATGAAGGAGGTGAATTTATAAGAAAATCTCCGACAGAAGAATTAAAATGGACGATCGCATTTAAAGCAGATCCTAATTCCTTTTGTTACCGGAGAATCAAATCTTATTACAAAGATTTTCTTCAAATCCCTTGAAATTTGAAAATCAATCATATCTACGTCAAATGATAAGATGAATCTACACTTACTCATTTCACTCTTCTATGTTAGCTTCATTCGTACTCTTCATATAAATGGATTGTTTATCCAAATTATTCACTGATGATAAAACTCTAATTTTCAGCCTGTATGCATCATGAAAACATACTTATTATCATTCACGACCTTTTCACTCAAATTTCGGGACGAAATTTCTTTAACGGGTAGGTACGGTCACAACCCGGAAATTTCCAACCAAATTTAAACTTTATCTTTATATTATTCCGACACGATAAGCAAAGTTTGTTAAGTTAAATCTCAAGAATTTTAAATTGTGTTCATACATTCATTATAACCTCGACCAAATTCCGACGATTCACGAACCGTTATATATAAATAAATATGTATATATATGTATATATATGTATATTATAACTTGAGAATATTAATAAAGTATTAAACGTATAATACTTTACATGAACGTATTTGTTTCAATATGTTTATCGATGGAATTAGGAGATAATATCAAATGATTGATTTATCAGATACATTATGATATGATTACGGGTCTATGTTATGAGATTCACTGTGATTTAAGAAATCTATTCTTTTTGACAACATTCGGAAAATGGTAAAGTGATTTATAAGTAAGAACGTGAAGTGTAAATAACTTAGATGTTGGATATCGACAAGTTATGTAACTCGACATTTTTTATTAAGATGATTTCATACGTTTATTTAACCTTTGAACTTTATCCCATGCTTCACCAACAAACTGTAATTTAAAAACTTGAAACCTATTATGAATATATATGATTCTACTTTTCTAAAACATTTTATGATATAACGATTTCCATTATTTTAACCTTTAAACAAAATGATTCTTAAAAATATATTTAGTTTTGGAAAACAAAATTATTATATTTATTTGATTTAGTTTCAAACGTACAAAAACGTTTTCAGTTTAAAAAGAACTTTATTATTAAAACGTATATAACTTTTATAAATATCTAGAACCACTTTTGACAACTCATTACTTAACTAGTATGATAAAGATAACGATATTTATATTTTATTTTATTAAATATATATAACGATTTAAATTAATATTATATATATTTATACGCGTATTATGCGTACATAGTTTTATACTTTTACTATACTTAAACTTTACCTTTACTTTATTTTTACTTTACTTTAACTTTAATAATTCACTTTAATAATTCATACTTTAATAATTCACTTTAATAATTCATACTTTAATAATTCACTTTAATAATTCATACTTTAATAATTCACTTTAATAATTCATACTTTAATAATTTACTTTAAAAATTCATACTTTAATAATTCACTTTAATAATTCATACTTTAATAATTCACTTTAATAATTCAAAAATCTATTATAAATAGAATTCAATAGGTTTCATTATTTCATAAGAAACTTGAAAATATTTTTCTCTAAACTCTCTCAATCGATTTACATATATATATTTACTCCGTATTATTTCAAGATATTATTAGTATACATAAAATATTACGTCAGAGTGCTGTCCGAGTGATTTTGAAATTGTTTTTCGAGTGGGATTAGATTAAGGAAATTATGGGTTATAGCTATGGAGGTGATTGAGTATGGTTCATGGGTATGCTCGTGAGATCAATATAGTGTTTATCATCTCCGTTGCGCCTACGTACCTTTCCTGCAATATTGAATCTCAATATTGATACGTGAGTACTCATAATTTAACTTTTACATACTAATAGTGTATCCCTGACTAGTGCTCGAGTATATAGGATTATGCATGTTTGTACTTTTGATATTGCCTTTAGTTAGGTTATGTTGAATCCTGAATTAGTTATATATGCGACTGAGATAAGGTATAAGATATGCATGTCGTTGGAAAGCTAGCGAAAAATTAAGAACTTTGATGAACGGATTTGAAGTTATAGTCCATCGAATTTTTGTATTATTATTAAAAATGATCATTATTATCGTCGTTATTATCGTCGTTCTAGTTTTATCTTATTATTATTATTATTATCTTTATCAATAAAAGGATTTATCATTAAAAATTGTTATTTTTTATTATTATTACTATCGTTATAGTTATAATTAGTATTATTATTATTATCCAATTATTATTATTATTATTATTATTATTATTATTATTACTATTATTATTATTATTATTATTATTATTATTATTATTATTATTATTATTATTATTATTATTATTATTATTATTATTATTGGTATTATTATTATTATTATTATTATCATTATTAATATATATATCATTATTTAAAAATGGTTATTGTTATTGTTATTATTATTACTACTATATTATCATTAAGATAATTATTAGTATTATCGTTAATAATGTTATAGTAACTATCATTATTAATATTAGTGTAATTAAAACAAATATTTGTAACACCTAATTATTTTGATTACTATTATTATCATTATTACGAACACGATATAAAATACGATTAAAAGCTATTAAACAATACAATTAGGAAATAATGGGTAAGAGTATCATGATAAAATTAAAATATTATAAGATATTGATTTAGATAAAATTATCGTTCTTATTATTTTTATCATTGCTATTATTATTAAAATTATCGTTAGTATTAAAACTATCATTTTAATAAAAATTATCATTTTAATATAAATGTCATTGTTACTATAAAATATCATTATTATTATTATTATTATTTTAAATAGAATTATTATTTTAAAGATAATATTAAAAATTATCGTAAATATTAAAGTTATCATAATTAGAATTATCGTTTTATCATAATATCATCTTAGTAATTATAAATATTGATATTTTTATAATAATTATTATTATTACAAAATAATACAACTTTTACTTACTATCATTATAGATATTATTTTATCAAATAAATATTTGATACAAACATATTTTACTACGTGTAATAACTTACTTTAATAATACCTATCATATTATCTTTATAATATTAAATGAACCCTATAAATTTTATTACTTAATATATATAAAAGTATATTTTATTATATAAATATAATATAAAATTTTATTTATTAATAAATAAATTATATTATTTACTCTAATAAATCTTTTAAAAATATTTAAAAATATAAAACGACGATATTTAAACTATATATTAATCATGTATAGATTTTTGGAAATTATTTTGAGTCAAATTTACTTTTGTTGACTTTTGCATATTAGTCTCGAGCATTAGGATTGTGGTACACTATGACTTGACCTAATTTGTTAGACAAATATTGACCAACACATAAATATATATAATTAATTTAGGTTCGTGAATCTGAGGCCAACCTTGCACTTGTTCAATGACGTTATATGTATTTTTACTACGAAATACAGTATGGTGAGTTTCATTTACATTTTTATCCTTTATATTTTTGGGACTGAGAATACATGCGCTTTTATAAATGTTTGACGAAATAGACACAAGTAATTGAAACTACATTCTATGGTTGAATTATCGAAATCGAATATGCCCCTTTTTATTAAAGTCTGGTAATCTAAGAATTAGGGAACAGACACCCTAATTGACGCGAATCCTAAAGATAGATCTATTGGGCCTAACAAACCCCATCCAAAGTACCGGATGCTTTAGTACTTCGAAATTATATCATGTCCGAAGGAGGATCCCGGAATGATAGGGTATATTCTTATATGTATCTAGTTAATGTCGGTTACCAGGTGTTCACCATATGAATGATTATTTTTTTGTCTCTATGCATGGGACGTATATTTATGAGAATTGGAAATGAAATTCTTGTGGTCTATTAAAATGATGGAAATAAATGATTATGATAAACTAATGAAATCACCAACCTTTTGGTTGACACTTTAAAGCATGTTTATTCTCAGGTGTTAAAGAAATCTTCCGCTGTGCATTTGCTCATTTTAAAGATATTACTTGGAGTCTTTCATAGCATATTTCGAAGAACGTTGCATTCGAGTCGTTGAGTTCATCAAAGATTATTATTAAATCAATTTATAGTTGGATAGTGGATATTATGAAATGGTATGCATGCCTGTCAATTTTTGATGTAAAGAAAGATTGTCTTTTAAAAACGAATGCAATGTTTGTAAAATGTATCATATAGAGGTCAAATACCTCGCAATGTAATCAACTATTGTGAATCGTTTATAATGTTTATGAATTGGTCCTTTCAGTGTTGTTTTCCCAATACAAGGTTAGCAAGTGGGTGACACAAAACCACAAGTTTTGAGCTAAAATTTTCAAATCTGAAACCCACCAAACCCACAAAAAGAATTTGCAAACACCGGTGAAGGGTTAATCCGAAAATCTTATCTAGGGTAAAAGCTAGATTTAATTTTCAAAAGATCAAATGTTTTCATAAAGATCCAATTTCCCTAATGGATCTAAATTTTATAGTCATGTGGGACTGTAAACCACATCGTTACTACCATTGTTTATACCGCCGTATAGAAATCACTGATGTACAAAGTGTGAAGAATAAAGAAGTGATTCTAGTATATTTCAAGACTATATTGCTTGAGGACAAGCAACGCTCAAGTGTGGGAATATTTGATAATCCTAAAAACGAACATATATTTCATCGCATTATCCCTCAAGAAAGACAAGCTTTTAGTTGCAATTGTCCTATTTACAAGTGATATTCGTTTAAATAATAAAAGGTGAAGATAAAAGACAGATTCGACGAATTGAAGACGCAAACGACCAAAAAGCTCAAAAGTACAAAGTACAATCAAAGAGGTTCCAATTATTGATAAGAAACATCTCAAAATTACAAGAGTATAAGACACGAAACGCAAAGTACAAGATATTAAATTATACGCAAGGATGTTCTAAAATCCGGAACCGGGACCAGAGTCAACTCTCAACGCTCGACGCAACGGACTAAAAATTACAAGTCAACTATGCACATGAATATAATATAATATAAAATTAATTCTTAAAATTAATTTATATATTATATTATATAAACCGTCGGCAGAAGAAAGCAACAACATGTGAGCCTCCCCAGCTGGCCATGCGATCGCATGAGCTGAAGGAGCAAAACTCATGCGATCGCATGAGCCTCTTTTTCAGTTCACAGGCCTATAAAATTCGCAGTTTGGAGCATCATATAACACATCTTTTTCTCTTCATTCATCAACGTATATGTATATATATTTATATTATAATTTTAATTTTAATTTCTATTAATAAGGGTATGTTAGCGAATGTTGTAAGGGTGTAAGTCAAAATTCTGTCCGTGTAACGCTACGCTATTTTTAATCATTGTAAGTTATGTTCAACCTTTTTAATTTAATGTCTCGTAGCTAAGTTATTATTATGCTTATTTAAAACGAAGTAATCATGATGTTGGGCTAAATACTAAAATTGGGTAATTGGGCTTTGTACCATAATTGGGGTTTGGACAAAAGAACGACACTTGTGGAAATTAGACTATGGGCTATTAATGGACTTTATATTTGTTTAACTAAATGATAGTTTGTTAATTTTAATATAAAGATTTACAATTGGACGTCCCTATAAATAACCATATACACTCGATCGGACACGATGGACGGGATATTTATATGTACGAATAATCGTTCATTTAACCGGACACGGGAATGGATTAATAGTCTATGGAATTATTAAAACAGGGGTGAAATTATGTACAAGGACACTTGGCATAATTGATAACAAAGTATTAAAACCTTGGGTTACACGCAGTCGATATCCTGGTGTAATTATTAAACAAAGTATTAAGACCTTGTTACAGTTTAAGTCCCCAATTAGTTGGAATATTTGACTTCGGGTATAAGGATAATTTGACGAGGACACTCGCACTTTATATTTATGACTGATGGACTGTTATGGACAAAAACCAGACGGACATATTAAATAATCCAGGACAAAGATCAATTAACCCATGGGAATAAAATAAAATCAACACGTCAAACATCATGATTATGGAAGTTTAAATAAGCATAATTCCTTTATTTTCATATTTAATTTCACTTCTAATTATCACATTTTTATTTATTGTCATTGTATTTAATTGCACTTTTAATTATCGTACTCTTTAATTATCGCAAGTTTATTTCATCGCACTTTTATTTATCACAATTTCATTATCGTTATTTACTTTACGCTTTAAATTAAGTCTTTTATTTATTTAATATTTTACATTAGATTTTAACTATGACTAAAGTTTTAAAAATCGACAAACCGGCCATTAAACGGTAAAACTCCCCCTTTTATAATAATAATATTACTTATATATATTTGTATTTTTATAAATTAAAACTAATATAGCGTTAAGCTTTGTTTAAAAGATTTCCCTGTGGAACGAACCGGACTTACTAAAAACTACACTACTGTATGATTAGGTACACTGCCTATAAGTGTTGTAGCAAGATTTAAGTATATCCATTCTATAAATAAATAAATATCTTGTTTAAAATTGTATCGTATTTAATAGTTTTTCCTAGTAAAATATAACCTATTTCATATACACCTCGCATAACATCAGATATCTACCTCTAGCACAAATCCCATTGACTCACCTAATAATAACGAAGAGTCAAATATATATTGGCAAGATTCACAAGTTCTCGAAGAACCGGAAGAAGATGAAACGGAACCGGAAGAAGAGGAACCGGAAGAAGAGGAACCAGAAGAAGAGGAACCGGAAGAAGAAGATGTTCCGGAGGGGGAAATAGTAGGAACCACAGAAAACCGGTCAAATAAAAGAAAATCCTCAACCAATGGACCAAAGTTAATAATGGTCAATGGTGTTTCCGCTAAGGAAGCAAAATATTGGGAAAATTACCAATTTTCCGATGAATCGGATCCTGATGAGGATTCTGATGATGTTATAGAAATTACCCCGACCCAATTTAATGAGGCAAAAGAAAATAATAAGGGAAAAGGCATCAAAATAGAGAAATCTGATTCCGACCCCGATGAACTTTATATGTACCGTCAACACCCGTATTTTCAATATCGTGACAATAACCCGGGAACCTCTAAACCACCAAGTTTTTCTAAACCAATGTGGAAAATGACGACTCGTATTAGAGGACATCATATATCCCTAGAAGATTAGGAAAAAGAACCAAGTCCGAAGAAGAAGAAACCAGTGATTCAGATTAGAGGGGTGTGAGCATGTTGTGTAATAAATGTATTGTAGTGTGCTTGTACTTTTATGTTCTATGTAAAAATTGCTTGTATTGTTTGTTATTACGAATCTAATCCTTGCCTATTTTACAGTATAAAAACAAAATGGACGTTAAGGGTAGACAACTGAATATTTTAGAAGACCTAACAGAGGATATGATTGAGGAAATCTTGTCTAGAGTCGGTCAGAATTCATCAGCATATTTAGTTATGGCGAAATTAACTTGTCAAACATCTGAAAGACTTTCCAGAAATGCCTTAGTTTATAAAAGGCTTTCCTTTGATAGGTGGGGTATATCACATTGGGGAGACTTTAAGTTACGCCGTGTTTTCTTTAAAGCGTTAAATGCGGGGAACCCAAATGCAATTTTACGCTACGGGTTAAGAACCTATTTTGACTCAACATATCCCAACATAGGATTTCTTGAATTAGAAAGAGCTTCTAACATGCAACATAAAGAAGCATGTTATGCTTACGGATTAGTGATGTTCGCTTCTTACCAAAGTGAGAAAAAGAACATCGGATTGCAGCTTTTAAATAAAACTTTCCCACAAGTGACGGATTCAGTAGTTGGGGTGAGAAACAAGGTTTTTAGATTATTACGGGGCTGTTGGACATTACGAAACCCTCGTCCTTTTGACGACATTACAACATGCTGCCTAGCCAATGGTCATAACGGTTATTTTCCACAAGACCAAGGATGGGAAGTAGTGTTAGTAAAACCAGAATGCATGACTTGTTTCTGGACTTATGAATTACGTGTCTTTATTTCCTTTGCTGAACAACTTGCGTATTAACTAGATTTATCTTCAAAACTCTCCTGTATCATAGTGTATTATATTTCATGTTATATGTAATATAGCGAAGTTGTAAATTTGAAGAATATTTGTATGTGATATATTATTATAATCAGTTTTTCATATGGAATTGTAGTAGTTGAATTGTATATTAGCTACTAAGTATGAACTTAACAGGTAGGTAGTACCCGAATTTAAACTTATAAAACGCTAATATGAAGAAAAAGCTTTTATAAATGAGTTCATATTATGCTACAAGATACTATTGACTACTCTTAATATTCTGTATGATTAACTTGTTTCATTTGACTATTTTGAAGGAAATGGCACCGACTACTCGACACACCTTGAATATGAGCGAAGAGGAATTTCGTGCCTTTATTGCTTCAAATATAGCCGCAGTACAGGCCGTGCTACATACCAACAATAACTCTGAATCTAGCAATACAGCTAACGGCGCAAGAAATCGTGTAGGATGCTCCTACAAGGAATTCACTGCCTGTAAATCTTCAGAATTTGATGGGACCGAAGGTCCAATCGGATTGAAACGGTGGACTGAGAAAGTTGAATCGGTGTTTGCCATAAGTAAGTGTGCTGAAGGAGACAAAGTGAAGTACGCTACGCATACCTTCACAGGTATTGCGTTAACATGGTGGAATACCTATCTAGAGCAAGTGGGACAAGATGCTGCTTACGCGCTACCGTGGTCAGCATTCAAGCACTTGATGAACGAGAAGTACCGTCCCAGAACCGAGGTCAATAAGCTCAAGTCAGAACTTAGAGGGTTACCAACACAGGGATTCGATATTACTTTGTACGAAAGACGATTCACAGAATTGTGCCTATTGTGTCCGAGAGCGTTCGAAGATGAGGAAGAGAAGATTGACGCATTTGTGAAAGGGTTATCGGAGAGAATCCAAAAAGATATAAGTTCACACAAGCCTACCTCCATACAAAAGGCATGTAGAATGGCTCACAAACTAGTAAACCAGATTAAGGGAAGAATTAAAGAACAGGCTGCCGAAGAGGCCAATGTGAAGCTAGTCAAAAGAAAGTGGGAGGAAAACGGTGATAAGAGTCACCAAAACAAAAACAACTATCCCAACAATCGCAACATCAATCGCAACTATAACAAATGGCACAACAACAACAACAATAACAACAACAACAACTACAACAATCATCCCAACAACAATAACAACCGCAACAACAACAACAATCAGAAGCAGCAATGCCAAAGGTGTGAAAAGTATCACTCGGGGTTCTGCACCAAATTTTGCAACAAGTGTAAAAGAAATGGTCATAGCGCGGCGAAGTGTGAGGTCTACGGAACAGGGGTTAACAGAACGAAAGGAACAAATGGTGTTGGAACGAGTAATGGCGGAGCAAGTAGTGTCGGAGCAAGTTATGCCAATGTAGTTTGTTATAAATGTGGAAAACCGGACCACATTATTAGAAATTACCCGAACCAGGAGAACACGAATGGACAAGGCCGCGAAAGAGTTTTCAATATTAATGTGCCAGAGGCACAGGAAGACCCAGAGCTTATTACGGGTACATTTCTTATTGACAATAAATCTGCTTACGTTTTGTTAGATTCGGGTGCGGATAGAAGCTATATGAGTAGAGATTTTTGTGCTAAATTAAGTTGTCCATTGACGCCGTTGGATAGTAAATTTTTACTCGAATTAGCAAACGGTAAATTAATTTCAGCAGATTATATATGCCGAAATCGAGAAATTAAACTTATTAGCGAAATATTTAAGATTGATTTGATACCAGTAGAGTTAGGAAGTTTTGATGTAATAGTTGGCATGGACTGGCTGAAGGAGATGAAAGCAGAGATCGTATGTTACAAAAATGCAATTCGTATTGTACGAGAAGAAGGAGAACCCTTAATGATGTACGAAGAAAAGGGCAACATGAAGCTACATCTTATTAGTAATTTGAAGGCACAAAAACTAATAAGAAAAGGTTGCTATGCTGTTCTAGCACACGTCGAGAAAGTACAAACTGAAGAAAAGAGCATCAATGATGTTCCCATCGCAAAAGAATTTTCCGATGTATTTCCGAAAGAATTACCGAGACTACCTCCACATCGATCTATTAAATTTCAAATAGATCTTGTACCAGGAGCTGCACCAATAGCTCGTGCTCCTTACAGACTCGCACCTAGCGAGATGAAAGATCTGCAAAGCCAACTGCAAGAACTATTAGAACGTGGTTTCATTCGACCAAGCACATCACCATGGGGAGCTCCTGTTTTGTTTGTCAAGAAGAAGGATGGTACATTTAGGTTGTGTATTGACTACAGAGAGTTGAATAAACTTACCATCAAAAACCGTTATCTACTGCCGAGAATTGACGACTTATTTGAAAATCGATTTACGTTCTGGATATCATCAAATGCGAGTAAATGAGGATGATATTCCAAAAACTGCTTTTAGGATGCGTTATGGTCATTACGAGTTTATGGTTATGCTGTTTAGATTGACTAATGCACCAGCTGTGTTCATGGACCTTATGAACCGAGTGTGTGGGCCATATCTTGACAAGTTTATCATTATTTTCATCGATGACATACTTATTTACTCAAAGAATGATCAAGAGCACAAAGAACATTTGAGAAAAGTGCTAGAAGTATTGAGGAAAGAAAAACTGTACGCTAAGTTTTCAAAGTGTGCATTTTGGTTGGAAGAAGTTCAATTCCTCGGTCACATAGTGAACAAAGAAGGTATCCAGGTGGACCCGGCAAAGATCGAAACCGTTGAAAAGTGGGAAACCCCAAAAACTAAGAAGCATATACGTCAATTTTTAGGATTGGCTGGTTACTACGGAAGATTCATCCAAGATTTCTCCAAAATAGCAAAACCCTTGACTGAATTAACGCATAAAGGGAAGAAATTTGAATAGAAGGATGAACAAGAGAAGTCGTTTCAGTTATTGAAGAAAAAGCTAACTACGGCACCTATATTGTCATTGCCTGAAGGGAATGATGATTTTGTGATTCATTGTGACGCATCAAAGCAAGGTATCGGTTGTGTATTAATGCAACGAACGAAGGTGATTGCTTATGCGTCTAGACAATTGAAGATTCACGACTAAAATTATACAACTCACCATTTGGAATTGGGTGCTGTTATTTTTGCATTAAAGAATTGGAGGCATTATTTATATGGAGTCAAAAGTATTATATATACTGACCACAAAAGTCTCCAACATATATTTAATCAGAAGCAACTGAATATGAGACAATGCAGGTGGATTGAACTGTTGAATGATTATGATTTTGAGATTCGATACCACACGGGGAAGGTGAATGTGGTAGCCGACGCTTTGAGTAGAAAGGACAGAGAACCTATACGGGTAAAAGCTATGAATATAATTATTCGAACTAACCTTACTACTCAAAGAAAGGAGGCGCAACAGGGGGTTGTAAAAGAAGGAAAGTTAAAGAATGAGATACCTAAAGGATCAGAGAAACATCTTAATATTCGGGAAGACAGAACCCGATATAGGGCTGATAGAATTTGGGTACCAAGGTTTGGAGATGTGAGAGAAATGGTACTTAAAGAAGCACATTAGACCAGATATTCAATACATCCCGAAGCGGGGAAGATGTATAAAGATCTCAAGAAACACTTTTGGTGGCCGGGTATGAAAGTCGATATTGCTAAATATGTAGGAGAATGTTTGACATGTTCTAAGGTCAAAGCTGAACATCAGAAACCATCAGGTCTACTACAACAACCTGAAATCCCGGAATAGAAATGGGAAAACATTACCATGGATTTCATTACTAAATTGCTAAGGACTGCAAGTGGTTATGATACTATTTGGGTAATAGTTGATCGTCTCACCAAGTCAGCACACTTCCTGCCAATGAGAGAAGATGACAAAATGGAGAAGTTGGCGCAATTGTATTTAAAGGAGGTTGTCTCTAGACATGGAATACCTGTCTCTATTATCTCTGATAGAGATGGTAGATTTGTTTCAAGGTTCTGGCAGACGTTGCAATAAGCATTGGGGACACGTCTAAACATGAGTACTGCCTATCATCCACAAACTGATATGCAGAGCGAAAGGATGATACAAACGCTTGAAGACATGCTACGAGCATGTGTTATTGATTTCGAAAATAGTTGGGATCGACACCTACCATTAGCAGAATTTTCCTACAACAACAGTTATCATTCTAGTATTGAGATGGCGCCGTTTGAGGCACTTTATGGTAGAAAGTGCAGGTCTTTGATTTGTTGGAATGAAGTGGGGGATAGACAGATTACGAGTCCGGAGATAATACAAGAAACTACCGAGAAAATCATCCAAATTCAACAACGATTGAAAACCGTCCAGAGTCAACAAAAGAGCTACGCGGACAGTAAAAGAAAAGATATAGAGTTTGAAATTGGAGAAATGGTCATGTTTAAGGTTTCACCTTGGAGAGGCGTTGTTCGATTTGGTAAACGGGGGAAACTAAATCCAAGGTACATTGGACCATTCAAGATTATAGATCGTGTCGGACCAGTAGCTTACCAACTGGAGCTACCTCAACAACTCGCGGCTGTACATAACACTTTCCACGTCTCGAATTTGAAGAAATGTTTTGCTAAAGAAGATCTCACTATTCTGTTGGACGAAATCCAAATCAATGAAAAACTTCAATTCATTGAAGAACCCGTCGAAATAATGGATCGTGAGGTTAAGAGACTTAAGCAAAACAAGATACCGATTGTTAAGGTTCGATGGAATGCTCGTAGAGGACCCGAGTTCACCTGGGAGTGTGAAGATCAGATGAAGAAGAAATACCCGCATCTATTTCCAGAAGATTCGTCAACACCTTCAACAGCTTAAAATTTCGGGACGAAATTTATTTAACGGGTAGGTACTGTAGTGACCCGAACTTTTCCATGTTTATATATATTATTTGAGATTGATATTTATATGACTAAATGTTTCCAACGTGTTAAGCAATCAAACTTGTTAAGACTTGATTAAATGAAATAAGTTCCATATAGACAATTGATCACCCAAGTTGACCGGCGATTCACGAACGTTACAAAATTGTAAAAACTACATGTTGTGGTATATATAGACATATATATATGGTTGACATGAGATTATGATGAGTAAGTATCTCACTAAGTATATTAACAATGTGTGATATACATAAGAAATGAGATTACTAAGTTAAGAAACTCGAAATGATATATATAACGATTATCGTTATGATAACGTCTACTAAATACATATGTACAATATTAAGATATTGATACACTATATTTAACATGATAAAATGATATTTAAATATATCATTAAGTGTGTTAACAATGAACTACATATGTAAAAACAAGACTACTAACTCAAGAATTACGAAACGAGACTTATATGTAACGATTATCGTTGTAACGATATTTTAATGTATGTATCATATTAAGAGATATTCATACATCATAATATCATGATAATATAATAATTAAACATCTCATTTGATATAATAAAAATTGGGTTAACAACATTAATTGAGATCGTTAACTTAAAGGTTTCAAAACAACACTTACATGTAACGACTAACGAAGACTTAACGAATCCATTAGAATAACATGTTGTGTTTTGATATGTATTCTTACACTTTTGAAAGACTTCAAGACACATATCAAAGTACTTCTACTTTACAAAAATGCTTACAATTATATCCTCGTTCAGTTTCATCAACAATTCTACTCGTATGCACCCGTATTCGTACTCGTACAATACACAGCTTTTAGATGTATGTACTATTGGTATATACACTCCAATTATTATCTCTTAGCAGCCCATGTAAGTCACCTAACACACGTAGGAACCATCATTTGGCAACTAGCATGAAATATCTCATAAAATTACAAAAATATTAGTAATCATTCATGACTTATTTACATGAAAACAAAATTACATATCCTTTTTATCTAATCCATATACCAACGACAAAAAACACCTATAAACACTTTCATTCTTCAATTTTATTCATCTAATTGATCTCTCTCAAGTTCCATCTTCAAGTTCTAAGTGTTCTTCATAAATTCCATAAGTATAGTTTCATAAAAATCAAGAATACTTCCAAGTTTGCAAGTCTACTTCCAAGCTTTCTAATCCATTCCAAGTAATCATATAAGATCAAGGAACCTTTGTTATTTATAGTAGTTTATCTTTCTAATTCAAGGTAATATTCATATTCAAACTTTGATTCAATTTCTACAACTATAACAATCTTATTTCGAGTGAAAATCTTACTTGAACTGCTTTCGTGTCATGATTCTGCTTTAAGAACTTTCAAGCCATCCAAGGATCCTTTGAAGCTAGATCCATTTTTCTTATTTCCAGTAGTTTTATCCAGAAAACTTGAGGTAGTAATGATGTTCATAACATCATTCGATTCATACATATAAAGCTATCTTATTCGAAGGTTTAAACTTGTAATCACTAGAACATAGTTTAGTTAATTCTAAACTTGTTCGCAAACAAAAGTTAATCCTTCTAACTTGACTTTTAAAATCAACTAAACACATGTTCTATATCTATATGATATGCTAACTTAATGATTTAAAATCTGGAAACACGATGAACACCAAAAAATCGGATATACGCCGTCGTAGTGAAACCGGGGGCTGTTTTGATTTGGATAATTAAAAACTATGATAAACTTTGATTTAAAAGTTGTTCTTATGGGAAAATAATTTTTCATATGAACATGAAACTATATCCAAAAATCTTGGTTAAACTCAAAGTGAAAGTATGTTTTTTCAAAATGGTCATCAAGATGTCGTTCTTTCGACGGAAATGACTACCTCTTTAGTAATTGACATGTAACTTAAATTTCTGCCAATAAACCTATACTTTTTCTGTTTGGATTCTTAAATTAGAGTTCAATATGAAACCATAGCAATTTGATTCACTCAAAACGGATTTAAAATGAAGAAGTTATGGGTAAAACAAGATTGGATATTTTTGATCTTTTTAGCTACGGGAAATGTTTAACAAATCTATACAAATAATATCCTAGCTAACTTATATTGTATTATACATGTATTCTAATATATTATGTAATCTTGGGATACCATAGACACGTATGCAAATGTTTTGACATATCATATCGACCCATGTATATATATTATTTGGAACAACCATAGACACTCTATATGCAGTAATATTGGAGTTAGCTATACAGGGTTGAGTTTGATTCCAAAAATATATATACTTTGAGTTGTGATCTAGCTAGAGAGGTGTATACACTGGGTCGTGGATTGATTCAAGATAATATATATCGATTTATTTCTGTACATCTAACTGTGGACAACTAGTTGTAGGTTACTAACGAGGACAGCGGACTTAATACACTCAAATCTTTAAAACATAATAAAAATGGTTGTAATTATATTTTGATCATACTTTGATATATATGTACATATTTGTATAGGTTCGTGAATCGATCCGTGTCCTAGTCTTATTTCCGAGGAAGGAAATATCTGTGAAAGTGAGTTATAGTCCCACTTTTAAAATCTAATATTTTTGGGATGAGAATACATGCAGATTTTATAAATGATTTGCAAAATAGACACAAGTACGTGAAACTACATTCTATGGTTGAATTATCGAAATCGAATAAGCCCCTTTTTATTAAGTCTGGTAATCTAATAATTAGGGAACAGACACCCTAATCGACGCGAATCCTAAAGATAGATCTATTGGGCCTAACAAACCCCATCCAAAGTACCGGATGCTTTAGTACTTCGAAATTTATATCATATCCGAAGTGTGTCCCGGAATGATGGGGATATTCTTATATATGCATCTTGTTAATGTCGGTTACCAGGTGTTCACCATATGAATGATTTTTATCTCTATGTATGGGATGTGTAATGAAATATGATATCTTGTAGTCTATTGTTACGATTTGATATATATAGGTTAAACCTATAACTCACCAACATTTTTGTTGACATTTAAAGCATGTTTATTCTCAGGTGAATACTAAGAGATTCCACTGTTGCATACTAATATAAAGACAAGATTTGGAGTCCATGTTTGTATGATATTGCGTAAAAACTGCATTCAAGAAACATATGTCGATGTAATATATTTCTATTGTAAACCATTATGTAATGGTCCTGTGTAAACAGTATATTTTAGATTATCATTATTTGATAATCTACGTAATGTTTTTAAAACTTTTATTGATAAAATAAAGGTTATGGTTGTTTTAAAAATGAATGCAGTCTTTGAAAAACGTCTCATATAGAGGTCAAAACTTCGCAACGAAATCAATTAATATGGAACGTTTATAATCAATATGAATGGGACATTTTAAGTAACAACCATTTCATCATACTAATGAGATCATACCAATCTAAACATTATACAACATTACAATTGATATACTGAAAGTAAAGCAGGTAGAAACCTAGCAGATATGACTTAATCCTAAGGTAAAAATCAAACAAGAACATGCAATAGGTTTGGGTCATACAGTCAAGGCACTAGCTAGATCTTAACAGCTCTTAATAGGTCTCTTTGGAACAGTCAATAGGCATACTAGGTCATTCATGTTTCAATTCTTAAGTTTCGTGTCCTAAAAGCGCATTAAATGCCTCTCGGTAACTACGGCCATACTGAGTTCATAGAATCTTCAGATACAGTATAACCAGGGGTCTTAATCTTATGAAATAGCTAAGTTCATATAGGTGGACAAGTCTTGATCACAACCTAGGTTGGTCAATCCTTAAGATGCTAGCATACAAATCTATCAGACTCACAAGTTCAGCATAACAACAATAACCGTACTAAATTAACATAACTACGCTAACCCAAAATTCTATCATGGCAACATACATATTAGTTAAGCTAACATGGTAATATCGGAATGCATTATTAAACATAAATGGTAACAAAACATGTTTAATACAAAAGACAAGCGTTTCAGATAAATACCTGAAAAGGCTGAAGAAATCTGCCCGAGATCGCAGGGACTCACCGGATATCCTCCAGAAAATAAAAGCTAAGCTAGCTACTACTAAAAACTAACTAAAAAGCTTGAAAATATAAAGTGAATTATAATTTGAGTGTGTGTTGAAATGAATGGAAGAGGCCTTTAAATAGATTTGAATTCAGCTGCCAAACGGCTGGCAAGCCGTTTGGTAAGCCGTTTATGGAGGCCGTTTGCACTGGTCAGCCATTTTTTATGCTCGTTTACCTGGGCCGTATGGCAGGCCGTTTGGTATGCCTTTTGGTAAGCCGTTTGGTCAGCTTGTATCCTGGATAGTAACTTGATTTTCTTGGTCGTAACTTGTCTTTCACCGTTTTCGCTATAGATTCTTTGTTTTAGCTCCGTTTTACTTGATTCTTTTTGCATCGCCTTTGTAATTACTTAATCTAAAAAATCAACGGACAAAGCGATTATTTTAGTGACAAAGTTTGGAACTTTATGGATTTAGGGCTCAATATCGAGGGTAAAAACGTGACTTTTTGGCTGATATCAAATACCCCACACTTAGCTTTACTTGTCCTCAAGCAAAAAGTGGGAATATAAGGTTCTTTCTAATAGATCCTTCCTCGCTCGCCCTTGGATTCTTTTATTATGCCTTCATCATAAGTCGTCACATCTTTCGAAAGTATTAGAGAATGTTTTGAACTTCGATGATATTAGTGACTAGATTTCAATCGCGTCCATAGTGAATAAGGCATACTTTCCAACTCTCAGACGTAGAGTATACATGACCAGGCTTCTCACTAGTGGATCACTCATATCACTCAAGTGTTTAGGGTGCCCTAATCTAGTTATATTGTCGCTCAAAAGCCAGGGGTGTAATGGTCCTCATCATAGGCTTGGTAATGCATCGATATCTCCACCGGTTAAGTAAGGACGGCACTGATCTTCTTCCTATTCATTCTTTCAAGAGGAAGAGGGGTTGTAGGGTTCGTTGAGAAGTTTATGTAATGGTGAAAGGTATCCAGATCTTTTGATTTTTAAGGAGAATTGATAGATTTTGATTCTTCAGAGTATCCATTTTGGATAGAAAATGACTTGAATTTCGTAAAACGTTTCTTCGAAAGATGCGGATTTCACTAAGACTTTTGTCTAGAGTTCTTCTTGGCTCTTCCGGCAATCCTTCTTTGGGCAACTTCTCGGGTTTTTCTTGCCTTTATTAGAGACTTTGCTCTTTCATAATCATTTTTTTTTCTTTTTTGGCATACCCTTTCTTCATAAATTTTGTCTTTTGTTCCTGGTGCCCAGAGAGGAAGTGATAATTCACCGAAAATAGGTCTTTGACTTATCAAAAACAATCAGAGGTTCGGAGTCTTTTAACAAGTGCTTTTGAAGCGAATTTGATCGATCTATCTCTTTATTGATCTCTGGATCTTTTTGATAAGAGGAAAAGGAATGAAGGTGAATGGGTGTGTATTTTGGGGGTGAATTTGGGGTGAGTATTTTTTTGATTCATCAACTCTGTATGTGAGTTGGTCGGTTTTAAATGCGTAGAGTGGAAACGGAAACGGATGGCTTTTGTCTTCTCTATTCAGAATGATTTTGGAAGGACTATCGCACCTGCACCACGTATGACGCTTACTAATCATTGGCCTCGAAACGTATGTCAAAATCAAGTTCTAACTCAAATCGTACAATGATTTTAAAAGATAAAATTAAAATAAAGTAGTCTACGAGATACTCTCCTGGCCAGTTTGTAGAGCGGTGTCTGCGAAGTATCCATTAAGTCCGAAGAGATCATCATCATCCTCGAGTCTCGACTAGGGATAGAAATGGGCGAGAAAAACCTGTAACCCGCGGGTACCCGATCCGTGATGGGCGGGTTAAATCATTAAATCCTACCCGCGGGCATGGGTACGGGTAAAAAATTATACCCGCGAGAGGGTCGCGGGTACATTCTACCCGTCACGGGTAAAACCCGATCCGCTAATGCACGAGACCTTTTTAAATTACCCGCGAGTTTATACATACAATTATCAAATTTTATAGTGATTTTACTTGTAATGTAATAATGATTAGAAATATAATATTACATACTATTGATTTTCATGTCATTTTACACGTGTAGCTTGTACATATGGTTTATAATTAATAAAATTATCAAACTTTTGTAAAAGAAATTTAACGAAGTTGTATATTATTTTTACCCGCGGGTTTACCCGTGGGTCATGGGTATCCGCGGGTCATGGGCATGGGCGAAGTTTTTTTACCCGCGGGCGGATAACGGGTCTCAACGAGCAAAAAAACAACCCGATGGGCGGGTCGTGGAGTAGCTTGTCGTGTTGACGGAACACGGGCATGATAGTCTGAATGATGAAGGGCCTAGAATACTCTGGGGCATTCTTTCGCAATGAAGGTATGCTCTGAGAACTCGATAGAGTCTCTGCTAGTCTCTAAATAATGCCCACGTAACATCTGGGTCATTCAAGGGGGCTCCATAATGAATCACATTCTGTGGCTCACGTGTCTCTAGTGGCTCTGGATGCTCAGCGGGTCTCACAGCTAAACGCCTAGAGCGTCGTATGGAGGGGCTGGCGGTGCCGTACTGATGTCCTCCTCAACTCTCTCAAGGTTCAAACGCCTTGGGCCCAATTGTCCCGTTGAAGGACTGTGCTGATCTGTGCTGCACTCTGATAGGTAAACTTTGGGAGTCCTCCTCCTGCAAACTAGAATGCAATAGGAAGCTCCTGAACTTGGTATTTTTCCTGAATACATTCAACACATTCGTAAGTACTAAGCGCAAGTATGGTACTTAGGTTTAGTGCATAGTAAAGAATATTTTTGTAGACTGAAAATAATTTGAAATAAAAATTAAAAAAAAAGGATAAGCAAGGGGTGCCTCCCAAGAGCGCTTTATTTATCAAGTCGTTACAGCTCGACTTTTCCTGATATATCTTCAGAATGGATCAAAGGAGAAGAGATGCTCCTCCTTGTCGTGGTATTCTAGATAGGCTTTTAATCGGTGGCCATTGAATTTGAAGTTTCCAGTAGGTCCTTCTAATTCTACAGCTGCTTGCGAAAAATCATGTATTACTTTATATGGCCTACTCCATCTTGATCTGAATTTTTCAGCGAACTTTTTGAATCGAGAATTAAAGAGTAGAACTTTATCTCCAGGAGCGAACTTTGTAGGTATCAGTTTTGCATCGTGTGTCAGCTTCGTCTGTTCCTTGTAGATATACGATGTTTCATAAGCTTGGTCTCTTAATTTTGTGAGATCATTCATCTGCATCTTCCGATGCCTGGCGGTTACTGAAGGATCAAGTTTACAAGTTTTCAACGCCCAGAGAGCCTTATACTCTAGTTCTAGCGGAAGGTGACAGGCTTTCCCATAGATCATGCGGTAGGGTGTAGTTCCTAGAGGATTCTTGTAAGTAGACCAGAATGCCCACAAAGCATCGTCTAGTTTCTCGGCCCATTTATTCCGAATGATACGCATACCCGATTAGCTCGTGTTGCGGATCACACTTGCACCATGTGTGCACAGCTCTCGCGCTCTGGCATTCTCGAAGGCAGTGATGATTTCGTTGTGTATTGCGATGCCACCCGACAAGGTTTTGGGTGTGTATTGATGCAACGGAAGAAGGTTATTTCTTACGCCTCCCGACAACTGAAGATTCACGAGCGAAACTACACTACTCAAGATCTAGAACTTGAAGCCGTTATCTTTGCGCTCAAACTTTGGAGACACTATCTGTATGGAACCAAGAGTACTATCTTCACCGATCAAAAAAAAACCCCCAACACATCTTTGATCAGAAGCAACTGAATATGAGACAGTGTCGATGGATCGAGACATTGAACGACTATGATTGTGAACTTCGTTACCACCCTGGCAAGGCAAATGTTGTAGTCGATGCCTTGAGCCGAAAGGAAAGAATGGTACCTCATTGTGTTCGAGCCTTGAACGTCACCATTCACACAAATCTCAATAGCCAAATCCGTATAGCACAAGATGAGGCTCTAAAGGAGGAGAATATTGCTCAAGAGCACTTGAACATTCTCGTTTCTCGATTAGACGTCAAGGGGACTGGACTCCGATAGTTTGCCGGAAGAATTTGGGTGCCTAGTTATGGAGATTTACGAAGCCTTATTCTAGACGAAGCCCATAAGTCAAGGTATTCGATTCATCCAGGAGCTGGTAAGATGTACCACGACCTCAAGGTTCAATATTGGTGGCCGAACCTCAAGAAGGATGTTGCGACTTACGTCAGAAAGTGTTTAACTTGTTCTAAGATCAAAGCCGAACATCAGAGGCCATCCGAATTACTTCAGCAACCAGAAATCCCACAATGGAAGTGGGAAGGAATAACAATGGACTTCATCACGAAGCTACCGAAGATGGTAGGCGGTTATGACACCATCTAGGTTATTGTTGACCGTCTTACCAAATCTGAACACTTCCTAGCCATGAAGGAAACTGATACGATGGAAAAAATCACGCAGCTATACATAAAGGAAGTTGTATCTCGACACAGTGTACCCTTATCGATTATTTCAGACCGAGATTCCCTTTTCGCTTCTAGATTTTGGTGTTCTTTACAGGAAGCCTTGGGAACACGTTTAGATATGAGTACTGCGTATCACCCTCAAACTGACGGACAGGGCGAACGTATGATTCAAACCCTGGAGGACATGTTGCGTGCTTGTGTAATTAATTTCAGAAAGGCTTGGGAGAAGCATTTGCCGCTAGCCGAAGTATGAAACCTTTCGAAGCTTTGTATGACTGCAGATGTCATTCTCCTATCTGTTGGGCCGAAGTAGGTGAAAATCAAATCACCGGAAATGAACTCGTCCATGAAACAACCGAGAAGATTGTCCAAATTCAAGCGAGGCTCAAGACGGTCCGTGATCGTCAAAAGATCTATGCCGATCTTAAGCGTAAATATCACGAATTTCAAGTAGGTGACCGAGTGATGTTAAAAGTCGCACCTCAGAAAGGTGTAATCCGTTTCGGAAAGCGTGGGAAGCTAAATTGGCGATATATTGGTCCTTTCAAAATCTTGGAGCGTATTGAACCCGTCGCTTACCGTTTGGATCTCCCGACTCAGTTTAGTGCATTTCATCCCACTTTCCAAGTGTCGAATCTGAAGAAATGTCTTGCTGAACCAGAACTTGTCATACCACTTGAAGAGCTTACGATTGATGACCAGCTCCACTTCGTGGAAGAACCTATTGAAATTATGGACCGTGAGGTCAAAACCTTGAAACGCAACAAGATTCCAATCGTCCGAGTTCGTTGGAAAGCTAAACGAGGAAACGAGTTTACTTACGAACGAGAGGATCAGATGATGCAGAAGTATCCTCACCTTTTCACAACTCTACCATCTACCTCAGCTTAAAATTTCGGGACGAAATTTTCATTAACAGGTAGGTAATGTAACGACCCGACTTTTTCGACTTACTTTTGTGCTTGTTACTTTCTTCGAAACTGCATATTTGTGCGTACTGTGTTGGATTATATTCTGGGATCTTATTTCATGATTAATTACCTTCGTTAATACCATACAACGTGCCATTAAGTACTTAGTTACATCACTTGATCCACGAATGCTTTTACGACCGTTAGTGTCACTTGACGTTGAGAACGAGCTATATGTTTTGGTACACGTTTAACTTTTGTCGTAATTGGAATATTACGACTACGAAATACTAATTGTTATTTTCTAATAACAATTACTTGGGCTTTTGGTTACTTAATTACGCTTAGTAATTTACTTATGCTCACTAGTTTGTCTTGTTAGACTTTAGCCCACCCTACCCTAGTTAATGGACTATTTAATTAGCCCAATTTTAATAAGTTTATGACCCATATAAATGTAAGACAAAAACCCATTTATTAGAGGGAACATACTAGCATTTTTGTTAACAATAATCACAATTATTGCATGGGATCCCAACATAAGCACCTGTGACGATCCAGAAATTTCCGAACAAATTTAAACTTAATCTTTTATGATTTCGACACGATAAGCAAAGTCTGTTAAGTTGAGTCTCAAAAATTTTGAACAGTTTTCATGCATGCAATTGACCTCCGACTATTCCCGACGATTTACGAACCACTATTTGTAAATAGATATGTGTGTATATATATATAATTAATAATTGGAAGTATAACTCGAAATATTATATGTTGTTGTTATTTAAAATTAATTAAGTAAAAATAAATAAAAATAGAAAATTATAATAATTACTATTTAAAACATATCTATATTGAAATGTCCCGTTCATATCGATTATAAACATTCCATATTAAGTGATTTCGTTGCGAGGTTTTGACCTCTATATGAGACGTTTTTCAAACACTGCATTCGATTTTAAAACAAACCATAACCTTTATTTATCGTTAAAGGTATAAAAATATTACGAAGATTATCAAATAATGATAATCTAAAATATAGCATTTTCACACGACCATTGCATAATAGTTTACAATAATATTACACAACAATATATGTCTTCGAATGCAGTTTTTAAACAATATTATACAAGCATGCTGACTCCAACTCTTGTCCATAAATTAGCATGCAACAGCGGAAGCTCTTAATAATCACCTGAGAATAAACATGCTTAAAACATCAACAAAATGTTGGTGAGTTATAGGTTTAACCTATATATTTATCAAATCGTATTAATAGACCACACGATTTTCAATTTCCATTTCTCAATAACATGCAAACTGCATAAAAATCATTCATATGATGAACACATGGTAACCGACCTTAACATGATGGATATAGAATATCCCCATCATTCCGGGACTCTCATCGGACATGATAAATCGAAGTACTAAAGCATCCGTCAATCTTTAGGATTCGCGTCAATTGGTGGCAATTATAATAAACACCAATTCTTAGGCTACCAAGCTAAAAAGGGGCATATTCGGTTCGATAATTCAACATAGAATGTAATTTTTTTGATCACTTGTGTCTATTTCGTAAAATATTTATAAAACTGCATGTATTCTCATCCCAAAAATGATAGATTTTAAAAGTGGGACTATAACTCACTTTCACAGATTTTTACTTTGCCGAAAATAAGACTTGGCCACTGGTCGACTCACGAACCTATAACAAGTCTATACATATATATCAAAGTATGATCGAAATATATTTACAACATTTTTATTACGTTTTAATGATTTAAGTTTGTTGAGTTAAGAGTCCAACGTTAGTAATCTACAACTAGTTGTCCACAGTTAGTAGTACATAAATAAATCAATATATATTATCTTAAATCAATCCACGACCCAGTGTATATATGTCTCAGGCTAGATCACAACTCAAAGTATATATATTATTTTGGAATCTACCTCAACCCTGTATAGCTAACTCGAGCATTACTGCATATAGAGTGTCTATGGTTGTTCCCAAATAATATATATAGATGGGTCGATATGATATGTCAAAACATTGTATACGTGTCTATGGTATCCCAAGATTACATAATATATGTTAGAATACATGTATAATACAATATAAGTTAGTTAAGTTATGATTTGTATAGATTTGTTACAAATTTCACGTAGCTACATTAAGTAAAATTATCCAATCTTGTTTTACCTATAACTTCTTCGTTTTAAATCCGTTTTGAGTGATTCAAGTTGCTATAGTTTCATAATGAACTGAAATTTATGAAACTAAATAGAAAAAGTATAAGTTTATAGTTGGAAATACAGGTTACAAGTCAATTTTGTAAGAGGTAGTCATTTCAGTCGAAAAACGACGTCTTGATGACCATTTTGAAAAACATACTTTCACTTTGAGTTTAACCATGATTTTTGGATATAGTTTCATGTTCAGAATAAAAATCATTTTCCCAGAAGAACAACTTTTAAATCAAAGTTTATCATAGTTTTTAATTATCTAACCCAAAACAGCCCGCGGTGTTACTACGACGGCGTATGTCCGGTTTTATGGTGTTCATCGTGTTCCCAGGTTTTAAATCATTAAGTTAGCATATCATATAGATATAGAACACGTGTTTAGTTGATTTTAAAAGTCAAGTTAGAAGGATTAACTTTTTTTGCAAACAAGTTTAGAATTAAATAAACTATGTTCTAGTGATTACAAGTTTAAATCTTCGAATAAGATAGTTATATATATATATATATATATATATATATATATATATATATATATATATATATATATATATATATATATATATATATATATATATATATATATATATATGAATCGAATGATGTTATGAACATCATTACTACCTCAAGTTTAGTATGAAAACCTACTGGAAGTGACAAAAATTGATCTAGCTTCAAAGGATTCTTGAATGGCTTGAAAGTTCTTGGAGTAGAATCATGACACAAAAACAAGTTTAAGTAAGATTTTTACTCGAATTAAGATAGTTTATAGTTATAGAAATTGAATCAAAGTTTGAATATGAATATTATCTTGAATTAGAAAGATAACCTACTGTAAATAACAAAGGTTTCTTGATCCTAGATGATAGCTTGGAATGGATTAGAAAGTTTGGAAGTAGACTTGTAAACTTGAAAGTGTTCTTGAAGTTTACTTGAGTAGTTGTTTTGAAAGTTGATCTAGGTTAGGATTTATGAACTAGATTGAACTAGATTTTATTGAAGGTGATGAAGAACACTTAGAACATCAAGAGAGAACAATAAAGAGATTTGTTTGATGCATGAATGTTGAAAAATGAAAGTGATAATGGTGATGGTGAAAACGTGAACTAGCATGCCATATAAGGTTCCATTTAGTCTGTATTTTTGTTAGATATTTCATGCTAGTTGCCAAATGATGGTTCCTACATGGTTAGGTGACTCACAAAGGCTACTAAGAGCTGAATTATTATGTGTATATACCAATAGTATATACATCTAGGAGCTGGGTATTGTACGAGTACGAATACGGGTGCATACGAGTAGAATTGTTGATGAAAATGAATGAGAATGCAATTGTAAGCATTTTTGTTAAGTAGAAGTACTTTGATATGTGTCATGGAGTCTTTCAAAAGTGTTCTAATACATCTTAATATACTACATGTATATACATTTTAACTGAGTCGTTAAGTCATCGTTAGTCATTACATGTAAATGTTGTTTTGAAACCTTTAAGTTAACGATCTCATTTAATGTAGTTAATTCATTGTTATTATACTAAAATGAGATGTTAAATTGTTATGTTGACATGATAACATTGTATATAAATATATCTTAACATCATATATATATATATATATATATATATATATATATATATATATATATATATATATATATATATATATATATATATATATATATGTGAAAATACATTTGCAACGATAATCGTTACATATATATATTGTTTCGAAACTCTTAAGTTAGTAGTCTTGTTTTACATATGTAGTTTGCTGTTAACACCCTTAATGATATATTTAACTATAATTTTATCATGTTAAACATAGTGTAACAATATCTTAATATGATTCATATGTATTTAGTAAGACGTTGTTATAACGATAATCGTTATATATATCGTTTCGAGTTTCTTAATTCAATAATCTCGTTTTTATGTATATCACTCATTATTAATATACTTAGTGAGATACTTACTTATCATGATCTCATGTTAATCATATATATATATATATATCCATATATATATCATCATGTAGTTTTTTACAAGTTTTTAACGTTCGTAAATCGCCGGTCAACTTGGGTGGTCAATTATCTATATGAAACTCATTTCAAATAATCAAGTCTTAAAAAGTTTGATTGTTTAACATGTTGAAAACATTTAATCATGCAAATATAGTTTTCATTTAATATATATAATCATGGAAAAGTTCGGGTCACTACAGTACCTACCCGTTAAATAAATTTCGTCCCGAAATTTTAAGAAGTTGAAGGTGTTGACGCATCTTCTGGAAATAAGTGCGAGTATTTCTTCTTCATCTGATCTTCACATTCCCAGGTGAACTCGGGTCCTCTACGAGCATTCCATCGAACCTTAACAATTGGTATTTTATTTTGCTTAAGTCTTTTAACCTCACGATCCATTATTTCGACGGGTTCTCCAATGAATTGAAGTTTTTCATTGATTTGAATTTTTTATTACGGAATGGTGAGATCTTCTTTAGCAAAACATTTCATCAGATTCGAGACATGAAAAGTGTTATGTACCCCGGCGAGTTGTTCAGGTAGATCAAGCCGGTAAGCTACTGGTCCGACACGATCAATAATCTTGAATGGTCCAATGTATCTGGGATTTAATTTCCCCCTTTTACCAAATTGAACAACGCCTTTCCAAGGTGAAACCTTAAGCATGACCATCTCTCTAATTTTAAATTCTATATCTTTTCTTTTAATGTCCGCGTAGCTCTTTTGTCGACTTTGGGCGGTTTTCAACCATTGCTGAATTTGAATGATTTTCTCGGTAGTTTCTTGGATTATCTCCGGACCCGTAATTTTTCTATCCCCCACTTCACTCCAACAAATCAGAGACCTGCACTTTCTAACATGAAGTGCTTCAAACGGTGCCATTTCAATACTCAAGTGATAACTGTTGTTATAGGAAAACTCTGCTAATGGTAGATGTCGATCCCAACTATTTCTAAAATCAATAACACATGCTCGTAGCATGTTTTCAAGCATCTGTATCATTCTTTCACTCTGCCCATCAGTTTGTGGATGATAGGCAGTACTCATGTCTAGACGAGTCCCTAATGCTTGTTGCAACGTCTGACAGAATCTTGAAACAAATCTGCCATCCCTATCAGAGATAATAGAGACTGGTATTCCATGTCTGGAGATGACTTCCTTCAAGTATAAACGTGCTAACTTCTCCATTTTATCATCTTCTCTCATTGGCAGAAAGTGTGCTGACTTAGTAAAGCGATCGACTATTACCCATATAGTATCATAACCACTTGCAGTCCTTGGCAATTTAGTAATGAAATCCATGGTAATGTTTTCCCATTTCCATTCTGGGATTTCAGGTTGTTGAATGAGACCTGATGGTTTCTGATGTTCGGCTTTGACCTTAGAACACGTCAAACATTCTCCTACGTATTTAGCAATATCAGCTTTCATACCCGGCCGCCAAAAGTGTTTCTTGAGATCTTTGTACATATTTTCCGCTTCAGGATGTATTGAGTATCTAGTTTTATGAGCTTCCTTAAGTACCATTTCTCTCACATCTCCAAACTTTGGTACCCAAATTCTTTTAGCCCTATACCGGGTTCCGTCTTCCCTAATATTAAGATATTTCTTCAAACCTTTCGGTATATCATTCTTCAAATTTCCCTCTTTTAAAACTCCTTGTTGCGCCTCCTTTATTTGAGTAGTAAGGTTAGAACGAATAATTATATTCATAGCTTTTACCCGCATAGGTTCTCTGTCCTTCCTACTTAAATCTTTGGCTACCATATTTGCCTTCCCTGGGTGGTAACGAATCTCAAAATCGTAATCATTTAACAATTCAATCCACCTACGCTGCCTCATGTTCAGTTGTTTCTGATTAAATATATGTTGGAGACTTTTGAGGTCGGTATATATAATACTTTTGACCCCATATAAGTAGTGCCTCCAAGTCTTTAATGCAAAAACAACAGCACCTAATTCCAAATCGTGAGTCGTATAATTTTTCTCGTGAATCTTCAATTGTCTGGACGCATAGGCAATTACCTTCGTTCGTTGCATTAATACACAACCGAGGCCTTGCTTTGAGGTGTCACAATATATCATAAAATCATCATTCCCTTCAGGCAATGACAATATATGTGCCGTAGTTAACTTTTTCTTCAACAATTGAAACGCTTTCTCCTGCTCATCCTTCCATTCAAATTTCTTCCCTTTATGCGTTAATGCAGTCAAGGGTTTTGCTATTTTGGAAAAATCTTGGATGAACCTTCTGTAGTTTTCGGAGTTTTAGGGGTTTCCTACTTTTCAGCAGTTTCAATCTTCGCCGGATCCACCTGAATACCTAATTTGTTCACTATGTGACCGAGGAATTGAACTTCTTTCAACCAAAATGCACACTTTGAAAATTTAGAGTATAGTTTTTCTTTCCTCAACAATTCTAGCACTTTTCTCAAATGTTCTTCGTGCTCTTGATCATTCTTTGAGTAAATAAGTATGTCATCGATGAAAACAATGACAAATTTGTCAAGATATGGTCCACACACTCGGTTCATGAGGTCCATGAACACAGTTGGTGCGTTAGTTAGTCCAAACGGCATAACCATAAACTCGTAATGACCATAACGAGTTCTGAAAGCAGTCTTCGGAATATCATCCTCCTTCACCCGCATTTGATGATACCCAGAACATAAATCAATCTTCGAATAAACTGAGGAGCCTTGTAGTTGATCAAATAAGTCGTCGATTCTCGGTAGTGGATAACGGTTCCTGATGGTAAGTTTGTTCAACTCTCGGTAGTCGATACACAACCTGAATGTACCATCCTTCTTTTTGACAAAAAAAAACAGGAGCTCCCCATGGTGATGTACTTGGTCGTATGAAACCACGTTCTAAAAGTTCTTGTAGTTGGATTTGGAGTTCCTTCATTTCACTGGGTGCGAGTCTGTATGGAGCACGAGCTATTGGTGCAGCTCCTGGTACAAGTTCTATTTGAAATTCAACGGATCGGTGTGTAGGTAGTCAAGGTAATTCTTTCGGAAATACATCGGGAAATTCTTTTGCGACGGGAACATCATTGATGTTCTTTTCTTCGGAATAGACTTTCTCGACGTGTGCTAGAACAGTATAGCAACCTTTTCTTATTTGCTTTTGCGCCTTCAAATTACTAATAAGATTTAGCTTCGCGTTGCTCTTTTCTCCGTACACCATTAAGGGTTTTCCTTCTTCTCGTACAATGCGAATTGCATTTTTGTAACATACGATCTCTGCTCTTTCCTTTTTCAACCAGTCCATGCCAATTATCACATCAAAACTCCCTAACTCTACTAGTATCAAATCAATATTAAACGTTTCGCTAACCAGTTTAATTTCTCGATTCCGACATATTTTATCTGTCGAAATTAAATAACCGTTTGCTAATTCGAGTAAAAATTTATTATTCATAGGCGTCAATGGACCACTTAATTTAGCACAAAAATCTCTACTCATATAGCTTCTATCCGCACCCAAATCAAATAAAACACAAGCAGGTTTTTCATCAATAAGAAACGTACCCGTAATAAGCTCCGGGTCTTCCTGCGCTTCTTTTGCATTAATATTAAAAACTCTCCCACGGCTTTGCCCATTATTAGTTCCCTGGTTTGGGCACGTAGTTTTGTAGTGGCCCTTCTTCCCGCATCCAAAACAAAAAATGTGGGCAATATTTGTTCTTTTAGTCACTGGTCCGAAAGCTTCACACTTCGTTGCAGCATGACCCTTCCTATTACATTTGGTACATACTACTTCACAAAATTTACCCGGATGATACCCTTCACACCTATAGCATGGAATTTTCTGATTGTTGTTGTCATTGTTGTTATTGAGATTGTTATTGGTATTGATGTGGTTGTTATTGTTGTTGGGACGGTTGTTGTAGTTGTTGTTGTTTGGACGTTTGTTGTAATTATTGTTGGGATGTCGATTGTTGTTGTTGCGATTGATGTTGCATTTGTTGGGATAGATGTTGCGATTGTGGTTGTGATTGTTGTTGTTGTTGTTGTATTGGTGACCTTTGTCACTGGTTTCTTCCCACTTTCTCTTAACTTGTTTCATGTTGGCTTCTTCGACTGCTTGCTCTTTAATTCTTCCCTCAATTTAGTTTATGAGTTTATGAGCCATTCGACTTGCCTTTTGTATGGAGGCGGGCTCGTGTGAACTCACATCTTCTTGAATTCTTTCTGGTAACCCTTTCACAAACGCGTTGATCTTCTCTTCTTCATCTTCGAACGCTCTTGGACACAATAGGCACAACTCTGTTGTGACGATCCGGAAATTTATGACCAAATTTAAACTCAATTTATTATGAATTCCACATGATAAGCAAAGTCTATTTAATTGTATCTCAAAATTTTGAAGTGTTTCATGAATTCAATTGACCTTCGACTGTTCTCGACGATTCACGAACAATTAATTGTAAATAGATATACGTGTATATATATATATATATATATATATATATATATATATATATATATATATAATAATTAAAAATATTATATGTTGTTGTTATCAAAATTAATTAAGTTAAATAAAATAAAAATATGATATTTTTATTATTCTATTATTTATTTGACATATGTGTATTAATAAATATAAAATTTATATATATAGAAATGATAGGTGCAGATAATACAACCCACTTCTAGTACTTGATTTCATTAACAAGATACTGTGTTTATTGTTAAAGTAACATAGATTCGTGTATCCGAGTATCAATCTGTTAGCTATCCACATCGCTTAATTGAAAACATGCATTATTGCTTCCTTTTTGCTTCATACGTCCACTAACTATCTATTAAATATATATGGCTTTCTTGTGATTTAACTTCTTGTATTATTAATATGGCCATATTACTTTCTTGAGATTTAATTCTTCTAACTCTAATATGTACAATACATTTGCATTAAGAACACTTAAACTCAAACTCATCTTATAATTTCCCTCTTCTTCATTAACTTTCCATGACCACCTTTGAAGTTCCTTCACCATGATACACACTCTTACATAAACGCCATACACCACCCATATTACTAGTGGCGTTTCCATTTTCCTGTCAAACAAGATCAAACCAAACCCACATGTACAGTTGCTGTCGATTACAGATACTTGTTTAACGAAACGTACATGTTACTATTAATATTAAATAAAAAAAATATAGATAAGTTATGTAAAGTTTACAGCCACTAACAGGGTTGTTACATATCCCTTTCTGAATTCATTTTTTTTGTTCTTTTTCCTGTGCCACTTGTGACTTCATGTCGACAAAGAAGGAATTTAGCATCATTAGTTGGAAAGTGATTGTATAAATCGACTTGTTCTGCCTCTTGATCAATCCATCCATCTCTCTAAAATATATAAACATATACATACATATATATGAAGTATTATAAAAACACTCACACTCCCACCATCATAAACCTTCACTCTCAATAACCACCACCACATTTGAAAACCACCTGCAAATCGTCACTTGATCGATGTGAATTACTTCTGCTATTGCTGATATTTTTTTTTAAACTCGATCACCACCAATCACCTTGACACCCACTATCAAACCACCTTTACACCCACTTGATCACTAACATGATCGAACCAACCACCACCACCGTGTTTCCGTCCACCATCCATAACCATAGACCACCATAACTCATCACCTCTCTCTCTATTTTTTTTTTCTTTCTTTCTGTTGTTGAATTCGCGAAACCAAAACCCATGTTTCTATTATTATTTTCTGCATTCCATATGCTCGGTTACCAATCCAAACGAACAATACGTTTGCAGTTGAATTGCTATCATTGATGTATTGCTGTACCCACAACGTGAACCAACCTCAAATACCATCGAACTTTACTGTTTTTTTTTCTTTACTGCAGCTGTTAAAGGCAAGCACCACCATCTTCGACCCTTATGCTTAACAATTCATCTAAAAGATAAGAAAGGTTATAATTCTAAAGTTTCCATTTTGGTTATAATATATATACAGCATTTTTTTAAGTAAGTGGGAGACAAAAAGGAAAAGTGAGGTTTTCTTTTATGTTGTAATTCAAAGAGAGGTAGTGATGAAAATTAGGGATATTATGACGCGTTCTTCTTTTTATCAAATGGAGAGTTGGCCGACACTCTATATAAAGTGAACCCCATTTGTTTATAAAAAGAAAAAGAAAAAGAAAACTGAACCCTCTTTATAATCTTTTGTGGACATGTGATGATCAAAAAATATGACACTTTTTTTTTCTTTCTTTGCGTAGTCAGACAAGACAGGAAGTAGCATGCGTATATATTTTTTTATATCGAACCTACATGAATTAATAAGTATTTGAAGATTGGGCTTCATATATATTTTATGTTGGGCTATTACTTTTGCTTGGGCCGAGTTATCATTGATGTTATTTAGTGGTCCGTGAACTAGTTTGGGTATGAGGCCGTGAACCAGTCCTGCTTAGTCTGGGTTGAATGAAATAAGAACCATGAATGATAAAAGGTGACGTACGAGAATTTTGTTAATTCACTGATATGCATGAAATGTCGAAGATGATAAATATATGATGTTTGATGATTAGAATAGGATAATGATGATGAGGTGATGACAGTGAGCATGATGAGATATATAATGCCGATAATGATGATAAAGATCTAAGGAAGATGATGATGAATCACGATTTAGATTATGATAAAGAAGAAAGAAACAAAATTATGGGTTAAATAGATTTTTGGTTCGTATAACTTCAAAATAACAAAGTCAGACGAAAGGTTAGGGGTATTTTCGGGTTAGCGGGACGTCGCGGGTTCAAAACCCGGACTTGGGCATTTTTTTTAGACTACCTCTTTGAGGTAGTTTACTTATTACTCTTTATTATTAGTATTATTATTATTATTATTATTATTATTATTATTATTATTATTATTATTATTATTATTATTATTATTATTATTATTATTATTATTATTGTTATTATTGCTAGATTATTTATTATTAATAACAAAATTATATCATAATTATTAGTATTATCATTGTTAATAAAGCTATTACTATTGTTATTATTAGTAAACCATTATCATCAAAACTATTTTTTTAGATAATTATTATGTACATAAAGTATACAGATTACATATACCAAAATTATATTAACATTTCATATAACAATATATCAAACATATTATCATTTTTTTTTCTTATAAATACCTTCGTATAACAAACCACTGATTTTAAAAATAATATTAATCATATATATAACTATATGTATATATACATTAATATAACTAAATAAATAGATATTAATCATTTTAAATATATATATATATATATATATATATATATATACATATATATATATATATATATATATATATATATATATATATAAAATAAATATATATAACATACAATTTAAAATATAATATAAGTATACCTTTTTAAATGGAATTTAGTATAAATTCTATATAACCACAAATATATAAATAATATATTAATAAATTAAATTATGTAACTTTCCATCATATGTCGTCATATATATTTTTACTACAAAATACAGTAAAGTGAGTTTCATTTGCTCCATTTTTAAATGCTTTTGCAATATATATTTTTGGGACTAAGAATACATGCGCTTTTATAAATGTTTTACGAAATAGACACAAGTAATCGAAACTACATTCTATGGTTGAATGATTGAAGCCGAATATGCCCCTTTTTCTGGGTAGCCTAAGAATTAGTAAACCGATCTACTAATTGATGCGAATCCTAAAGATAGATCTATTGGGCCTAACAAACCCCATCCAAAGTACCGGATGCTTTAGTACTTCGAATTCATTTTTATCATGTCCGATGGATGTCCCGGAATGATAGGGGATATTCTTATATGCATCTTGTTAATGTCGGTTACCAGTTGTTCAATCCATATGAATGATATTTTTGTCTCTATGCATGGGACGTATATTTATGAGAAATGGAAATGAAAATCTTGTGGTCTATTAAGATGATGAAAATGATCGATTATGATAAACTAATGAACTCACCAACCTTTTGGTTGACACTTTAAAGCATGTTTATTCTCAGGTATGAAAGAAATCTTCCGCTGTGAATTTGCTCATTTTAGAGATATTACTTGGAGTCATTCATGACATATTTCAAAAGACGTTACATTCGAGTCGTTGAGTTCATCAAGATTATTATCAAGTCAATTATAGTTGGATATATTCTGAAATGGTATGCATGCCGTTAATTTTTGATGAAATGAAAGTTTGTCTTTTTAAAATCGAATGCAATGTTTGTAAAATGTATCATATAGAGGTCAAGTACCTCGCGATGTAACCAAATGTAATGTATTCGTCCAAATGGATTAGGACGGGTCGCTTCATCTGTGAATCTTTGTTCGTACGTAGTAATGTCGAAACCTTGCGTTCGTAATCCTCTAAGCTCTACCTTGAGCTTATTGACCTCGTTTCTGGGACGGTACTACTCGTTCATCAAGTGCTTGAATGCTGACCATGGTAGTGTGTAAGCAGCATCTTGTCCCACTTGTTCTAGATAGGTATTCCACCATGTTAACGCTGTACATGTGAAGGTATGTGTGGCGTACTTTGAAATGTCCCGTTCTTATTGATTAAAAACGTTCCATATTAATTGATTTCGTTGCGAGGTTTTGACCTCTATATGAGACGTTTTTTCAAAGACTGCATTCATTTTTAAAACAAACCATAACCTTTATTTCATAGATAAAGGTTTTAAAAAGCTTTACGTAGATTATCAAATAATGATAATCTAAAATATCCTGTTTACACACGACCATTACATAATGGTTTACAATACAAATATGTTACAACAAAATAAGTTTCTTGAATGCAGTTTTTACACAATATCATACAAGCATGGACTCCAAATCTCGTCCTTATTTAAGTATGCGACAGCGGAAGCTCTTAATAATCACCTGAGAATAAACATGCTTAAAACGTCAACAAAAATGTTGGTGAGTTATAGGTTTAACCTATATATATCAAATTATAATAATAGACCACAAGATTTCATATTTCAATACACATCCCATACATAGAGATAAAAATCATTCATATGTTGAACACCTGGTAACCGACATTAACAAGATCCATATATAAGAATATCCCCATCATTCCGGGACACCCTTCGGATATGATATAAATTTCGAAGTACTAAAGCATCCGGTACTTTGGATGGGGTTTGTTAGGCCCAATAGATCTATCTTTAGGATTCGCGTCAATTAGGGTGTCTGTTCCCTAATTCTTAGATTACCAGACTTAATAAAAAGGGGCATATTCGATTTTGATAATTCAACCATAGAATGTAGTTTCACGTACTTGTGTCTATTTTGTAAATCATTTATAAAACCTGCATGTATTCTCATCCCAAAAATATTAGATTTTAAAAGTGGGACTATAACTCACTTTCACAGATTTTTACTTCGTCGGGAAGTAAGACTTGGCCACTGGTTGATTCACGAACCTATAACAATATATACATATATATCAAAGTATGTTCAAAATATATTTACAACACTTTTAATATATTTTGATTTTTTAAGTTTATTAAGTCAGCTGTCCTCGTTAGTAACCTACTACTAGTTGTCCACAGTTAGATGTACAGAAATAAATCGATAAATATTATCTTGAATCAATCCACGACCCAGTGTATATGTATCTCAGTATTGATCACAACTCAAACTATATATATTTTGGAATCAACCTCAACCCTGTATAGCTAACTCCAACATTCACATATAGAGTGTCTATGGTTGTTCCGAAATATATATAGATGTGTCGACATGATAGGTCGAAACATTGTATACGTGTCTATGGTATCTCAAGATTACATAATATACAATACAAGTTGATTAAGTTATGGTTGGAATAGATTTGTTACCAATTTTCACGTAGCTAAAATGAGAAAAATTATCCAATCTTGTTTTACCCATAACTTCTTCATTTTAAATCCGTTTTGAGTGAATCAAATTGCTATGGTTTCATATTGAACTCTATTTTATGAATCTAAACAGAAAAAGTATAGGTTTATAGTAGGAAAAATAAGTTACAAGTTGTTTTTGTAAAGGTAGTCATTTCAGTCGAAAGAACGACGTCTAGATGACCATTTTAGAAAACATACTTCCACTTTGAGTTTAACCATAATTTTTGGATATAGTTTCATGTTCATAATAAAAATCATTTTCTCAGAATAACAACTTTTAAATCAAAGTTTATCATAGTTTTTAATTAATTAACCCAAAACAGCCCGCGGTGTTACTACGACGGCGTAAATCCGGTTTTACGGTGTTTTTCGTGTTTCCAGGTTTTAAATCATTAAGTTAGCATATCATATAGATATTGAACATGTGTTTAGTTGATTTTAAAAGTCAAGTTAGAAGGATTAACTTTTGTTTGCGAACAAGTTTAGAATTAACTAAACTATGTTCTAGTGATTACAGGTTTAAACCTTCGAATAAGATAGCTTTATATGTATGAATCGAATGATGTTATGAACATCGTTACTACCTTAAGTTCCTTGGATAAACCTACTGGAAAAGATAAAAATGGATCTAGCTTCAACGGATCCTTGGATGGCTCGAAGTTCTTGAAGCAGAATCATGACACGAAAACAAGTTCAAGTAAGATCATCACTTGAAATAAGATTGTTATAGTTATAGAAATTGAACCAAAGTTTGAATATGATTATTACCTTGTATTAGAATGATAACCTA